>NC_081828.1:106194609-106495530 GCF_030867095.1 Alligator mississippiensis | reverse complement strand
CAATATACCTGTCCCATATTTTCATGGGAGGTCTGCAATATTTTCATGGGAGGTCATAGCTCTTTGACATCCTGCATTTACTAGTACTCATGATCAGGGATCTTGGTTTTCTCTGATTAAAAAAAATCCCCAATTTTCAGGTTAAAAACGGTATCCTAAAATCCATTTTTTTCCATGGTCAAAATGAAACACTACTATGTATGCATCTATGTATTAGAAGCATTTCATTTTAATCACAGAAAAAGCTAGATTTTGGGTTACTTTTTTAACCTGAAAATTGGGATTTTTAATTTTTTTTTTTATCAGAGAAAACCAGGATCCCTGCTCGTGATGAAGTAATAGTTTCATTTTATAAACAAGGTTGATTGTCCATCCAGGCTCCATCCCTTAAGGCTCCTTGCTTCACCCCATAGCTACCTCTCTACTCCTTTTCCTTCAGTGTCTCGTTTCTGTCTTTTTCTCAGCATGAGACAGATACTTGAGAAAAATAAAAGGAAAACAGTTTTGCCATCCAGCCCTATCACATAAACCTATTGTAGGCAGGAATATCCAGCCATGTACAATGGGTAGATATTGAAATAATAGTATTGGTCAGATATAGGAGGTCTCATTTCCCCTATATCAAGTATAAAAGTTACATTAAAATAGATAAATATTCCATTCCATGCCATGTTATTCTCTTTATTTGCCTTTGAAACAATAGATATTTCAGTTATCAGAGCAGTTCTGCATGGGATTATATTTACATTTAGAGAGAATAAATTGTAACTGCAGATAGTCTTTGTGCCAGGTAGGTTTATTCACTGAAAAATTCAGGCTTCTCAAAACTATTCACAGATTTTCTGTATAGCTTCAGCTGAGGGAAACATTAGGTATATTCACAGTAGGAGGAGAAGGAAGAAGAGGAGGAAGTAATGGTGTCCTTGTAGACAATAGGAAAAAAATTGCAGGGTCCTTTCATCCTATTCACCCAAGATGTGGAAGAACTCATTTCCATTCCAACCTCTGCCTAAAAGGATTTGTACCCAGAACACCACCTCCTAGAAGGATATCCTAATTATGCAGCTGTAGGTTATTCTGGTCTGGGTTTCCTTCTTTCTCCTCTACTGATGCTGTTCTATTTTAACACACTTTATGGCTGGGACACTTAGCTGGGGGGTCTGACATGAGGCTTTCAGTCTATTCCCATTAATGGGGTTTTGTTCTTTTTTTTAATTCAAAGTGAAAACACTTCATTAAGGAAAGCTCAAGAACAGCCTACCTCAGAACAATGTATAATTTGGTAGATTTTTCCTTGATGGTAAAAGATGTTGTATTTCTGTTATAGAAATTGTAATTTACAGGTACTTCTTAGCTAAGGAGGCTGAGGAATTTGGTAACTGAAAGATGGTCTCTTGGTTAAGAAGCTTGTTAGAAAGACTGAAGGACTGCAGAGATTGCCAAATGATCTACAGTAAAGTTCATTGTTTACTTGTTCTCATTCATGTATGCATTGTTTATTGAACCTGGTGATCACTACACCTCTTCCTTTGAATGGAAGACAAAAGTGAATCTGAATCTCACATCTCTTAGGTGACTTAGTAATTGTTGCCACATCATCTTCCAGCAGTTTTATGAATTTTGGCTGTCCTTTCCTTGCTTTTTGGGGTATTTTTTTATATTACAAGTGCCAGAACATGAAATAATTAGTGTTAAATAAAAAAACGATTTGAACTGCAACAATTTTTTTCAGCTTCTAATTTAAAAATGAGCATATTTAATTGTGGATTTTTCAAGTGAATAGCTGAATCTGTTGGCTACAAATGTCCAACTGGGATCCTTAAAATTCTAGTTTATTAGGCGGATTGAAACACTGTAATCATAAACCTTGGGGCTGGTCCCCACACACGCACACATGCACACACATACACACACACAGTAGCAGGCTACAGAGAAAGGTATACCTATCCTACAAGCGCTGGAGTCTGCCGTCGATGGCCAGTCGAGGCTTCTTTCAGCGTGGTGTTATCCTCCAGAAGAGGGTCGCTGGCTGGTCCTTCTGGCTGGACAGGTCTGGTCGAGTTGGAGATTGAGATCAAGAGGGCGCCACTGAGGGTCACTTTTCACTGCCTTTTATCTGTCTTTGGCAGACTTTGGTGACTCCCCAGTTTTCAGGTTTGCCCAATCCAGGGGTCATTGACCCTCGTGGGACTTCCCCCCCCTCGGTGGCTACTGGACGGCATCTGTCAGCCCCAGGGGTCATCTGCATGTACGTGCAGGTTTGGGAGTCCGTTGATGAATTTAGAATAGGGCTCTGGGAGCGGTTGATCTGGAGATACTCAGCCCAAAAGTTGGTCCCCGGCATTGATTAACTCAGGCCAGGGCTTCTAGCCCTTGATCAGTGACGTTTAGAGATTTCCCGGTTGTTAAATTGTCTTCTATTGAGTTCTTCTGTTGGCTGATCTGCAGCTTCACAGGTGTTAATTGCTGCCTGCTTCCATGTTACACATTCAATCACGTTACACATTCAATTACTGATTCACTCACTCTTTCAGAGGCCAGCCTGATACAGGGAAGGGCAGTTTGATTCCTGCCCTTGCTAACATTGTTACAATGTATAACTTACTAAAACACATTCAGTTGAAAGTTGAAAGGTGAGGAGTATAAAATATAAGCTACAAATGCCATGGCACACAAATAGATAAAAATACCAAAATACAAGGGGAGATACAAAATGCACACACACAAATTTTAAAACACAATTCCTTATCTTAAAGTGAAAGAGAGAGGAAGGAAGAAAAAGTAGAAAAAGAGAAACATATCCAAAGAGGGGAGAGCAAATGCAGGCAAGAGAAAAAGGGGGCTTTCTGCTACATATCAAATATATTCATGCACCCCTAATTTTCAGTTGTTATAAAATCTGATATGACATTGTTCCAAATACACAACATGTTGTATTCCCTTTTCACTCTTGCTTCTGAATCTTTCTTGACTATATATGGCAAACCCTATAAAGGAAGTAGGCATCTTTACTGTTAATTATTGAAACACTTCAATTCTAGGTATCTCGTTCTCAGCGTGAAATCCAAAAAAAACAGAGTTAGGCTTTTAGTCACTGGGGAGAATTGTGTGGCCCAGAAGGATAATCCAAAAATCTGCATACTGAATGGCGAGTCATTTGGAAATACATGATATGAAACGTTAAGGATTAGTTTGAACTCCCCCCACCATCTCCCGAGTTTTAGGCATGTGAGTCAGACCTATAGGGAGGCACCAGGATCCAAATGCTGAATCTTTTTTAGCAGATAGATATCTAAAAGCATTTGTTCAGAGAACTGAGTATGGCACCTTTTTGTTTTCTCACCATTTTTTGTTTGCTGGAGGGGAAAGTGACAGTATTACTGTTACCCATCATTTTTGTAACAGCCAAAGCACTTTACCAGTAAGTGGAAGACTTTGGATCCTGAAGCTGAGCTGCTTCAGAAGAACTACAAAATTCATGGAGACAGAAGCACAAAAGGAGCATCATTCTGCATCATATTAGTCATTAAAGCACTCAGTTGGGAGCAAGGAGTCCTGGCTTCTGGTCTTTCTTCCTAGGCTTGTTCCTGTTTTTATTCAAAGACTGTTTAATGAAAAATACATAAACAGCCCTGGGAACAGGGGCAGGAATAATTTATTCTTTATTCCCAGCTGAGTAGGCAGTGCCTTTTTTCTGGTGCAATTCTAGAGTATCAAATCTCAAAGCACTTTACAAACTATATGATTTTTGTGTCCCACAAGAGCTCAGTGAGGTAAACATGTGAATGATTCACAGTCCCATTTTAGTAGTGGAGTAGCTGAGGCATAGAGAAGTAACTAACTGGCTTAACACAACTCTGGTGCAGAGCTGGGAATAGAATGTAAGTTTTCTCATTCCCTATCCTCTACTTTAACTACAGACATCCTTCCTATGGTCCTAAGAAGCTAAACATTAAAAAATAAAAGAAGAAAAGGAAAAAAAAGCAGAGAGAACTCTGTTACCAGCACCTTGAAACAGAGGCAGAGTTAATAAGATAGAAATGAGTGAAAAGCGTGTTTCTGACTGATCTTTTGTTACACAATGTCCAACCAGATTCATCTGAGAAATATGTTCCTTTGGTGGCACATTGACACATTTCCTTTAGGTCAATGTGTCCTACCATGATACACTTGATAAGGACTTTGGTATGACAGTACATTGTCTAGAAATTTGCCAGATTCATAATATGGTTGGGGTCTGCTTTTAAACTCTTATTTTATTCTCAGAACATTGTGCTGTAGCCACTTCCTGAGATTAAGATAAAGATATGGCCTTATTTCACAGTAAGAAATCAGACGGGTAAACTCGAAGGTTCTCACTTGTCTGAGTCTATTTTGCAACTGTGTTTTGGTTGAGTTTCTCTCATCTTATACCAGTGGTTGTTAAGCTATTTAGACTTAAGGCACCCCTTAGAAAATGCTGGCCCATTTTTTTACTGCTGAAAAATAATAGAGAAATTCTTCTGTTGCAAAGGATGCAGAAAGTCCACAGTAGGGCAGAATGTCTTTAATATTATGAATTTCTGCTTGAAATCTTTTGGTATATATTGTGAATCATGTTTGCACATCTGACAGTGCAAATATGGTGCGCTACCCCATCACACCCTTGAAAGGATCTCAAGGCACCTTGATTGAAAATCATTGGGTGCACCTGCACATTCATTAATGCACCATAATTTTTGTGCATTGTTTAGTTCCTGTAGTAACAGGTATTAAATTAATGTGCCATAATTGGTGCTACTTTGCACAAATTTTTGTGACACTAATGCATAGTAGACTAATTCTGATGTATATTAGTGCATTAGCATGTTTTGCCAGATGCATTAATGCATAGTAGAATTAGTCTACTGTCTCTCTAGAGTCTCGTGTAGATGCGCCCATTGCCTTTCACACAACTATGCTGTTTCTTCAGCTCTGTGAAACAACGAAGTATAAATTATGGTAGCAGTTACATAACTAACATTTTTCATCTTCCATTGACACTTTACAGGTAATAGCTAATTAACATTCAATTACTCCAAAGGAATAGATAAATATTAGTATTAATAATTTGAAATATTGTAGCGTCCATAGAACCAAATAGTATTGGAGATTTGTTGCCCTAAGTACAAAGAAGAGTGAGTGTCTCTTGCTTATGAGGTAAAGGCCTTGGACCTTTAGCAAGAATATTCAGAATGATCATAGTTAAGTGTAATAGAAGGAATTTAAAAGGGATAAAATTGTTCCTGATTCAGGATTGAATCCAGTTACTAATTCTGTGCATTGTGATGATCCCTTTATGGGGACAGACTTCTTTTATTTGCCTAGTATGGGGTTTCTTTAATTTTCCATTCAAGCATCTGTTCCTAATCACTCTGAGTCAGGATGGACCTTTGGTCTCATCCAGAGAGGCAATTACTATGTGAATTTGCTGTTTCTGTCTCTGTCTCTCATCTTTAAGGTACTCCATATGAAAGCATTGGTGGAACCCAACTGACATTCATGAGGGTCCATTAAGTTTGCCTATTGGGACCAGGGTCTTACTGTGTATTATTATAGTTCTAAGGCTTATCGTCATTTTTGCCGCCCTCTACCTGTCTGTGAAGTAAAAGTTTTAGGAAACTGTGGTCAAAAGCTTTTAACTTGTGCCAAGTGCTAACCCATCAAATGGCCCTTGGTATCTAGATGAGTCAGAGATTAATGCCCTATCTGGTGTAGCCCAAATTCACTTTGGGTTCCACACTGGCTTCCATCAGGCAGTAGAGCTTTGGGGGCTTTACATATGCTGGACAGCAAGGGAGAATTTACCATATAATGTTCAAGAAATAAATAGTTGATTTACTTTGTGGTTAGAAACAAATCAATTTCCAAACCTCTTTGGTTTAGCTATGAAATGATGAATCCCAGCTTTAAAATGTGCAAAACCTTTATAACAAGATGCCAAAAAGGCAAAACTTAGCCTGATTTTTCAGAGTACTAGGCCTTCATCCTCCATAAACCTGACACCTTCAAGGTATCTCAAATTAGGCACCCAAAGTCACTGGGTAGTCATACAAGTTTTGGTCCATATATATATATGAACCCACATAAAACCAATTGGAAACTTCTTACAAACCATTGTAAATCTAAAGGTAGGAATTTTATCTAAGTCTAGCATAGAATTGCGAGCATTATTTATTTGAAGACCCACAGTGGGTGATACATTCATTTTTTATAATCATACCCCAAATCTGAACAAAACAGTTAAACCAGGCTTCATGTGAAAGCCTTCTGCTAATGCAAATTACAAGAGAAGCCAAAGGCTTCTTAACAACCATTGCATATGAATGGCATTCATTTTAGATTCATATTTCATTCTGTGCTATGTTAACTTGAAATTTCCTCTCTGTGTAAATATTTGATATTTGAAGTACTAGTTTGTGAAACTCAGCTCACAAAAAAACTTTACACATTAAAATAATGAATGTTACATTATGTTGCTCTTCTTTCTGTGTTCTTTGTGTCATGTCTATCATTTATGGGTTGTTCTGTTGCTGTTTAAGTTCCCTTGTCACACCTTCAAAGTCTTCAGGGAACAGTAAGATGGGAAAAGTGTGTGCTGGTACCTAAATTGTTCTGAAATATTTCATCCATTCATACTCTTACATCTGGCACTAGAATGAGGGCATGGATTTGGAAAGGAACACAGCGGATAGTAATGAATGCTGTGCATCTGATCAGCATTACAACCATCTAACTGCATTAATGTTCAAATGCCAGACATCAGTTCCAGTATACCATTGCCCCTGCATAACAAACTAAGCATGAAGATCAGTCACTCTGAACATTTACTTCAGTGCATTTTTTGTTCAGGTTGAAGCTGATACCACTTTTTGGCTTTGTCAGTTGATTGCAACTTTTGTCGTTGTTTATTTTATATTATTCTCAGCTGCATGCTTTTCCACCAAAATGCTAAGACTAGCTCGCCAGGGTGCTTAAATGTGTGCCCAACATTTAGCACACGTATAGTCTCATTAAAGCTAGGCACATCATTAGGCTTGTCTGTAGTAAGTGTATAGTCAATATAGCTGTGCTGACAGTGCTCCCTGGTGGAGATGCAGCATTTGCCAGCAGAGGAAAGGTTTCTGCCCGAGTACATATACTACTTCCTCAAACTTCATAAGTGAAGCTAACAAAAGCACTCTTGGTGTGTTTTCATCTACAAGGAGGTTTTCCAGAAATATCAGCTAGAATGTGTGGATATTTTTCCTTTCTGCCTGTCATAGCTAAAGCAGCAAAACTTTGTTAGGCCCTGTTGAGTCAAGACATCAGGTGTTACTGCTCCACTGTCATTCCTGTTAGGAAAATAAAGACAAATGAAAAATATCAAAAATATTTTTTTAATTCTATGAATTCCATTCTTTTTTAAACAGCAGAATGAAAGAGAGGGGGCTGGCTTGGCCTTTTCTCATATTTAAATCACACTGACCAAGTTGAAAATGGGAGGAAAAAGAAAAGGACTATGAGGAATAGTTTTCAAACTGTTGGTTATTAAATTTAGTATTTGCTAATTGAGTCTTGTGTTTCTTTCCCAGTGCATTATTTCCAGCAGTCACTTCTGCCCACTTCTACTCCTTTATGTGCATTTTGGGTATCGCCTATTAACTGCTATTTTGAGCTCCTTCATTTTCTTCAGAAGTGCAACTACTGTAAATGTTATCACAGCTCTGGGACTGTGTAAATAGCTATATTGCTTTATAAATAAATAATTTAGAATAATAAAAATAAAATAATTGAATTAAATAAATACTCCAGCAGACGGATTCATCAGAGCTTTAGGAAGACTATTTGCTTTCAGTGGCTAAGCTTTGACTGCTCAAAATGAACAAGGGGAAAAAAAAAATCCTTAACTGATTTCTAAGCAAAACCATTTTCCAGGAAAAAGACGACCCTGAATTTTCCCCTTCCTTATTTACCATGACCAATGGATTGTGGGAGAGCAGAAGCAATTGCAATTGAAAAGAATAGTTATCAATTATTATTTCTGTTGCCTCTAACAATGAGGTTCCTTGATGACTCACTGTTAATACTCAGCTTAATGTACTCATTAAACTGTTTATAACATAAATGAAGGTTGTGTTTTATATACACAGACCTAAGAATTTGCAAAGAAGAAAGCCAAAAGTGATAGGAGAGTTTTTCAGATGGAAGTCAAGTCCTCTTATTTCCCAACCTAATAAATGCTATATTGGACTTCAGCCTTTATGGTCTCTGGTCTGTGAACAGTGTAAATCAGGTAGTATTATTCTGAGGATATTAGAAAAATGTTGGTCATGCACTAAATGCTGAAACTTATACCAACTGCCTCTAGCTACTGGCACACCGAAGGTATTAGCAAAAGGCTGCCATTCTTCATCAACTATAATAGGAAATGGCAGCATTGCTTTTGTGGACACGGCTACTTCTGACAGCTGGGAGAGAGGGGAAAAAATTATATTTAGTGTGCTGTCTCGAATGCAAAGCAGGAAAAAAGTGTGCCTCCCTGATTGTGTCTAGTATTCAGGATATTGATGGAGCCAGCAAGCTTGTGTTATTATCAGGGCTGCACAGACATGAATGCGTAAACTAGAAACAGGCCTCTCTAAGTAGAATATTCCTTCCTCCCATTACTTACGTAGGAATCAGCTTCAGGAGTATATCTTCAGAACATATTATTGGTAATTTTTTTCTATAAAAGATAAGCCCCAGAAGGGCAATGTCAGCATCTCTCTTTACAGATGCACATGCTCTTACAATGCTGATGGTTTGCAAAAAACTACCAGTGGCAGGCCAAGGGAATGTGTTTTGAGACAGGGTCTCTTGATCTGAATTGCAATGCCATGTTGTGGTGAGTCATAAATCTTTTTGGTTTTGGGGGGGGGGGGGGGGTTAAGGAAAAGGCAGGGGAAGGTTGATTAGGTTATGCTTGTATTCAGAAATGAAGATGGACATTCTTTTGGTTAACAGCTCCTATTTTAGGACATTTGGAAGAATTGCTTTGTTGCAAGTATTACTTTTTTTTTTTTTTTTTTTTTTTGCTACAACCTCTCCTCCCTTCCTCCCCCACCATCTTACTGCTTTTATGAAAAAGCTAAAGATTTGAAAAGTAATACATGACTGGCCTGATTTTTCAAAGATGCTAAGCACCTGCAGTTCCCAGCAGTGTGGTAAAAAATTGAAATGTGTATACTTTATAAAGGAAAAGGCTTTATACTTATTTATATTTATCTTTTAAAACTATAGTTGTTACTGAGGGGGGAAAGTTGTACTGTACATAGTTTAAAAGTAAGGTTCTCCTACTCATAATCTGTGCTCAAGATAGGTAGTTGAAACTATTCATGAAAGTGCTACTCAGGAGTAACACACGGTTCTTTGGGTGAATCTGATATCTTTTATTAGACCAACTTAAATAGTTGGAGAACAATTTTTAAGAAAGCTTTCGGGTTCAAAAACCCTTCGTCAGGCTAAGGAAGTTTCAGCAGTTGGTGTGTGCTCTTCCTGGATGGAATGAACAGTAAAGAAGCCAGAGGCTGGGCTGGTATGCATGCAAGACAGGCAGTCAGTGAAAATGTAAATTGAGGAGTCAATGGGTGAGAGACAGGCAGGGTGTGGGGGGAGAGAGGGAGGATGAATTAGTGGAGAAGTACCTGGGAAGTCAGCTATCAGGCAGGTTATAATGTGTCAGAAATCCAATGTCTATATTTAGTCTGTGATTTTTAGCGTCCAGGAGGTTGATGAAGTGGAGTTCATAGGCTCATCTCTGCGAAGTGTTTTGTAAGGTTCCTTTGAGGATCAGGACTGAGAGATTGGAGAGAAAGTGGTTTTCTTGTGAGAAATGTGCCCCCACAGGTAATTGGGTATTCCTGTCTTTGATAGATTTCCAGTGTGCATTCATTCTGGTGCGCAGTTGTTGTTTGGTCTCTCCTACATATTTTCCATTGGGGCATTTGGTGCATTGGATGAGATAATTACATTTCTGAAGGTGCAGCTGCAAGATCCGGGAGTAACAGTTGTAGAAATGAGCCCTTGTAAGTGAGAAGTACAGTCATATGTAAAAGAAGGGGCCACAGTACAAAAAGATGTATATCCAGGCTCTTAGCCCTGAAACTATGTGGCCTTCAGTGGGTTAAGGATGAGCTTTCAAGCATAAGGCTGAGTTGTGCAAGAAAAATCTTTAAGGGCAGAAACAACCTAAGCGGCCAAGTGATGCAATAGACTCAAGTGGAAATTCTTTGTTTGAAAAAGCGTGGTTGGGTTGCCTTTTTGTGAAACTGTGTTGCTTTTACTGTTAGAGCCTTATCTCAGTGGAAACCATAGATCTCTAAATAATAGTAGACTAGTTTACTATAGTAATCTCTTATGCTCTCATTCTTTCCCCTAAAAGAAATAATCCATTTCTGTGGTGTGAGTGAGTATACAGCTCAATACTGAGAACTTATGATTTCTAGCTTTCCCATTCCTTTCATTAGAACAACTACAAAGTATTATGAAATCCTAGCCATTTGCCATTGGCAAAATGAACCAGCCCACTTTTGTGTAATACTGTGAAGGCTTAAAATGATTGCCATGATACAGTATTTTTTTCATATGCACTAAATCATATGCTAGTTCCACAATAAGGTCAGATACCTATCTCACCATTGGCAGTCCCTTAATATGAGGAGAGTCTTCTAGTAAATTGGGGGGTCATTGATGAGTCCAGAGATGGCTAAAGAGGCCAATCCAAGACTTGCCC
The DNA here is from genome assembly GCF_030867095.1 of Alligator mississippiensis. Classification (NCBI taxonomy): domain Eukaryota; kingdom Metazoa; phylum Chordata; order Crocodylia; family Alligatoridae; genus Alligator; species Alligator mississippiensis. The sequence continues at coordinate 106,484,759 of NC_081828.1, read as the reverse complement.
TTTTGCAAACGTGGCCAATAGTTCCAGGAGGAAGGGGCAGGACTTGGTAATGTTGGATCACTGCTCTTTCCCTTTGTCTCTCTCATTGATCCACCTCCATAGTGAGGGAAGTTTCCTCAAAATGATCAATATCGTCTCACACTGCATGGTGCCATTGGGCGTGATTCAGTGCTTGAGTCTCCCGGGTGTCAATGTTAATATCACATTTCTTCAGACTAATCTTCAAGGTGTCTTTAAAGCTCTTCTTTTGCCCATGTCTGGAGTGGTTATCATTAGTAAATTGAGAGTATAGAACCTGTTTCAGGAACCATTTGTCAGGCATCCTTATGACATCCTGTCCAACAGAGCTGGTGCCATATAAACATGGCTTCAATGCTGTTACAGTTTGCCTGAATCAGAATGCTGGAGTTCATTCTTCTATTCTTTCAGTTGATTTGGAGGATTTTCTGAAGACATTGCAGGCAGTAATATTCTGAAGCTTTCAGATGTTTTTGATTTCTAATCCAAGTTTCACATCCATACAGCAGGATAGGAATGATGACAGCCAGTTAGACAGGAAATTTGGTATGTGTCCTAATATCATGACCACTGAAGATACAATTTCAGAGATGTCTAAAGGTAGCAGATTTTATCCAATGTTGAATATTGTCATCCATGTTTATTTTTTGGGAATGGTGGCTACAGAGGTAGGGGAAATGCTTTGGAAATCATTTTTCCAAAGATTGCCCTCTAACTGTACTAAGTAGAGAAGCATATAGTTAGTTTGGGATGGGTTGGTAAGTATCTTGGTTTTTGTGAAATTAATAAGTCCAAGCATTTTATACACTTCACGGAAGCAATTGAAAGTAATCTGGAACTCTTTAACTGAATGGGAGCACATGACATAATCATCAGCACATAGCAGATGAGTATTGAAGATGTTGTTCGTCTTGATTTGGAACATAATTGGTTGATGCTAAAGATATGTGATACAGGATGCTGACTGAATGGAAGCCTATCAGCAATGGGATACAGAATATCTGTGATATACATAGAAAAGAGTGTTTGTAAAAACCACACATCTTTGTGTGGCTCCAGTTCTAAACGTGAAGAGGTCCATTTCCAAGCCATTTTTTAGGATAGTTGCTATCATGTTATCATGAAGTCTGACATGAAGTAACACATTTCAGCAGACATCCAAATCTCTTCAGGATCTTTTATAAGGCTTCTCTGCTGATTGAATCAAAGGCCTTAATCAGGTCAATGAAAACCATATAAAGATCTCAAAGTTGCCCATGTTCCAGGAGTATCTTTGTTTAATGTGGGTGTGCTGCTGTGCATGAGCAACCATGATACTCTGTGGGAAGGAAACCTTAATCTAATTGCAAGAAAAATCTAGATGACCTGAGGTTTCTATTCCTCTTCAGTTTTCATCTACCTTTGTAGCAATTATGACATTCTCTTTCTTCATCTTCCTGCTGCACCACTGAGGACTTTTATTTTTTAATTGCTATTGGTCTAGAAACCTCACTCTCGGCCTTGCTGCCACGAGTGACCATTCCAAGAGTACAAAACTGAAGATGGCATTGCTATTGGGGTCTTTGGCAGTATGTAAACCTCTCTACCATATTAAAGTTGTGATCCATTGGGGCAAGGGACCTATATGGAGTAAGTATTCTATAAAGACTATTAATAATAATTATAATTATTATCCATAAAAACTTAACCCTTGATGAAGGAGTGTTAACATTGGAGTGGATTTGCTGTATTTGAATCATTCTCAGCTCATTCACACATAACAATTAGAATCTATCAGCTACTGCCCCTTTTGAAGGGGCTTCAAATGTTCATATGTTTGCAACCTAAGGAAGTTTTCCTGTTGCAGAATTTGGTTTGGACCTCATTATGGCATAAAATGTAGTGTTCTCAATTGTCTCATAGTTCAGTCCTGCAAGATGCTTTTAATTGTAGCCTTATCTAGCCTTATCTATAGTAGCTTTATACTTTTTAATAAAATAGTACATTTATTACATTGCATGTACAATGCTCAGAGTTGAGAAACCAGTTAAATAAAACATTCAGAATGCTAGAAATGCATACAGGTTGTTGAGAGAACTACCAGAGCCTCCTAAGATGATATTAAAAAAATGATGTGCATCTAATAAAAACATACATAGTTTATATCCTTTGGGTGTTGTGTGGGAGTGGTAAGCAAATTAAGCTACTTTCTTTATGAAACAATTAAAGCTAAGCTATTTTTATGCAGGTAACATTTTGGTAATTGCACTAATATTTAGGTACCTAAATTAATTACATGGTTTCAGAGGTAATAGCCACCAGAGGTAGAAACCACAATAGATCAGAATATTTTTGCCACTGTGGATTCCTATTTGAACTCTCTGAGTTTGTTGTTTATCATGTGTAGGTGTTTGCACACCTACCAGTGCTAATATTGCATAGCATTTCATGGCACCCTTAAAATGATGTCATGAAATGCATCTTTTAATAGAGGCAGGCAAAGTCCAGTCTGCAGGCCAGATCTAACTGGAAGTGGACTCCATTTCCCAGCAACCCCTACTCGCATGGCAGCAGCTGGTCTCCATGGATACACCAGCCACAGCTGCACTGATAGCACAAGGCTGGGGTTGCCATGGAGACTGGCCTCAGCCCCGCTGGCAAGATGCACAGCAAGGCAGAGAAGGGGGCTACTCTGGAGTCTCTGGGATCTTGCAGTAGGGGCATCTTAGTCCGGAGCCAGGGCAGAGTGGCAATCCATAACCTACACACTCTGGGCAGGGACACGCAGGCAGCGGATCGTGGCTCTACCCTGTCCCCAGATGAAGCAACCTCTGCTGCAAGATCCCAGTGGCTCTGGAGCAGCCTCCTGCCTTACACTTCTGCACATGCTGCTAGTACAGCTGAGGCTGGTCTCTATGGCAAGATACCATGGGGTACCATGGGGTCTCCACCGGCCCCAGCCATGTGGGCAGGGGCTGCTGAGCAATAGAGTCTGGCTGCCGGCTGAATCCACCATCTTGCTCACCCCTGCTTTAATATGTAGTGATTCTACAAGAAAAGAAAATAATTGTATGTATAAAAATCAATTCACTCAGAACTACAATTTTTGGCCGCTTGTACACGTGTTAGGGGTTTAGTTCTCCCTAAATTCAAACGGTGGGTTTTCAATTACTGGGTTTTTAATTATGTAGATTAAAAATCCACCATTTCAATTTAGGGACTTTCATTACTGTTACGGAACAGTGACAGCCCATCAGTAGCAAACTCCCTGCCCCCCGGCTGTGGGCAGGCTCCTCCAGAAAAGAAAAAGCAGAAAACGGAGCCCCAAGTGATTGAGTGGACGGGTGTTAGGCCAGACAAGCAGGCCTGGCATTAGGCCATGGATACCATCTGTGAGGCATGGGACACAATTGTTTATATAAGCCCTTGGCATCAGGGCAAGTAAATGGGTAGCCTCCTGTCTTATTGACATCTTCTAATTGATACCAGCTAAGGTGTGGCAGGTAAAGTAGGAGGGCGGTTTGCCCAGAGATAAGTAGGTGTGCCAGTGATTACACCAGCCACAAGATGCCCACTTGTTACAGTTTATTTATTTTAAATCTTTGTGATATGGATACATTCACATTAGACAAACTATAGCAGGTAATGTTTTGTGTGTTTGATTGTCTCCTGATCATTTCTTTGGTGGTGGATTTGGTCCTTACACAGCGGTCATAATATAATTCTCATATTGGGCCTTACCAAGACACTTTTGGTATAAGCTACCTTTTCCTTCCTCTTTCACTTTCCTTTTCCCTTTCCCTTTCCTCTCTCTCTCTCATTTTCTTGTTGGTTTCACCACCAAAATAGCTAAAGTTATTTACTATCTAGAGCTAACATAATGTATTGCACCCTATTTACTCCAGAAAGATATATAAGCAATGAATTTGGACAAATACATTTTGTATATAATTCTACACACATAATAAAATCCTATATCCCCTTGCTCAGGCCAAAAGGCTTATGAAGTCTGTACAAAGTTTATCTAAGGCCACATACAGACATTCATTTTCTCCTGGGAGAGTTGCTGCTCTTCCAGGCAAAATCATGAGCATATGGATGTCCAGAATTTTTCTCTCAGAGCAAAAATAGCTACTCCAAAGGAAAAATAACCCTGAAATAACCAGTTAAATCACTCTGGGGAGTTTCTCCTGGGATAGTGAATGTTTATACACATTCTCTTCTGAGAGAGGACATAACACAGTCCTCCAGGATTCCAGGACACTTTGCTTTGGTGCTTCTACTGCTCTACCACAGTGTACAGTATCTCACTTGCTGGACTCTCCTTCTCCAGCTGAGCAAGGCACAGAACATGCCTCCTTCACAATCCTCACATTGGGTTGCAGGGAGACGCAGGCTGACTCTGAGCGGTTTGGGTCAGCCAAACAAAGCTACCATGTCTACCATGTCTATATCTGTCTCTGAGTGAACTGGAGAAGCCTGCAGAGTACACCGAGTTGTGGGCACATCAACTGTGCACATCAATGTGTGCAGCATCAGCACAGCTGTTCTGGCATCTCTGGGTAAGTTCTTCTCCAAGGAAAATAAATATGGGAGAATATTCCCAGATCACTTGGACATGTGTACACTGCCTAAATTAGAGGAAAAACTGCAGGATTTGACCACATAATTTACCTGATCACACTTCAACTTGCTTTTTCTTAATATCAGCTGTCAAAAAATAACATATCTGAAGGTGCACTACAAAGTACACTGTAATTAAATCTTTTTTTTTTAAAGGAACTGAGCACCTAATGATTAAAATTAATTCCAGTGATGTGGATAATTATATATCCTGTGCAACAGTTGTAATGACTAGAGCTGAAGTGTTAGTACTTAACTAAATCAGCTGCTGCATTTTAAAAGAAACTTTTCACAGTAAAATCACATTTATGATTTATTTTCCTTTTTTGCAGCAAGAGTTTATAAGCAAGTATTGACTTCAAATTTCAAGATCAATACAGTATTAGGTGCAATAATGCTGTTTTTTTAAAAAGCCTGGACTATAGATCAATATTATATGTTATTTTCAACTTGAATTTAAACTGTACAGAAGCAACATTTGTAAATATTAACCTATAAATGAAGCTTCAGGCCAAACCCAGAAGATTAATTGATATTTTGTACCCCAGCATCTACTGGTAAGACTCTGAAGCAATTTAAAAATTTTGCATTGGTAACACAATGGCAACATATTCATAGCACTCTCTTTTACTTATGTGAGAGAGGGTCTAGGTTTGGATGTGGTGGGGGATAACATTTGTGTAAGGGGCTGGAGAAGCCAACTTGGGGGAGGCTCTTCTCGATTTGTTGCTAACAACTAGGAAGACATTGGTTGAAAATCTGAAGGTGGAAAGCAAGTTGTGTGACTGTGACAATGGAATGATAAGGTGTGCAGTCTTAAGGAAACGAAGGAAGGTAACCAGCAGAATAAAAACACTGGACTTCAGAAAAGCAAACTTTATGCAACTCAGGGAAATGTGAACAGGATCCCATGGGAGTCAAGTCTTATAGGGAAAAGGAGTCCAGAAGAGTTAGCTTTTTATCATAAAGAACCCAACGTATGGGAAAAGAGCAACAGAAGAATGAAAGACTAGCAGGGGGAAGCAAAGGGAGAAGTTGCTAAAAGAAAAAAAAATCTCTGTAATGGAAGGGAGACATTGGACATTTTATAGTGGAAAGACATTAAGATACTTTAGTGATGGAGGAAGTATTTTTGGATTGATGAAGACAGAAAAACACATTTCAAAGTAAAAGCATTCATCAATAATTAAATAGACTGTTTGTAATTTCTAGTTACTTGTATTTTACTATATTTGTGTATATTTTTCTTATTTGTTTTTTTTTTTTTAATATATTACCATATCCTTAATACTGGCAATCATTAGCTTAGTATGGATCACATTTTGTGTAGCCCTGTAATGTCTTCCAGAGCAGGAAAAATAATAATAATAATAAAAAGTCCAGGTAAACCATAAGCACAAGTGTATATTCTCATAGTCACAAATTCATTTAGATACCAAAACATTTACCATATTTGCTTGATTAGAAGATGAAGTTATTTTCCCCATTTAATATGGGGAAAAAAAGCCCCTCATCTTACAATCAAGCATGAGGCAGCAGAGGGGTAGGCAGTTGCTATGGATGTGACCCCAACCCAGGGATGGAATTGGAGCTGGAGCAGTGGCTGAAGATGCTACCTGCCCCTGGCTGCCTCTTCACACCTCACCAATCCTCCTCCACAGTCCCCAGTCTCCCCACCCACACCACTTCTTCTCTCTCCCCTTTGCCATACTCTTGCTTACCTTTGCTTTGGTGGCAAGCTCCATCCCTGCTGCAGCCTGAGGCATAGAGCATGGCTCCAGCCTGGCCCTGTAGCAGTGTCACAGAGCTGGCACTGCTGCTCCAGCCCAGGCCCATAGCAGCAGTGCTGGCTCCATGCTACTACTACAGCACCAGGTTGGAACCTTCTAGTGCAAAGCAAAGGTAAGGCGAGAGGCAGAGGGGCAAGTGGGGAAGCAACATTTTGGGTTTGGGGGTGGGGGAGATGGGAGGAACGGGAGGCAGGGACCTGAGGCCTGGGAACCTGGGGGTGTAGGTGCACCATGGAGGGGTTACGGAGGAATAGGAATTCCTAGATTTATAGATTGTAAGGCTGGAAGGGACCTTGGAAGACCATTGGATCGAGCTCCTTGCACCAGGCAGGAAAGACAGTTGGAGTCAGGTTACCCCATCAAGGTGACTGTCCAGTCTCCTCTTGAAGATTTCCAGAGTAGGTGATTGCACCACCTCTGGAGGGAGCTTGTTCCACAGTCTAGACACTCTAACTGTGAAGAAGTTTTTCTAATGTTGAGCCTGAAAAAGTCTTCCAGGAGTTTGTGGTCATTACTACTGGGTTTCCTCAAGGGTTTCATAGATTTGATAGACATTAGGGCTGGAATTTTCCTCATAAGATCATCAGGTCCAGCCCTCTGCCCAAGGGAAGGGAAGTCAGCTAGGTTCAAAGGATCCCAGCAAGATAAGCATCCAAATGTTTCTTGAAAGTTTCCTGAGTAGGTGCTTGCACCACCTCTGGGGGGAATCTGTTCCAGGCCTTGGGAGCTCGGACAGTAAATAGTTTTTCCTTATGTCCAGCCTAAAATGGTCTTCCAAGAGTTTGTGACCATTGGACCTTGTCATCCCCTTGGGTGCTCTGGTGAATAGGTGTTCCCCCAGATCCTGATGCACATCCCTTATGTACTTATAGGTTGCCACCATGTCACCCCTGAGCCTGTGCTTCTCCAGGCTGAAGAGTCCCATAGCTCGCATCCTCTCTTCATAAGACCTGTTCTCTTGCCCTCTGATCATGTGCATGGCTCTCCTCTGGACTCTTTCAAGCTTCTCCATGTCCTTCCTTAATTGTGGAGCCCAGAATTGGATGCAGTACTACAGCTGTGGCCTCACCAAGGCTGAGTACAATGGGAGGATAACGTCCTGGGTCTTGTTTGAGATATATCGGTAGATGCAAGCCAGGCTTTTGTTTTATTTTGCCAGCTGCAGTATCTCATTGGTGGGTCATATTCATTTTGTGGTCAATCATGACACCCAAGTCTCTTTTGGTCATTGTGCTAGTGAGTGTAGCATTGCCGAGCCTATAAGTGTGATGCGGGTTTTTATTTCCAAGGAGGAGCACCTTGCATTTCTCCATATTGAATGCCAGCAGGTTTTCATCTGCTCACCTTGCAAGCCTGTTGAGGTCAGACTGGATCACCAGCCTGTCCTCAAGTGTAGAGACTCCTCCCCAAAGTTTGGTGTCGTCAGTGAACTTGGCCAGTCCACTTTTGATACCAGTGTCCAGATCATTTATGAAGACATTAAAGAGTAGTACAGGTCCGAGAATGAAGCCTTCGGGGATGCCGCTAGTCACCAAGTGCCGTGCTGATTTGGTTCCATCAACTACCACTCTCTGGGTCTAACATCAGAGCTAGTTCCCCAGTCATCAGACTGTGGAGTAGTCAAGGCTGCAGGTGCCCAATTTTTCCAAGAGGACACCATGGGACACCAGGTCAAAGTCTTTTTTAAAGTCCAAATATATGACATCAACCTCTTCCCTTTAGTCCAGGTGATACATCACCTGGTCATAGAAGGAGATGAGATTAGTCAAACAAGACCTACTCACAACAAACCCATACTGGTTATCCCTCAGAATGTTGCCTTCTGTTAGCCTGTCAAGAATGGTTTCTTTGATAATTTTTTTCCAAAATCTTCCAAGGGACTGAGGTCAAACAGATGGGCCTGTACTTTCCCATGTCTTCTTTCCTCCCTTTCTTGAAGATGGGCACCACATTGGCCCTCTTCCAATCTTTGCCTGAGCACTACTTGGTTTTGAATATCCTCGCAGTGGCTGCGCTATGATGTCTGCTGACCAGCACCACGAACAGTTGTTCACTGAGCCGTTGATGTACTCCCCTGATGTAGTGGTAAGCTACTATGATGTCCCCTCTCAGCCTTCTCTTTTTCAGCCTGGAGAGTCCCAGGTCCCTCAGCCTGTCTTCATATGGCTTGCTGTGCAAGTCTTTAATCATACGGGTGGCCCTTCTCTGGGCTCTCTCAAGTTTTACCACATGCTTGTTAAATTGCAGCACCCAGAACTGTATGCAGTACTCTATTTGGGGTCTCACCAATGCCAAGCAGAGTAGAAGAATCACCTCCTTGGTTTTGCTGGAGATGCATCAATTGATGCATGCCAGAATATTATTTGCCCTTCTGGCAATAGCATTGCACTGCCAGCTCATATTCATACTGTGGTCTATTATTACTCCCAGCTCCCTTTCGTTCATGGTGCTGGTCAGTTTGGCACCACCAAGCCTGTAGGTGTGTAGTGGGGTGTTTGTGCCCAGATGGAGCACTTTACATGTCTCAATGTTGAACCTCATCTGGTTCTGACTCGCCCAACTTGCTATCCTATCTAGATCTGCCTGTATCTGTAGTCTATCTTCAAGCGTGACTATGCTTCCCATAACTTGGTGGCATCTGTGAACTTGGCCAGTGATCTCTTCACCTCCACATCCAAATGATTGTTAAAGATGTTGAAAAGTACTGGACCAAGCACTGACCCATGTGGGACAACACTGGCCACTTCTCAACAGAGTGACACAAATCCGTTCATTAGGACTCTCTGGGTCCTGCCTCACAACCAGCTTTGTACCCACCTAACTGTCTTGCAGTTAAGCCCACAGTCCTCCAATTTTATCACAAGAATATTGTGGGATACCAGATCAAAGGCTTTTTGGAAGCCAAGGAATACAATGTCAACCTCCTCTCTCTGATCCAGATAGTGAGTTACCTGATCATAAAAGGAGATGAAGTTGTTAAGACAAGACCTGCCCATGATGAAGCCATGCTGGCTGTCATTCAGAATTCTACCTTCTGCAAGCCTATTGCACGTAGACTTTTAATGAATTTTTCCAGGATATTCGCTGGGATAGAACTTAGGTTAATTGGCCTAGATTTACCTGAGTCCTCCTTCTTCCCCGTCTTGAAAAGGGGCACAACATTAGCCTTCTTTCAGCCCTCAGGGAACTCTCTGGAGCACCATGAGTTTTGGAATGAGTTTTGGAACACAGGGGCTCTGCAATGACTTCAGCCAGCTCCTGTAGTGTTCTTGGATGGAGTTTGTCTGGGCCTGCTTATTTATATATGTCTAATTTTTTTCATACACCAGTTCTACAGCAACAGTAAGAAGGCAGTCATTCCTGCCCTGCTCATTCTGTACCCTATCTGGCATGATTTTCCCCTTGGTCCAGTGAAATACTGAGGCAAAGTAGTCATTCAGGAGTTCATTTTTCTCTTGAGTGTCAGTAACCAGCTGTCCTGAATTGTGGAGTAATCAGGGGTGATGCATAGGGGATGCACGTGGGTACATGTGCACTCCCTGAATGTGACAGTGCATCCCCTACAAAAAGGCGCTGCCAACACTGTCGGTGGCACCAGCGTGCAGTTGCCGCTCACAACACTGCTGCCAACGCTGCTGGTGGCATCTGCAAGCGGTCTGCGATTGCTGCTGGCTGCTGGTAACCACCACTGCACTTCTGCTGCCGCCTCCCACAACTGCCACGCCCCCAAGCTGCCGGGGGCATGCATCGTTCATGGGAGCAGCGGTCCCACACTCCCATTTGTTTTCCTCCTGTTCCATACATACCTAAACAAGGACTTATTGTTGTCCTTGATTCCCGTTCCTAATCTAACTTCAGTCACCGCATTGGCCTTGGGGCAAGGCATAAACCTGCAGGGGGTGAGGGATCTGCATAATGGGAGGTAAGTGGGAGGTGGTGCAATGGGCAAGCTGCCTACCTTTCACTGCCCGGCCCACTGCCTCCACAATGCCTGCCCCCTACTACTTTCCCCTCTACTGCCTGTCTTCCATCATCTCCCCTGCCTGCCCCATTACTGCCCCCATCACCTGTCCTACCATGTGCCCCCCTACTTTCTCCTCCACTATCTGTCCCCCACTGCCTGCCTGCCTTACTGCACCCCTCATATCCTTTCCTCTCACCACTTGCAGTAGTGGGCAGGGCTAAATTTAAGATGATCCTCCAATAATTAGATTCCATACATGGGAAATTATAACAAATTTATAAATTTTTCATGTGTAGAATCTAGGTGTGGGGGGTTGTCTAACATTTGGGTAAATGCAGCATATTTATTCTGATTTCTACAGACCCAGACACTAGCCTCATGACCCAATTTCATGAGTCATCATAAGAGTCAGTTCACTCTTCAAGCGGAAGCCCAGGGCAGGAGGCACCACATACGATTTACCGTAAAGCATCCACTCTTTCACTATCAATACTGAAGAGCTCAGGATTTTTAGAATTCCTAGGAATGTGGTAGCATGGTAGGAGCACTGATTTGGATCTCTGGCACTTTATAGCTTCAGAACCATGTGTTCCTCATCCCTTACTTCAAGCAAATCAAAGGAGATTAACTTCTGGCTTCTTATTAATTGAATCCAATTATTCTCTGAAATATTCTCTCAATCTTCTCTTCTATTTAGAAGTTGACTCAAATGAAACTTGCTAAGGAGCCAGTAAACATGACCAACATTTAAAAAAATAAATACATTGTTTAACTGGTCAGCTTTTCATAAACTCTCATGCTTCTGTATTCTCCTCTGTATGTAACAGGAAATCTCCTGTGACACCTTAACCTTCACTGTAACTGAAGCAACCATGCACAGAATTAACCAACAAATGTCCAGTTCTTTTACACTATTAGTTCCAATGCTCTAGCACTGCTGACAATCCTGATAAGTAGATACATGTCGTGGGGAAGGGGGAAGCCTCCAAAAATGTCAAACCCTTCTGTGATCAGATTCATTTTCTATCAGATTAGCTGTGGGGGGTGTTATTAAAACAAACTTTGACAAGTACATCAAAGTTAGTGCTAGGGGACCTTAAATACATATCTATATCTACATAGAGCTATAGAGAGAGAGAGAGCAAGCGAGAGAGATAGAACTCCCCCCCCACACACACATTACATATAACTAGAGAGAGAGTGAGAGAGCGAGACGCACCTCCCTTTATATATATCTACACATGTACACACATGCCTATATAACAATTCTACAGCATTTGCAATGTTCCCTGGGTACTCTTGGGGGAACACCAGATGTTTTCAAATGTCTTTTGTTCTGCAAACCACATCATAATAGGAAGATTTTCTGTGATGCCATCTCCTCTCACATTCACTTTTGCATATTCCATTTCCTTTCCTATTTGTGATTGCTTAAATGAAGGTGGCAATGACAAATACTGCATACATAGAAGTGTAATATTAGGAAAGTAATATTTTTATAAACATTGAGGAAGAACCAACTTCGTGATGAGTTCACTGTCTGCAGCCCAGATGTTTAGAACTGCTGCTTCATATGAAGTACAAGGGAAACGTAGTAAATTTATGTAGTTAATATTGGCAGACAAGGTTCCTTGGGTGAATTCGATATCTTTTATTAGACCAACCCAAATAGTTGGAGAATAGTTATTAAGCAAGCTTTTGGGTTCAAAAACCCTTCGTCAGGCTAAGGAAGTTTCAGCAGTTGGTGTGTGCTCTTCCTGGATGGAATGAAAAGTAAACAAGCCAGGGGCTGGGCTGGGGAGTCAGTTGCCAGGCAGATTGTAATGTATCAAAAATCTAATGTTTATGTTTAGTCCATGATCTCTAGTATCCAGCAGGTTGATGAAATGGAGCTCATAGGCTCATCTCTGGGAAGTGTTGTGTAAGTTTCCCTTGAGGATCAGGACTGAGAGATTGGACAGAGAGTGGCTCTCCTGTGAGAAATGTGCCCCCACCGGTAATTGGGTATTTCTGTCTTTGATGGATTTCCGGTGTGCATTCATTCTGGTGCGCAGTTGTTGTTTGGTTTCTCCTACATATCTTCCATCAGGGCATTTGGTGCATTGGATGAGGTATATAACATTTCTGGAGGTGCAGCTGTAAGATCCTGGGATGCTGATGTCTCTGTTGTGGGGTGTAGTAATAGTAGGGGTGGTGGAGATGTGTTGGCAGGTGTTGCATTTCTTGTCCTGGCACGGTCTGGATCCTTTTGGTGCGTTCTGAGCTTGAGGAAGTTTGCTTCTGGTGATGAGGTTGGCGAGGTTCGGTGCTTGTTTGAAGGCTAGGATGGGTGGCTCTGGGAAGATCTTTTTAAGAATAGGGTCTCTGTCTAGTATGGGTTGCAATTTTTTGAGGATTTTCCGTACAGGTTCAAGGGAGGGATGATACGTCATAACCAGAGGCGTGCGATTTGTGGGTGTTTTTCTTCTGTACTGCCGCAGTTCGTCACGTGGTATCCAGGTGGCTCTGTCAAACGTGCGATCTACATCTCTGGAGGAACGTCCTTACTGGGTGAAAGCCTTTTTAAGATTGGTGAGGTGGCAATCCCGGGTGTTCTCTTCGGTACAAATGCGGTGGTATCTGAGGGCTTGGCTGTATATCACAGCTTTTTTGGTGTGTTTAAGGTGATTAGCATCAATAAAGAAGTTCCCAAGACAGCCATGTTATATTAAGAATTCACTATTAACTCAAATACACATTTTTGTCTAGGTTGTCTGCCATCCTATGTACATCATTGCATGAGTACCCTGTATGGGAACAAAAGTAACTTCATTTTATGTTTCCTACAGACATGGCTGATTATGAATATCTAGTATATGTAAGTACTATATGAAACTGAATGCTCTGTTTCAGCAGTGCTGCTGTCTCTTGCTGGCCTGTGATGAACAAGACTGAAGCCTAGATTTCTTAGCCAATTCCCTAAATAAAATATCTATTTCTTTGAAAATATATAGACTGCTTGTTGGCCTGTATTCTAGACTAGAGAGTGTTTGTTTCTAAGAGGCTGCAGTGTAGCGCTTGTAGTACAGTATTTATTGTTCTATTTGCAGGCAGAACAAGTCATTGCTTCCTTAAATAATTGCTTCAATGCCAACTGACAGATTTTATTCTCATGATTGTTTGTTTGTGTGCACAAATACCTGTTCTGTATGTGTCATGGTGGTATTCCTAACTATTCATATCAAAATTTGGCATTATATTTTCAGCAACACCTATTATGCATGTAAGGGAAATATTTTTTTGGTTTTAAAAAATAACTGAACCTCTTCATAGGTCTTATTCTTTTATTAATGTCAAACCTCTCCTTCTGCTGGGAACATCAGCCTCCAAATATGTTGCCTGGTTTTTCTTCAGGCTTAGTAAAATCGTTTTCCCGTAAGTGAAATCTCTAGAGCTGGTGTCACACAGGTGTCTCTTTCTGCATGCAGTTGTAAAATCTCTATTATCAGAAAAGACAATGACTGTTGATACTAACATTTGGAGGGACCCCTGAGTTGATAACTAAATGAAATGAATTTCCATAGTGAGCAGATACAACAATGTAAGCAGTATTATTAATTGCCTTTGTTTAACTAATAGCAAAGAAACCAACATACTGAGTGAAACAGTGGAATGGACAGTTCAAGGAAGTTGCAAAACTTTCTTCGTTGGAGGTTTTTCTGAAGAGGTTGGATAAGCATTGGGTGGGGATAATTCCTACAGTCATGCTGGGGGTTGAACCAGGTGACCTTGAGGTCCCTATGATTCTATGGCTCTGTAATTTTGCCTCAAGCTAAGCACCCTAGGCAGATGTAAACACTTGATACTGCCTTTTTTCTCTTAAATGATGAACATTAGTATGGATTTCAGCAGACTTTGGTAAAGATGTTAGGTTTCAGAGTGTCAGGGTCTCCAAAGTTGCCCTTGCCTTACTGGGCATTTGTACACATGCTTGCACTTGCACAACACTGCGGTGCATGCATTTGTATAAATGGCTAAATGTAAGTCAGCACTGAGAAAATGGTGGTGGTGAGCTTTTGAATGAAAACACATTGAAGATGTTTTAGTACAAAAGCACACTGTCACCGTTTTCTGCACGCTGATGTGCATTTCACCACTTATACAACTGTATGTGATGCAGCAGAGTGTGCATCTGCTTACACGTGGAGCAGACTCGATTAATTGAGTCTGCTTCAACATGTCAGATCACCAGCATGTCACAGTGTGAAAAGGTATGTGTATAAATGCCCATTTAGATCCTCAGGGCCACATTGCTCAAATATATGATTTCCAGTGAACTTTTACTTTAAACTGGTAAAATTCCCAGGAAACCCAGTTTTCTTTAGCTTCCTCCCTCCTACCCTGACCTGCATTCCCTGTTGCATCTGGTCTCCTTCTGTAGAAGAAACTAACTGCTTTCCCATCCAGTTTGCAGATACCGAATGGCATTTAAGTTCTTCTGAATACAGAATATCCACCATGTTTTCTCCCTGGTGCTACTTACATTTTTACTGTTAAGAGCCCGAGACACAAATTTTTCTTGTCCCTGTTTCCAAAGAAAAGTGGATTATAGCAGAGTCCACCAAAAAACTAGAAAAAATCCTTAATCTACGTTTTCTATTGGAACTTAAAATGCCTGTATTTTTTGTAGGTGCTTACGTGCTTCAAGTCAAAGCTACAGATGCTGATGATCCCACGTATGGAAACAGTGCCAGAGTGGTTTACAGCATACTTCAGGGGCAACCATATTTCTCCATTGATCCTAAGACAGGTAAACATTTCATCAGCAATAACATTATCCATTACCCTTTGAAATGTTTAAACTTTGATTAAACATCCATGTGGTCAGTGTTTTTGGGTTGCATAAAAATAAATGCCTAATGTGATGATACATCCAAAAGCCAATACATTCACTTTGCACATAGTGCAGTCTTGTTACCAATCAGGTTTGGAATAAACTGCCACCAGACATATAATTTAGAAGGTCTAAAATATGTATGAATTAGAGAGGTCTTTCCTGCTATAGTATATCTTCCATGCTTTTAAGGCTGTACCTGGCATTAAGTGCTGTGCATTTCCTTCCCTTTTTTCACAGTTTAATTCCCTATCTCAGTTTTTCATTTTATTTACTCACTTGCTTAGATTCTAGTATTCTCAAGCAATGATTCTTTAGTTTCATATTGTTAATTTGAAATGGTAGGACAAGGGATCAGTATCTGCCCTCTTCTTTGCTGGAAGAAAGAGGTTATTAACCATGGTAGCATAGGTATATGTAAAGAGACTGTAATACTCAAGGACTGTAAGACTTGTTAATTGGGTGTCTTATCCTATATTTCTAAATGTCATTCCTATTTCTATATTGAATAATTCAGAGAAGAAACTAAGAACTTACATAGTGCTACAAAGGGTGTGTCTTGAATATGTAGAAGAATAGTTGCCCACAAGTCCCTTTGAACACATGGAATTTCTCTTAGCAGTGAAGCTGTTCTTGAATGTCAGATTGAGTGTTAAGGAGACTTTCTACCTGATTAATCAATAATTGGAGGTGGGAGCTGCACAGCACTATTAGTATATGATCTCCAAAGGGCAAGTTCCTTTCTCATATGCTCCATTTAGCAGGACATCATATTTCAGGATATGACCAGCATCTTTACTTTCAGAATCAAAATGTGACATTTTTAGGTACCTGGGGGAGGAAGGGGGAGACTTAACCTTAATGCTAGCTGTTTGACACAGTCTTATGGGAAATGGAAAGTGATGTCATGGTGAACCAGAAATCTTTGTCTTGCTATAAGCTGATATCTCAGCAATAGTCAATGACGTTACCAAATACCTACAAATTAGAACAAGTTATCCTGAAATGTTTCATGTGGTCTTACCAGTTTATTTAGTTCTGATCAGAACATATGAGAATAAATTACCTCTAAATAGTCCTGGAAGATCATACAGAGGGGAAAATTTATAAACCATGATCCCAATTGACTAAGCTACTCAAGTGGAACTTGGTTTTGAAAAGAGAAGTCACAGGTCCTAAGAAAGAAATTATAAAGCAAACAGCATGATTGTATGTTCACTTGAAATACTGATGCACTCATATAAAATTATATATAGATTCAAGCTACTCTGAGCAGCATTATATTACATTGTACACATAAAAACATAGCGAAATAGGGCTAGAGGGGACCTCCATAGCTCATGTAGTTCAACCCCCTATCTGAGGAACATCCCTATCCAAAACATCCTATACAAATCCATTGTCTAACCACTTAGCAAAACTACACAGTCAACCCTGACACAACACAAGACACAACACAACCCAGGGACAAGCAAAATATGGATTCAGCCTGCCAGGCAATTCCATCCAGCCTGCAGGTCCCCTCCAAAATCCAAAAGACAATTATCACTGGCCCTAGCCCTCAGCTGCCCCTCTGAAAGCTTGGGCAGCAGCTCTGGCTCTGCTTGCTAAGCAGCCAATCCCCACCCCAGCCCAACCTGGCCTGACCTGGCCTGCCCCAGCCCTCGCCCCAAGGTAAGGGGTGCTAGAGACAAGAAGCTTCTGCCTGGCAGATGTTTTTGCCTGGTGACCCTGTGGTTGTTTCCCAGCCCGCCCTCCCTGTGAGAGTTGAAATTCAGGTAAAGGACTCACCAGGGCAGAGGCCAAGAACTCCTGTTGGGGGGAAAGGGGGACTGTGAGAGTGGGGAGCAGTGCACTATGGGGTTGGGGCTGGCTGGCCCCACATGTTGCCACCACGTGGGGCCAGGAACTTGGGCAGGAGCCACATGTTATGGGGCCAAATGGGACTGGCCCTGCATGCTGCCACCATGTGGGACCGGGGCCTGGGGTGGGAATGTGGGAGCTGTATGCTGTGGGGCTGGGCCAGGCTGGCCTGCACGCTGCTGTCCCATGTGTCTCTGGGGACACACACCCCATACACATGCCCGCACCCCCCACAAACTCCCCCACACACCTATACCTTTCCATACACCCACATCCTCCCAACACCCCAACCCCCACTGTACCCACATACATACCTCACCCTCCCACGCACACACATATACCCACACCTTCCCTCACACCCCAAACACACAACCTCCCCCCCCCCCCCCACACACACACACACTACTACATGCAGATGATGGGTATGGTGAAGAGTCTACAACTTCCCTAGGCTAACAGTGAAGAAGTTTTTCCTGATATCCATCCTAAATGTACATGGCAATTGGACCAAACCCTAGTCCTCACAGTAAGAGAGAAAAGGTGTTTTCACCTCTTCTTTTGAAGATTGGTATCATGTCCCTTCTTAAGCTTCTTTTCCACAGCCTAATCTATCCCTAGCTCCTTCAGCTTCTCCTTGTATGAATTCCCTTCCAAGCCCTTTATCATTTTTGTCGCACTCCTCTGAATCCTCTCTAACTTCTCCACGTCTCTTTTAAAATGTAGAGCCCAAAACTGAATACTATAGATGAGACCTAACCAGTACTGAGAAGAGAGGCACGATCACCTCCCACACCTTGCATATAATACTTCTGTTGATGCATCCCAAAACCAGATTTGCCTTTTGTACCCCACTGAAGACTCATATTGAGTCTTTGATCTACCAACACTCCCAGATCCTTCTCCATAGTGCTGGCATCCAGCCAGGTGTCACCCATTTTGTATTTGTGTTTTTGATTATTCTTCTCGAGCTATAGTACCTTGCATTTATCAAAAATCAACTTCATCCTATTAGCTTCATTTCAGGTTTCCATTCTGTTGAAGTCCTTCTGTATTGTGTTCCCATTCTGCAGTGTGTTCACAGTCCTATGCAGTTTTGTCTTGTGGGCAAACTTGCTCAAGAAGCTTTCTATGCCAGGATCCAAATAATTAATACACATATTGAACATCAGTGGGACCAGTACACACCCCTTGCTTGTGGTTATTGAAAGAGCTGTCTATCCACCTTGTAGAAGTTTTGTCCAGCCCACATTTGTCCAATTTGTTTATAAGACAATCATGCAGTTCTTTGTCAAAAGTCTTGCTAAAGTCTGAATATATATCCACAGCATTCCCTTCATTCACCCAAAATAGTTACTTTCTTAAGGAAACTAAGATTGTGTGATACAGTTTGTTCTTAGTAAATCCATACTAGCTGCTTGTGATGGGCCTTTCCTCCTCTAGATACTTACAAATGACCTTCCTTAAGATATGGTCCAATAAGTGTTCAAGTATTGAGGTAATGCTAACCAGTCTATTCCCCTGGGTTTCTTTTTGCCTTTTTTAAACAGGCTATACTGGCTCTTTTCCAGTCCTCTGGTACCTTGCTCATCTGTCAGAACTTCAAGAATACCATTGCCACGGGCTCAAAGATGTCTTCTGCCAGTTCTTTCATTACCCTAGGATGAAGTTTATTAGGCCCTGCTCATCAAGGCTCATCAAAAGCTCTCTGACTGTCTCTCTTCTTATTTTATCCAGCTTGTCCCCTTCCTTATGCAAATATTCCTTATTAGGCATCTGGCTACAGTTTAATTTTTTTTTTTGTGAATTCTAAGGCTAAGTAGCCCACCTTCTTTGCATTTTCTGTTAAGGGTTCTTCCTGGCTAGTTAACAGTTGACCCACAGCTTCTTTGGTTTTCCTTTTCTAACCAACACATTTATAGAACCTCTTTTTGTTGTCTTTAATTTTCCTGACCAGGTAGAACTAATTCTTTATCTTTGCCTTCCCGATTTTGTCTCTGCAGTTTCTTCCTGTTTCCTGGTAAGCTTCCTTGGTGACCTGCCCATTTTTCCATTGCTTGTATGCTTTATTTTTACATTTGAGGCATCCTAGAAACTCCTTGTGCAGCCACATTGGTTTCCTGCCATTCTTGTTGTGCTTCCATCATGTCATCTTGTTGGACTTCCAATATTGGAGGTTAGATGAACATCTAGCTGGTCATCTAGACCCAGCACTCTTTCCTGCTTATGCAGGGGGTCAGACTCGATGATCTATTGAGGTCCCTTCCGATCCTAACATCTATGAATCTATGAATCTATTGTACCTGTAACAGGCTGCATGGAAGGAGCTACAGCTGCAGGACCACTCTGGAGGATTTATCCAGCTGACAAAGTTAACTATTCAGAGTGTGTGAAATGGGATGTATTCAATTCAGATTCAGCTTGAATCAGTGACAGTGATTCAATTTGTTAATTCGGATCACTGTCCCAATTTGATTTGGCTGAATCCAATTCACTGTCCCAATTTGATTTGGCTGATGCCGATTCAGAGAATCAGTGATTCGGGCATAGGCACAGCTTTAAATACTTTTTCTATATACCTCGAGGTACCAGGCGTGTCTCGTTAATGCTATGATAGTGGTGTAGGTGGAGCATTCCAGAGGAGCACAGGGGGCCCCCCATGTGCTCGGCGGCAGACCCGGAAGTGGACCAGAAGTACTTCCGGTCCACTTCTGGGTCCACCGCTGAGCACATGAGGTACCCCCCCCAACCCCCCTGGCTTGATGATCAGCTGTGGGGGGACCCCGGGTGCCCCTCCCCCCCGACCCAGGAATCACCAGTCACTGAACTGAAGAATGGAGGGGAGAGGGTCCGCGCACTCCCCAACGGACCCAGAAGTGGACCGGAAGTGCTTCTGGTCCACTTCTGGGTCCACTGCTGACTGCGCTGGGCATCCCTCTGCGCTCCCGTGGGATGCTCCATCTGTCCCAGTGTCTCAGCATTCATGAGCCGCCTGGTACCTTGAAGTACGTAGAAAAAATATTTAAAGCTGTGTCTATGTCTGAATCATCAATTCTCTCTGAATCTCTCTGAATCTATTTGGAGAGATTATAGGGTCTCCTGATTTTATTTGGATTTGGAGATTTGGCCGCCAAATTGGGCCAAATCAAATCAGTGACCCAAGCTTCTCAGAGCCCTAGTAACTAGCTAGCTCTGTGGGAGTTAAAAGGCTCCCAGAGAGACCCCATGGGGGAGACAGGAATTCCAGCCATGGGGTTGGAGATGGAAGCCTGAGCTAGGACACTCTCTATGGTTCTGAGAGACTATGAAGAAGCCCAGAGAGATGCTGAGACACTGTGAGTTAACAGAGAGATTGGGACTTGCTAGAGTATGGGCTGGTGGTGGCAGACTCAAGCCTGGGCCCTCTTGTTGGTCTGGGAAAAGACCACATGCTACCTGTTTCTTTGTATTGTTAACTGTCTGTGTTCATTTCTGCATGGAGATAATTTGCCTTGGAGAAGCAGAGACAGTAAACAAGGACTGCAGGCAAACAAAGACTGTTTGAGTTGAGTAAATCCTCAGCCTGCTAGAATACCCTCCAGGAGCTCCCAGCATTTCTGGGTGCCTTTATCTTTCAGTCTGACCTTTTGTTGAAAAAGGTTCAAAGCAAAGGAATCAGCCATGAGGGCACTGATGCTATGCAGACAATAGAGAGTCTGAAAGCCACCTCAAGAGAGATGATAGACATAACCAGTCTAAACTCCATGTGGTGTGGGAATAGATATTCCCAAATATTTGATAGCCTTATCCCATTTCTCTTATGTAGAACATAGCTGAGAAGTTCAAACACTAGCATTTCACAGTCCCAGAATATGTCTCCCTTCTGGTGCTTTTGATAAGGAAGAGGAATATAGGGCCCTTTGGGAGGATACACAAGGTAATGGCAGATATAGAAAACAGAAACATTAACACATAGATAAGAAGATGGATATTCAGGGTTTTTACCAACACATTCATGTTTGACATATATTAGGGGTTAAAAATGTAACCCCTAATTTTAACAACACATTCATATTTGACATATATTAGGGGTTAAAAATTTTGGTTTGTATTACGTTCTTGCACACATCATTTTAAGACCAGTTGAATATAGTTGGCTCAATATGGACCCAGGTCCTACCTTCAGCATTGAGACCTACATTTGATCAATTCTAGCCAGTTGGAAGCTGCAGTGTTATCATATTTCCAAATCTTCAAGTATTATTAAGTGCTAGAAACACAGTTGATTTTATTCTAAAATCTTGCAGGAAGAGAAATGTAAATGCATTCAGCACAGTAGGAAATGTGTGGAGATATCTTTCTTAGAATAAGTCTTGAGGGAACATTCTCCTATTCTTTGTAAAATGAAGAAGAAATACTAAGGGCTTTGTCACATGGGACACACAGCACATGTTACATCTATGCAGTATTAAAGTTAGAAAATGTTCTGATCGTGTTTATTATGATCTCTAACAAGCACAGCTCACTGATTGTCAATCCCAGCCCCAGCTATGCACCGAAGTCTTGAACTGGATCTAGTACAGTTGTGGGGCTAGGACTGACAAACAGCTTATTGTTAGCCTCAGCCCTGCATTGAGTTTGTTCAAGACTCTGGTGTGATGTTGTGGCCAGGACAAACAATTAGCTGATGGGAGTTGGGGGATGCAAGAATCAGCTCCTCTTCTTTCTCTTGTCACTAATTTGAATACACCACTTAGGGAATCTTTTGCCTAGTTGCCCAGTCCCACCTGCCTCTATAAACAGGGTTAGGCAATGCTGGAGGACTGCAAATTGTTCATATTTTCTCCATGATGACAGCTGAACATGTATTTCCAGATTGTTTGAAGTAACACTCCTCCTGTAAAAAGTTGCAACTTTGCAGTGACACAAGTGCACTTAGCATGTGTTTTAGTGTTTGAACACTTGGATGTTCATATTTTAAATGCATTTAACATGTTCTAAGTGTAATATGTAATGTGGCCCTAACTTTTCCTGTATTCTATTCTTTCCTGGCAGTCATTACTTCAAATTATTGTTTTCTCTGGTTAGTCTTAAATATGTTCTTTGGCCCTCCTGTATAATACATGCCTTCCAGTAGAAGAGGTTGTTTATCATTTAGTCTTTTAATATACAGTGAGAGGTGAGGGAAAAAATGCCTATGAACTATTTTAGACATTAAAATTATTCTCATTGATTTTTACTGGAGACAGAGATCTCTCATAGAAAAATTGCAGAATGCCCTCAGACTTCCAGACAGGAAAAACAGTGGCTGATTAGGCACTTCAGTTCCAGAATGACAGCCAATTCTTCATTTACTGAGCATCATTAGGAAGATTTTGAACAGAGTTGAAGCAACTCCATAATATCTAAAAGAGTAATGTAAAAATCAAATGAATTGCACCTCTTGGTCAGGAAATAGTCTCTGCTTGTTCCACCAAGTACTGCATATATCAGACCTCTTCCCCCTTTGGGGGGATATTTTCATTTTCTTTTTACTTTTATTCATGATAAGAGAAATTATTAATTTCCATAGCTCTTTATTCTTTAGACTTGATCTTAAGAAAGATGTTGTAAAACAGCATAGATGTAAACCTGGGGAAAGACTGTTTTAAGTGGAAAGCTGATCAGGGTTTTCCTCTTTACAAAAAATATTGTTGTGATAAAAAATATATTGCAACTTTTCCTTTCTATTGTCAATCCCTAATACATTATTTTAGCAGTGATACACAGCGCTGACACTTAGTGTTTTATTCACTTTTTGCATCTGTATTTTCAGTTACTTTATCTGTTCTTGAACTTTATAATTTGATAGTTCTGCCTTGCCAAGCAAAGCCCATTTTATAATATTGTATTTTTAAAAAGAATGACAATATGTTGCTTCAGTGCTATATGCATGTGTGCCTAATTGTTTAAAAAAAGCAGTAGATGAAAGTTATTATTTTTCTGGGTTTATACAGTTCCCAGAATGCCATGGCAGGGTAGGAGGGAGGACATGATTATTAATTGTTGTTATTACCACCATCAATGTTAGAAATGAAAAAAAAAAAACAATTTTATTGTTATACAATTCAATTTAATAGGAATTTTTGATAAGTTGAGAAAATGGCAAATCAAATCAAAAGTTATTTCTAGACTCCTAACAAGCATTATAAACTAATTGATTCCATTCTTACTGGTTGACACACCAGCTGTTAATTGCTAAAGAAATAACAAGCATCCCAAGAGAGTGTTTCTTATCACACTACCTACATTATAACACCAGAAAGGAAGACTGCTTTTAAAACCAACCAGCCAAACATTCATAAATAAGAATTTCTGAAATAATAATAATCCTTTTCCAACTGG
This sequence comes from Alligator mississippiensis, assembly GCF_030867095.1. Lineage (NCBI taxonomy): Eukaryota > Metazoa > Chordata > Crocodylia > Alligatoridae > Alligator > Alligator mississippiensis. The sequence goes on along the minus strand of NC_081828.1, from coordinate 106,461,289 downwards.
CTTGCTTCATAACCACACAGGCTGTCTGCATTAAACTGCCTGCACTGAACCATTTTCAGAGACTTATTGCTTAATTATATTGCATTATATGGGGCTGGTTTATGACAAGATAGCATACCTTTCTGAAGGAATTAGGCCATAAGCCACACTTTTAACATATCAAAAAGTAAGTTATTGAAGACCTACATGTCGGCTGTTCAAACTGAATTAACTAATGATTAATTTTATATTTAGTAGTGCAAGTAGGATATTTACAATAGCTTTTCAAACAAGTAAAAGGTTTCAGCACATTCAGTTGTCATATCAGATGATTATTTGATCATCTAACACTTCAATTTGTAAAAAGGGATGCTACTTAGTGAGCGTCTCCGTTTTGGTAGAGATGTGGGGTGTTCTGTTTGCCTGAAAACAATAATGGCTACTCACATCTTTCTGCATTTCTTTTGTCAAAAGTTCACACCTTCTCCCATTTAAGGATCTGGGCTGCTCCTCACAACTTTTCCTTCTTGATGTAACAGACATTCATCCTCTCCTTATTCACACCATTAAAGAAAACACATTCCTCCACTGAAGCTTGTAAGTCTTTAATTGACTGTCTAAAGAAATCAGAAACATAGGGCTGAAAGAGACCTGAAGAAATTCAGACCAACTCAAGACAGGATCATCTCTGTCAGATGATCTCAAAGAAATATTTGTCTAACCTGCACTTAAAAACTTGCTGTTAAAGCTATTTTAAAAAAGTACTGCTTACAGCATTGTATAATCAGTTGACTTGCAGTCAGATTGCTTTTCTTTATATGTACTGGATTTCTCTCTTTTTCCTCCAAGGTGTAATAAGAACAGCTTTGCCAAACATGGATCGGGAGGTTAAAGAACAGTATCAGGTACTGATCCAAGCCAAGGACATGGGAGGACAGCTGGGAGGACTAGCTGGCACTACCACTGTAAACATCACTCTCACGGATGTAAATGACAACCCGCCCCGGTTTCCAAAGAGTATGTTTCATTCTATGTTAAACATCAATTTCCAAATGAGTGTGGTTTATGATATCAATGTAAATAAACCTTTAAAAAGAATTAGAGTTGGAGGCCAGGCAGCAGGGGGACTAACTCATGATGAAATAATTTGAAATAGATTTTTTTATCCATTATGACTGAGGAAAAGAAATGATTTTACAGAATAGAAGGTCCAATCATGCAGATTTTTCAATAAAAAAATGTATTGGCATTTTACAAGATCTGATCCAGAGCTGGTAAGTTACACCTTTTTCTAAAACAAGAAAAAGAGGTTTTGGTAGTAATAGAATGTTCAAGCAAAGTGGATATCACTCTTCAAAGCCAGGTACAGATATTATATTTTTATCAATACAGGTGATTGGAAACTGGCCTATACCCATAACAGAAAAGAAGTTTGGCACAGAAAACAAGTCTATACCCAAAACAGAAGAGAAGTTTGGCATGCTTAGACCCGTTTAAAAATGGCGGAACTCTAGCTAAGATTTGTATCCCCGCCCACCAAGGCTGAATGTGTGTTTTGTTCGCTACTAATCTAAACACACCACTTACAGAAAAGTGTGTAACTTAGATCTATTTGACCTTGGGCTTTTTAAATGTCTGCATTTTGCCCAAATGACTTCTGATAGTAAAATCAGAAGTAGTACTGGTTCCTGTCTAAATACAATTCTTGTGAGAAGTGGGTTAAAGTCTGTTGCACCCAATTAACCTATCAAGGTTTATTCTGTTTTGGAAAATACTCTTAGCAGAAAAGTAGAGATCACGTACCAACAATTTATATGATTTAGTCTAAATTAGGCTTTTTTCAGAAATGTGTTAATTTGGAAAAGGTCTGAATGAATTAGCACCTGATTTTCAGAAGTGTTATCACCTGCATCTCTCTTTGAAGCTTAGCAGAGTTGTGGCTATTCAGCATGTCTGAAAATGAGGTCCTTAAGAGTTTACTCAAAGTAATAAGCTTTGCAAACATTAAGCAATCCCAAGCCTAGGGAGTCACACCAGATTATTAGTTGCCAAAGACACATGAGTGACTGGTGCCTCCTGAATCTGGGGAGGCACTTGCAGAAGCCGCTGACCCTATCAGAGGTGGCACCAGCTCTACCAACAGCATCAGTGTCAGCTGTCAGGGTGGCACGTGCACCCCCTACCAGTCACCTATGCAAGGACACAAAGCAAGACATTCTCATATAATCAGAACAGTATATTTTGTAAACAAGTTGGAAATAAAACAAAGTTGGAAATAAAATGACAAATACAAGGCCCCCACTATTTATATAGCTCTGAGTGTAATGAATTGCAAGTCTACTTTGTGAGGTATCCATCTTATATTGTAATTACATGTTACTGGCCCTCAGTCAACAGGACCCCAAATCATAGAACCATACCTGTGTTGTTACAATAACATAATTTTCTCTCATTTATAAACATTTGACCTACCCTCCCTCAGTAGTGGATTCCATTACATTTTAGCAGAAGTCTCAGAACCAACAGAAAGCTCAAACAGAACTCTCTAGTGTGACCAATTCATAGCTCACAATATTCAAGTAACCTAATAATGTTCTTTTTTATGTCAAAGTTCCTGCACTCTTCGCTGTTATGGGCTTGAGTCAGCTCTTGAACTTATCTTACAATATAACTCTGTGGCTTAATAGACAGAAGGCTTTGAAAGTGTAAAGAAAAATATATTAGCATCACATATGCCAAACAATGTTTTTTTCCCCACAGAGAAACAATGAGATTCTTCTTTTTTTACACCTCCATGAAGACAACCTTGAAGATTTTATTTAATGTATGTCCTGTAGTTATAACTTTTCTGTCCAATCATGGCTGTTTGGGAGCAAAATATCCCCAAAAGTTCAAGCTTGTCTTCTTTTCTATACCCTACTGGAATTCTTCTATTATATCAAATGCCAAAGAAACTAAATAATAGCAGTAGTTTTCAACAAAAGAGAAGAAGGAAATTTCTAAGATGAACATTGGTACTAGATATAAACATTTATTATGGCCTACAGCTAAAATATCAGAGGTTGGAATATTCCAGTGAATTGGGAGAGGCAAGGATTTTTGAAGGTGTTATATTTTATTGGACTAACTGCACAAAAAACTTTTCCTCTGACATAATTCCTGGACTACTATGAGTACAATTCACTTCAACACGATTGAATTAGGATATAATTTATCAGGATAATCATTCACTGAAGCAGTCTTTGTGAGGTATGTAACCCAGGGAATGTATCTAGGCATGGGAGGAGTAACGACTACTGTATCTAGGTATGGGAGAAGTAATAACTACTGAAGCAGAACAGAAAAAGCAAATGTTCTGGTTAATGGAAACATATTCAGACAGAGTAAAGGATTAAGTGAATTTAACTTGGCATGTCATGCACATGAACTTCTCAACAGCACACTATTGCATAGAGATAAAGACGAAGATAAAGAAGGAAATAATTCAAGCGTCATAACTGCATTTTTGTTCAGTTGATTATTTCATATTGTTTTTCTTTTCCCGTTGAAAGTTTAGCTTCTTTTAAGCAGGACAAGTGTTTAATTGGGTAGATTGCTTACCCACTGGGTTGTCACTTTTTAGAAGTCTCTAGTGCCTAATCTCTGTTTTGTGTTAAAAATAAGCTTCACTATTAAGCCCAGTCCTGCAAGACCCCTGAGTGCTCTCAACTTGTTCAGTGTGAGCGGGGACACTCAGAACCTCACAGAGGTTGTTTGTTAATGGAGCAAGTAACCTAATAAGTTCCTGTGCCAAAGATGCTGCATGCCCTATTATATTATGGAATGACAAACTATTTATATAACAGGAAAAGGTTTAGACTTATTTTCCTTGTTTAACTAGAAGGATTATATTTTTTTCCAAAAAAGTAAAAGATCATATATTATTAATGAAGAAACTACAGTGAAAAACTACATATAAAATAAACTACATAGATAAATAATGCATTCCAAGTTTACCAAACACACACAAGAAAGTAAATATAATCTTTGTCTTGCTGAGGGTATCTTAAAAAATCAGGCAGGCTTAGATGGGCTATGAAATTCGAGTGCTGGAAGACCGTGGATTGATCATGGGTTTTTTGTTTTATATATATATAACTGTGTTTTAAGAGTATTCAGCAGGGAATTCCCATGTTGCATATCTTTAGATAATGAGAAGGACCAGTGAAAATAAAGGGGAACCTCCAAACTGTTTGAGCTGTAGGTATCTCTTGACCCACATTTCAGAAAACAAGAGAGTTCACAACAGAAGTCTATTTTTATAACTGGAAGGAGGAATGGTTTTCATTACTACAAGTATGCCTCTATGGGGGTTTTCAATGTGTATTTTAACTAACCTATAACTGCCTTTCTAAATGACTTTACATCCTTCACAGACAAAGGGAAAAAATAATTTGTAAACATTTTCATAGCCAAACATGCTCCCCTCTGTCTCCCCCTTAAAAAGAAGGATTTTTGTTTGATGGGAGGGAAAGGGGACCTTGTTCTAAATTAGATCAAGAAAATGATGTAATACCTCTCAGGTGAAAGGGAGGTGTCATATTTGTATGGAAAAGATGAATGAGAGCAATTCGCATTTAAATATTTATTTGGTGATTTTTCTGTTTAAAAAGGAACTGACACTCATTCTTTCCTACCTAGTAATGCATATGATGAATGGTTAAGAAAAAGGACAATTCAGCACATCCTGCCTTGGACCTAGTGGACTCACTCATAACACATTGGGTGCTAGATGGTTTTAAGGTAGCCTTGTGGATGGTTGTGGCTGATTTCCAACTGTTAAAATATGCTTCAAAAGAAGATTGATGGGTTGTATTTACTTCACCACTTAAATGACAAAAGCTGTATAATTAGCCAATATAAATTATACATTAAAGAATCAAACCAATTAAGTGAAGTGGTTAATTCATATTTGGTAATGTTATTGTGCTTCAGCTTTCCTGTCTCTCTCTTCTGCTCAATTATGACAGAGTGAATGTGAAAGCAATTTAGAGAAATAAAAAGTTATATACAAAGCAATAAATGCTTATAGGAATTGTTTATTTCAAAGGAGCATTCTCTTTTTATCTTAATATAAGGGAAATATTATTTTTTTAGAAGACAAGGTCCAGCTACAAAAAAGGAGTAATTAAATACTCAAAAAGTATGCTGTTGTATTCTGATTTCAGCAAAATAGGGACCACCATAAAATGTCTCTCTTGGAAGTCAGGTTAGTTATTTCTCACAATTTTGACACCCTCTTAATTAACTTTTTATTGAAAAGAGCTATTCAGAAAAAGAAGAGTTTTATAAAATCATTTCCAAGTCAATAAATGGCTTATGACTCAGGCTGTTCTTTGTACTTTAAACGAGTGATTTGAAATAGTTTGCAGAAAAGTAAAATGAATTGAGAATTGGATGGTTTAGAGAATATTAAAGTGACATCAAGTCCTTCACCTTTTTGGTCCTAGCTGAAAATGTGAAAGTCAGATCACTGATGAAAAGAAATTATTCTCTCAGGGGTGACTGGAGGCCATGTTTGTAATCTATTGATGGATTTGTAAAAGTTACTAGTAGAGAGGATTCCACATGACAAAAGACCTACTCTTGCCAGAATCCTTTCACAGGCATTCCCATGGAGACCCAGAAAGACTGCTTGCATGAGAAGCAAGTTCCAAAGGCACCAACAGAATTCAAGCCTTTAATACATGTCTAAGCGCAGGAAAATGACTGAGTTACCCAGGGGTGAAAGGTGCCTCCTGAGTCTGGGGAGGCACAATTTGTGGGCAGGCCTGGGGGTGGGCTCAGGGGCAGGCCAAAAGCCCCATATCCACGCCTACACTTCTGTGGCACGGCTTAGTGCCGCACCCCCCCCCCCCCCAACACACCACTGGCCTGCGCGGCAAAAAACCTGTCCCATCCTGAGCAGTGCTAAGTCGGGGGTCAAACTTGGGGGGGGGGCACATATGCCCCCCCCCATGCACCCTCTATCAGTCACCTGTGGAGTTACCCTCAAGGCAAGAGGAAGTAGGAATTTACTGAACATTAGCTGTTCTACAATAACTACTTTTGTACACTCTTACCATGCAGAAACTGAAGGTTAAATTGTGGTAGCTTAGCTATGAGGTAAAAGGGGATGGAGATTTGCTGTGTACTAAGACTAAGTTATCACAGCTTTGCTTTTATGTGTTACTGGATATGAGCATGCACACAGGCAATAACAGTAGAGCAGCTGACACATTGTAAATCCGTTTCCCCTTTTACTTCCCAGTAACTCACCAAATAGAAAGAAAATGATTTTTTTTTTCATTTCATTAGCTGAGAGCTCTCCCATGTCACTGTCAAGGACTCAATATAAGGAAGCCTGCACGTTGACTGCCTTTGAGTTACTGCATGTATTCTGTGGATACAGCACCTTTCACATACACATCCTCTGCAGGCAAGCAATATAGGGAACACACCTATCTAAAGCAGTAAAATAAATGAAGTTGATAATTTACTAAATTTAAAAATATTGTTTATAGTTGCAATTTCAGTACCTGGATGAAGGAGTGGAAAGCGCAATTATTAAATTTGCAGATGATACCAAGCTGTGGGGAAATTTGCAGATGACACCAAGCTGTGGCTACATCTGAGGACAGGGAAGCATCCAAGATGACCTTGACAGGCTGGTCCTATGGACTGAATGCAATCAGATGAAGTTCAATAGGGATAAGTGCCAGGTCCTTCATCTGGGTAGGAAGAACTTTCATCATACTATACAATGGGTGGTGGTTCACTGCCTGGCACTGCATCTGAAAGGGACCTGGGGGTGGCAGTCGACCAAAGGATGAATATGAGTAATCATTGTGACGAAGTTGCCAACACGGCAAATAGAACTCTAGTGTGCATCAGCTGATGTGTTGCCAATAGATCTAGAGAGGTGCTCCTCCCCCTCTATTCAGTGTTGGTGAAGCCACGGCTGGAGTACTGTGTGCAGTTCTGAGCACCACACTTCAAGAAGGATGTGAATAAGCTCGAAAGATTACAGAGAAAGGGGCCTGGGGGAATAGGTCCTATGAAGAGAGACTCCAGGAACTGAACCTGTTCAGTCTGGGTAAGAAAAGACTAAGAGGTGACTTGATAGCTACCTACACGTATGTCAAGGATGAACACCAAGATCTAGGGGAACAACTCTTCACAAAGGCACTTTTTGAGAGGATGAGGTCCAATGGGCACAAGCTAGTTGAGGAAAGGCATAGGATAGACATAAGGAAAAACTTATTTTCCGTAAGGGTAACTAGAATCTGGAACACACTCCCAGTAGAGGTGGTGCAGTCACCATCCCTGGAGGTGTTCAAGAGGAGGCTGGACAAGCACCTCATGGAGCTCATTTTAGCCCAGTTACCTCCTGCCCATGGCAGGGAACCAGACTCAATGATCTTACAGGTCCCTTTCAATCCTTCTATTTTACGATTCTATGAAGTACATATCAGAAAAAAGCTGGGTTTTCTATTGCTTAAAAAGAATGCGTTCATTTTCTTTCAAAATTTTACTACTTTAAGTAAACCCTATTTAAAACATACTGAAAGTTGATTTTTCCCCCCACCTAATACCTGACTACCCTCTGCTTTCACTGGTCATGTAGGTAAGAGTCTGATTAAGGCCATATGGTATAACAAGGTAATTCAGATAACATGCACATGAAATTTTTCTAAAGGAAAAAATTGTTTGGTTCTACACTTTCCCTAGACCCAAGGAGGGTGGGATTGGGAGGGGCTGAGAGAAAAGCATGCTGAGATGTTGGTGGCCTGTGCAGCAGTTTCTCTCACAAGGGAAGTGTACAATAGTTTGGTCTCCTGGAAATACTTTCCTGGGAGCCATTTAACTCTGATTGTTCCCAGGTTATTTTTCTCCCAAAGCAACCAATTTTTGCTCTTGGAGAAAAATCCTCAATGTCTGTACATCTATGGTTTCTCCTGGGAAAGTGGCTCCCAGGAGCATGTTTCCAGGAGACCAAACTTCTGTATACTTGTCTTGTGAGAGAAGCTACTGCACAGGCCACCAGCATCTCAGGGCTGCGTTGTTGATTGTCATCTGTCACCAGAGCAGGCTGAGCTATGTGAAGAGGGCCCCTTTGTATCCCAGTGCTTATTTAGGGGTCTCTCGATAATTTTTTCTACCAGGAAGACAAACCAGGAGAATTCTTTCAGGTCATTTGAACATGTGTATGCAGCCTAGGTCCACAGGCCCTCCCACATTTGAACTAAGGTATCCTACCTTCCACAAGATCATCTTAACTACTAGGCACTATTACAACGTAAGATGGGGCTTTCAAGTAGTTTCACATTAACCAGGCACGTTTTTTGTGATTAGGTAAATAAAATAATTGCCTGGCTGTAACCCTGAAAATGTATGGTGAAAGACAAAAATGTGAAGGGCAATATGGTTTATCCATGCCTTTTTTGAGACTCAGTAATGCAAAGCCATGAAGATGGCATACAGTTTCAGCATTTGGTACTAAAGATTTGGTTGTAACTATATAAATCTTTTACTCACTTTTTATACTACCGGAAATGCTGTGATGACACCAAATAGGCTTTGGATCATACATAAATATTCACAAAACATGTTGTACCACTGCAGCATTTCCCCATGACCCATGCAGTAGCTCCATGAGAAAAGACTTACCCTCCACCACCAACCTTACCACATCCATTCTTTGAGTCAGTACCATTATACTGTACTCTGATTCACTACCTCTCTTAACTCCTCATGACTTCCCTGTCCTTTTAATCAGCTGCATTCAAAATATGTTGTGGTTGACATTTTCCTCAAACAAATAAATAGAACATTAATTTTGACCATCTCTACCTCTTCTACTACTACTGCATACTACTATTACTTCTTCCTGACCTCCCCAACATCTTCTCTTTCTTCAAAAAGCTGCTAAAATTATTTCTGTTACTCTTTGTTCTGGTATGCTCATTATCTTTGAATCCCCGTCTGGCTTCTCCTATGGTACCACATTAAAGTCTAACTTCTTGTCCACATCATTCAAATATTTTACATCTCTGTTCTTGCTGCCTGTCAGCTCTTCTTTCTTATTGCTTGTCCTCACCCCTGCAGTCTCTGCCTTGCCAACAGTTTCAAGGTAGTCAAGTTAAGCAGGTTCGAGGACTGGAGTCTTACTTCGTTAGCTCATTAGCTAGGAATTATGTCTTCCTATGCTTATGTAGGACTTAACGTAGAAATAAGTCAAGTGTTATTGAACCCTTTGTGTTACCAATTTAATGAATGCCATAAAATAATTATTGTATAGCATTTACTGGTTAGAAGTTATTTTACAAACAACAACAAACAAATTCTCCCATCATACCTTGACATTAGTGGAGGATTTTTTCATCTGTAACATGAGGATAATTGAGACCCAGGGCAACTTGCATTTTTTCCAAGTCTATATAGTACATCTAGTCAATGCCAGAGTCCTGACTCAGTACTATGATCAGTACCCTAAGTCATGCATTCTCTCTATAAAAAAAAGGATCAGGTGACCATGAACACTTGTTAGAAATGCACCTGCTTGTTTAGAAGTAAAAATAAATCATCCGATCCAGTATGTGCAAATGAACAAACATTAGGTCTTTATTCAGGTTTCCATTTAAATTAAAACCAACTTAATTACAGTGGAAGGAAATTAGAATTCCCATATCAGAATTTCTTAACCTTTCACAATAAGGAGATTTATCTCAAACAGTCTTGGGAAAAAATTCCTTTTGCTTGCCCTTGGTGATCATGTATCAGTGCTGAGAATTCCTGATAAGAAAAACAGATCTCAATTAATGAAAATCCTTTTTAAACTGAAGAAAGACATAACCTGAAACACTTCAGAAAGAAATGAAGTAAACCTGAGAGAGACAAATATTCAGGTAATGCAGTATCTCACATGGGTTTGATATTTGCTAAATTTTATGTCTGCTTTATTGCTGCTGATTTTTGTTTTTAGCTTTCACAAGCATGCCTATCTAGACAAAGCTTTCTAAAAGACCGTTTAAAGTATTGACTGAATGAAATAAAAGCCCTTATTACAGTATTCAGTTGAGAACAATTGAGTGCTCAGCAAAATCAGACCAGGTAAACAAGAAGTAACTGTTCTCACTATTGGAACAGTTTTAGTATGTAGATAATTTGTCAATAGATAAAATATAGTAATCTTGTAGTTCTCAGAAACACAAAAATAATTATTTACCAAATAATAGTTAAAAGGTAAATATTATCTATCATAAAGATTGGGTTATTAGCCTATACTTACCCCATTTATTTTTCCCTTATCATCTGCTTTAAGTAGTAGCTGGCCATTAATAGCAAGATTTATAGGTTAATTATTGTAAATGCTTTATTATTATAGTAGATTGTCATCATTAATAATTATATCTCACATCTGTTGCCTTCAGGTTGAAAGGTATAAACTTCAGAGAAATTCAGCAGCCTCTAGCTGAAAACCTGGCATTCATTCTACCCAAAGACCTTTTCTGCCAGGAATGGTGAAGAAATTTGAAAATGGAGGGGTGTTTGGGGAGATGGAATGAAATTACCCATGTTAGACTCTCAGGGCACCACGCAAGAGCCAACAACATCACTTGATCTTTGATAGCAATGGGTAGTAAGGGGCAAAGATCTAACAGCGGGATGCTGTCTTACAGTGTGCTGAGGAGTTTGGTTCAAAACTGTCTCAAAGGGAAGAGTTCCGCTTACTGCATCACTAATGCCATTCCCAGCAGCATCTGCTGTTTCCTGGGGTCTCCCATCCAAGTACTAATTCAATTTGGCCTTTCTGTTTCTGAACACTGTATTTATGTTTCTGGGAGCACTATGTTCATGAGGCTATAGTCCAAGGCAGTATGATTACAAACCATGTGCAGTTACATAAAACTAGAGTCACATTGGTTTAAATGGGTAGATTTTCAAAAATATTCATTGCCCTCAGTAAAAGTGAGATGTCAGATCTCATTCCTCAGCTAAGCAACTGAAAGAGGTAACTAGGTTTTCAAATAGTTCATTATTCAATGGTTCCCACTAAGAATAATAGGAATGGCTAGACACTAATGGGCTTTTCAGTCCACTTATTTACATATCTGTATGAGAACGGCTGAGTGCTATGCAATTGTCTGCTCTAGGTTGTTTATCAAACAAAGAAAGCCACAGGAGAGGAAAGGGGAGAAAGAGCACTATAAGTGATCCTTTCAGAGTTTCATTCAGAATCTCTGAAAATGTGGCAACATTTCGCTTCTCACTTTTAGGAACTCACATTTAAGACTTTTGCTATCATTTTTTATAAACAAATCATATTTGGGAATTTGAGACAGAGCAAATGTCAAACCATGTCAGCCCAATTTTATTAAATCATTTTTTCTGACTACATCATACTTCAGACAGTGAAAAATTGTGGAGAAAGTAACAGAAAGTTTCAGGCAGGAAACTTGCACACAGTTAATAGTGGTATCTTTAGTTTGTGTTTTTGAAAAAAAAAATATTAGTAATTGTATAGGCACGTGTTAATTATTTGCTTCCTTGTATTTTGTGATTTTTGCTTTAGAGCTGGGGTGCAGAGTTTGTCAAAAGAACTTATATGGCACTGTACTAGTAGAGAAGATATACAAATCTTTCCCCAAGATATTAAGAAACTGTGTTCTAAATTGTTAACCAGAGCATCACAAATTCCAGCATCTAATCCTGACACAATACTTCACTATCTCTTTAGTATTTCTTGTACATCACATGATTCAAATTTTCTGGAAGGAATAAGCTCACTGATTTGTTTCTTGGTTCCATAGTACAGAATAGTAGCTTTTGACTCATGAAAGCTGCTGATATGGTCAGGTGAGAAGTGTTGTGGAGGATCCTTCTGAAGTACAGACTCAGCATTCTCTGCTTGCTTCATGATGATATGTGAGTTGTGTTTCTCAGTAATAGATCTATCACAGATCCCTTTGAGGTTAAAATGGGAGTTAAGCAAGGTTGTGTTATTGCTCCAACACTCTTCTCAATATTCCTTGCCGTGATGCTACATCTGACTACCAACAAGCTTCTAGCCAGAGTGTAGCTAAATTACTGAATGGACGATAAGCTGTTTTACTTTAGCTGACTCCTAGCCACAATCAAGACCACTCTGATCTCAATCATTGAGCTCCAGTACACTGATGATACTGTAGTGTGTGCTCCCTTGGAAGAAGGCCTTCAGGCAATTGTCAACATCTGTACAAAGGCATACAAAAAAATGGGACTGACACTTAACATTAAAAATACTAAGGTCCTCCACCAACAAGCTCCTAATGAATAGTCCCCAGCCCTGGTAATCCATATCCAGGGTGAGACTTTGGAGAACATGAAGTATTTCCCTAGCCGAGGAAGTCATCTCTCACAGAAGGCTGCCGTTAATGAAGAAATCCAACATCACTTCCAATGTGCAAATGCAGCCTTTGGACCACTGAAGAAATGGGTGTTTGAAGACTGCAACATAAGATCTGAAACCAAGGTCATGGTTTATCAAGCAGTTGTGATCCTCACCTTGCTATACAGAGCTGAGACATGGACAACATACAAGAGGCATCTAAAGTTGTTGGAGAAGCACCATCAGTGCTGCCTGCAGAAGATCCTCTGAACCCAGTGGGAAGACAGACTTACCAATGTTAACATCCTTCTGCAAGCAAACACCATGAGTATTGAGGTGATAATCACATGATATCAACTTCATTGGGCTGGCCATGTCATCTGGAAGTCCAACTCCAGACTCCCAAAGCAAGTTTTATTCTCCCAACTCAGCCAAGTCATATACTTAAGAGGAGGGCAGAGAAAATGCTTCAGGGATGTCCTCAAGGTCAACTTAAAAAAAAAAAGTAACATCAATGTAAACTCATGGGAGGCTGTCACTTGGGGTTGTCCCAAATGGAGGAAGAATCTGCTTCAGGAAACTCAGTACTTTGGAACCTCACAACAATAACAGGAGATGGAAAAGCAGGAGCAGCAGAAACAGCATGTTGCAGACCAAATCAAGTTTCCAGCGCCACCCACCCCACACAAAAACCTATGTCTGAGTTGCAATAGTCTGTTGATCCTGGACAGGCCTCATCAGGCATCTTCAGACACACAGGTAAGACAATTGTGGTAGACAATCATCCTTGTCTGTGAGGGATTGCTGAAGGCAAGAAGACTGCAGAATACTACAGTCTGCCATCTGACAAGTTTGGGTCACCAGGAGCATATAATGCCTGTGCTCTAGAGTCTACAGTAGCTTTCAAGAGCTTTCTGGGCACAATTCAATGGGTTGTTTTTTTTTGACCAATAAGCCCCTAAATGGCCTGGGCTTTATGTACCTAAGGGTTAACCTTCGTCCTTATACCCCATCACAATCTGTAAGGTCAGCTGAGAGTACCATATGCATATACCATCAATGGGCCAAGTTGGTTTGGTGAAAATACATGGGAGGTTGTTCTGAGGTTGTTCTGAGTAGTTGCCTCTGTATTCTAGTAGGAGTTTATCAGGCAAAGCTAATCTGGGATACTGTTTAGGGAGAGATGGCCCTACACTTTATTTTACTACTGTAGTGGTTTTTATTAATTATTTTGTTTCTTCTATTTTACTCTCTTTCATAAGTTTTTTCTGTACCCTCATAAGGAAGGATGGCATAGTCATCTAATAAATAAATAAGTAAATAAATAAATATTTAATATTTAATAATACTTATTGACAAGCTCAGGAGGCTTGTCATTGAGGCCCTAAGGGACTGTGACCACAGGGAGAGGGGAGTTCAAGAAGAGTGGTTGCTCCTCAAGGGAGAGATCCTCAGTGCACAAACTAAGTCTATTCCATCTCGGAGGAAAGGCAGCAAGAGGGCACAGCACCCCCCCTGGCTCTCCAGGGACCTAGCAGACCTTCTGAGGCTAAAAAGAAAGGCCTACAAAGGATGGAGGATGGGAGTCACCTCCAAGGAGGATTATTCTGCACTGGTCCGGTCCTGTAGGGAGCTGACCAGGAAAGCCAAGGCTGCAACTGAACTCCAGCTAGCTTTGAGCATCAAGGACAATAAAAAGTCCTTCTTCAGATATGTGGGGGGCTGGAGGAAAAGCAGGGGCAACGTTGGACCCCTGCTGAACCAGATGGGGCAACTGACAACTGACGCCCAGGAAAAAGCCAACCTATTAAATAGGTACTTTCCGTCAGTCTTTCATCAGCCTCATGCGACGCCCATGCCTGCTACAGGGCCGGGAAGTCCGGGTGAGGGTGATCCCCTGCCCTCCATTAATGCTGACTTCGTGAAGGAACATCTTGAGAAGCTGGGTACCTTCAAGTCAGCCGGCCCTGACAATCTTCACCCCAGGGTACTCAAGGAGCTGGCGAGCATCATAGCCCAGCCTCTAGCGCGGATCTTTGAAAACTCTTGGCGCTCTGGTGTAGTGCCTGAAGACTGGAAGAAGGCCAATGTGGTGCCTATCTTCAAGAAAGGGAGGAAAGTGGATCCGGCTAACTATAGGCCCATCAGTCTGACTTCTATCCCGGGGAAGAACTTAGAAAAGTTTATTAAGGAGGCCATCCTTAATGAACTGGCCAACGCCAACATCTTAAGGGATAGCCAGCACGGGTTTGTTGCGGGTAGGTCTTGCTTGACCAATCTCATTTCCTTCTACGACCAGGTGACCTATCACCTGGACAAGGGAGATGAGATTGATGTCATATATCTTGACTTCAAAAAAGCCTTCGATCTGGTGTCCCATGATCGTCTCTTGGAGAAACTGGCCAATTGTCGCCTTGGGTCCTCCACGATCCACTGGCTGGAAAATTGGCTCCGGGGTCGGACCCAGAGGGTAGTAATTGATGGAAGTCACTCATCGTGGTGTCCTGTGACCAGTGGGGTCCCCCAGGGCTCTGTCCTTGGACCCATACTGTTCAACATCTTCATTAATGATGTGGACACTGGAGTCAGAAGCGGACTGGCCAAGTTCGCAGATGACACCAAACTTTGGGGCAAAGCATCCACGCCAGAAGACAGGCGGATGATCCAGGCTGACCTGGACAGGCTCAGCAAGTGGGCGGACGAGAATCTGATGGTGTTCAACGCCGATAAATGCAAGGTTCTCCACCTTGGGAAAAAAAACCCGCAGCATCCTTATAGGTTCAGCAGTGCTATGTTGGCTAGCACTATGGAAGAAAGAGACTTGGGGGTCATCATTGACCACAAGATGAACATGAGCCTGCAGTGCGATGCTGCAGCTAGTAAAGCAACCAAAACGCTGGCTTGCATCCATAGATGCTTCTCAAGCAAATCCCGGGATGTCATTCTCCCCCTGTACTCGGCCTTAGTGAGGCCACAGCTGGAGTACTGCGTCCAGTTTTGGGCTCCACAATTCAAAAAGGATGTGGAGAAGCTTGAGAGAGTCCAGAGAAGAGCCATGCGCATGATCAGAGGTCAGGGAAGCAGACCCTACGATGACAGGCTGAGAGCCCTGGGGCTCTTTAGCCTGGAAAAGCGCAGGCTCAGGGGTGATCTGATGGCCACCTACAAGTTTATCAGGGGTGACCACCAGTATCTGGGGGAACGTTTGTTCACCAGAGCACCCCAAGGGATGACAAGGTCGAATGGTCACAAACTACTACAAGATCGTTTCATTCTGGACATAAGGAAGAATTTATTTACTGTCCGAACCCCCAAGGTCTGGAACAGCCTGCCACCAGAGGTTGTTCAAGCGCCTTCATTGAACACCTTCAAGATGAAACTGGTTGCTTATCTTGCTGGGATCCTATGACCCCAGCTGACTTCCTGCCCTTTGGGCGGGGGGCTGGACTCGATGATCTTCCGAGGTCCCTTCCAGCCCTAGTGTCTATGAAATCTATGAAAATAAAGAAAATAGTAAACTTACAGAAATAGCACCAACAGAGCTGGGTCATATAAATACCAGTTACTATCCTTGATGAATATGGGAAGAGAGGAGGAACAGTTTTTCTTCATGATTACCTCTTGAATTTTTGTAAAGTATCATGAACTTCTATACTTTATACATGACATAATGGGTGCATCTACACAAGATGGTCTAAGGATATAGGCAGACAAGGTTCCTTGGGTGAATTTGATATCTTTTATTAGACCAACCTAAATGGTTGGAGAATAGTTATTAAGAGCACACACCAACTGCTGCAGCTTCCTTAGCCTGACAAAGGGTTTTTGAACCCGAAAGCTTGCTTAATAACTATTCTCCAACCATTTAGGTTGGTCTAATAAAGATATCAAATTCACCCAAGGAACCTTGTCTGCTTATTTTCAACTGGTCACTTATCTGGTAGCTGTATAATGATTATGAGATTAAAAAAAAATCCTTTTCCCCAAGTTCCAAGGAAGGCTTGATTCAGTAAGTATGACCTGAGAATGTCTAGGATCACTGACAGGACAGGGACCTACACAAAATTCCATTGCTTCCACAACTTTCTTTCAAAAAGCATAAGAAATGGTTGTGACATTCTCAGGGGTTGGAGCACTGACCTAACAAAGTTGGAGACTAGGTTCAGTTCTTAATACAAACCAAGAAAGTTCAAATTCATATTTCCCAACTCCCAGGAGAGGGCCCTAACAACTAGGTACAAGTTATTTTTGGGTGGAGCACTTTCTAATACTCTGGTTATAGCTGTGCCAGTGTGCAAAATGAATATAAGCTGAATGGAGCCAGAGAGTGAACATGACTGAAATGTAGTGGCTAGCGTGTCAGGAGTCCGTGATTCTAAAGATGGTTTCTTGTATTTTATCTAACATCTTTTGAATTAAATTATGTCTTTTCTGCATTCTATTGGAAGATAGGAGTTGTAGTTTGAATACCCTCAGTCAGCTGAGAGCACTGAACCCACATTTCCCACTTCCTGGACAAGCACTCTAATCACTAAGATATTAAAGTGGGAGAAGAACACCACCACAATCTTCTGCATTGTTGCATCCTAGTAGGAAAGAATTTTGAATAAGGCTAGGTGATAGGACTAATCCCTGACCTCAGAGTGTCCTACTAGGTAGCTTTTGGAAACATGGTGAATTTAAACATGCAGCCTGGAACCCCTAAGAACTACTGAGGCTCTCAGCAATTCTGAGTATGATGAATTTAAATGACGTCCTGATTCTATTTTCTATATGCTATTTTAAGGTGCTTAACTCAAGCTATGAGTAATACCAGCTGTCAATAGGACCTTTTTATATGCTCAGCATCAGATACTGGTTTGGCCTAAATATCTTTTGACTGATGTCTATCCCCTATATCCTGCAGTCCTTATTCCAAAAAAAAAAAAAAAAAAAAGACACCCACCAATTTTTTTTTCTTTATTAAACCATGTGGAGAACACAGTTATAAAAGCAGTTAATGAACTTGGTTGTTTTGTTAAATTTCAAATGATAGGAAAATGTACTAGTTTTCATGCATTTGGAAAAGGGGGACAAAAACCAGAGAGAGAGAGAGAGAAAGAAAACACTAAGGCTATGTTCCCTCAGAAATCTTGTTTTCCTGCCAGCTTGTCTGAGGTGTTGCTAAAAAGTCTGGTCTTTCCAGGTCCATAGTTCCTGGGGTATCCTTACAATATGGATTGTTTCAATGTAAGGCATGCTAGAGGTCTCAAACTGTCCCCAGGGCTGCCCCGCCATGCAGACTACTTCACAGTTGCGATAGGATACCCTTGTTCCTTGACTAAGAGTCTAGCAGGCCTGGGCAATTGAGACCTTAGCTGGAGTTCTCAGCCTAGAACCCAGGGGTTGGCAACCCCCAACACGTGTGCCATTAGTGGTAGGTGAAGACATTTTCTCCAGCATGCCAGGAGGCATGCAAAGAAATTGTGTTTTTTTGTTTGTTTTTTTAATTTGCTACTCTGGGCTCTTCTGTGCAGAGCAGCCTTTGGTTGGTAGGCTGGGGTGCAGCTCTCTCACCAGGGCGGAGCCAGAAGAATGCAGGCAGGCAGGGATGCTGTCTGTGTTCTACTGCCCCTGCCCCTTGCTCCCAGGATGTGCCCTCCAGCCCAGCTGTCCCCTGGAGGGAGCTGCCCAGGCAGGCAGACACCCTGTCCCACCCGAGGCAGCAGTGAGGTGCCAAGTGCGGGAGCCGGGTGGTTGGGACAGGGTCTGGGTAGCATGGGGGGAGGCGCCACGGACAAGCCAGCCTGGTCAGGCCCTTAGGAAGGCGGAGTCTGGGCAGGAATTGGAAGCTGCCCCGGGTCTCTGTGGTCTTGAGCTGTGGTGGGCAGGCAGGTGGGGGTGCCCAACGGCACCCATGGTGGGGCCTGGCCCGGCCCACACAGCTCTGCAGGGATGAGCTGCAGCCACCCTGCGGACGTGAGGATGCTGCCTGGCTGGGGCAGGACACCGGGCTTGAGAGGCTTCCATCTCTGGGATTGGCCTCACTGCATGCTGGGCACAGTGCAGGCAGGGCAGAGACATCCCCAATGCAGGGGCCTGGCTGCGGGAGCCCCCCGGAGCCTGGGAAAAGTCACTGCGGCTGCCTCAGCCTGTCCGTGTCCCGGCCTTGCCCACCCACATTTCCCCTCAAGGGGCCAGGGCTGGGGCAGGCACTGCAGGCTCCTGGCTGGCTCGGACCTGAGCACTGGCTGTGGCGGCTGTTCCTGGAGTCCAGGGAACAGCCTGCGGCTGCAGCTGCTACTTGCAATGTACCCAGCTGGCACAGAGACCAAGCAGGGAGCTCCCTGAGACCGGTGTCCTGCCCCAGCCAGGCAGCATCCCTTCTTGGGCAGGGTGGCTGTGCCCCATCCCCACGGAGTTGTGCGGGCTGGCTGGGCCACACCTCTGGTACTGCTGGGCCCCCCGCTGTGGCCCGAGTAGCAGAGCTCCAGGGCAGCCCCCACTCCCCACCTGACACCAGCTCTCCAGCTGCAGCCTTCCCAAGGGCCTGGCCAGGCCAGCCTGCCCACAGTGACTCCCCCGGTGCCTGCTGCTCTCTGCTCTGTTCACCCTCTCTTCCCCCTCATCAGAACATGCTTAACAACACAAAATTCACAAGTACAAGGCAGGACATGAAGTTTTATTTATTGTCATCAGGTTTTGAATTTTTAGAAAGCCTGGTATTTACTGTTAAAAAAGAAAAGAAAAAAAAGCAACATTCATTATTATTAATTGTATTAAATATGCAGTGCATCCTCCATGTACCCCCTCCACCCCAGTTTTGTTTTTGTGGCATGCCAGCACTCTGGCACCTTACAAGGTAGATGTGTTTTTTTTGGCACTCTGGCCAAAAAACTTTACCTACCCTTGCTATAACCTCTCAAAACTGCTGGGGCTCTATGGATACAGGAGCCTGGAAGATAGGAGCCAGGAGCATGAAAGATTCCTCAGCGACTTCAATCTCCTTCTCTGCCTATTAAATCATTAGTAGTAGTAAGCCCTGGAAACCAGAGTTGGGATCCTTGGAGCTAGAATCTCAAACTTAAATTTGTTTTTACTTTTTTTTTTAAAGTATCATACTCATTATTTCAAGGATTTTTCCATATTTTTGTTTGCACAGGAAATTTAAAAAATGTTAACTTTTCTTTTGGAAAGGATATGCTTAATTAATTTTTTAAAAAATGAAATGTCATATGGAATAGAAATTCCAACTTTCAACCATTTATGACTAGGCTTGGCAAAGTGTGGTTAAATGATGAGAAATTTGTGACTCAATGTTATCAGAGAGTATTAAGGAACTAACTTGATATTAGGCTCCTGGCAGAACCTACCCTTTACAGAAGTCAGCGCTTAATTTTAAATACAGGTGTCTGTTTGAATGCAGAACTATATGTATTAAGAAAAATGCTTTTATATGCTCAGATTATTTATTGATTGAGTGGATTCTGTTTTCTCCTCTGCCACAGACAGATATGCACTCATGTCAAGCAAACCATTCATATGCGTAGCAAGCTGCCATGGTTGGCCCATCATTCTCTACTCTGTGGGGCACATCTACACGTGCATTTAAGTGTGACTAAATTTACTGCATATTAAGCTCTTTTTGTCAGGTGTATACACATGCAAAGACTTGGCACTAAATAGCCCTGCCATGTGCCCCTGTGGCCACCAAGGGGAGCTCTAGCTTCCAGCCACATGGCTGCCACCACTTGGCAGCCATGTTGAAGCTAGAGCCAGCTGCCAGCACGTGACAGCCATCTTGGAAACACAGCCCTAACCTCTGATCCCTGTCTAGCATCTTCTCTGCCCAGGAGCCATGTGCCCACTGCAGGGGCAGCATACAGCAGCTCCCTCCTTGGCCACCCTGCCTCCCTACACCATGGCTGCCCCTTCCTCTGTGAGTGACCCCCAGTGCCCCACTGCTCCAGCCCTGCCCCTGCCAGCAATGACTAGTACCCTGTGTTCCTGCTGCCCATGGTGCTAGCCATGCTGCCCCAGCAGGGCCCCCCCAACCCCACCTGGGCCCCAGAAGTGCTGTGCACCTGTCAGCGGTGGCCAGAGCACCAGCTGCAGAAGGCCTGGCTGACCCTCTCCTCCTGCACTCTCCACTCCAGCCCTCCTGCCCCGCTGCCCACACCCCCCCACCCACTGCCCACCCCCAGCACCACTCTCATGATGCACACACGGTTGAAGCAAAAATACTTTATTTCCCTAACAGCACCCACTCCTCTTTCCCCCATTCTCTCCCCAACACACAGAACCCCTTCCACCCACCCCCCTCAACAAACAGAGTCCCACCACCACCCTTCCCACCCACCAAAAATAAAACCCCACTTACAATCAGAAAACTATTTGCAATATATCTGGTTTTTGAGCTCAGTGTGGGGGGGCTGTGGAGTGGAGGCTAGGAAGCAGAGCCTTGGGGCAGGTGCCCAGAACCACAGCCTTGGGATATTTCCCCATGGGTCCAGGGGCTGTGGTGGCCCCAGCGGGTGGTAGTCTTATGCATGGCTGTGTCTTCAGGTGCATGGTGCAGGGGAGAGTGGTGGGGCCAGGCCCAGGCAGGCTGCAGCAGACCCAGGGTGGGGACAGTGGCAGGGGATCTGGCAGGCACCCAAAGACCATCTCCCAGGCCTAGGCAGGGACAGCTGCAGGGTGGCGAGAGGAAGTCAGGGCCCTATGGGGCCATGGATAGGGCCTAGGCTGTGAGGGGCATGGACACGGCCACCAGCCCCAGGAGGATGGCCAGGGCCTGGCTGTCAGTGTGCCCCTGCTGTTGGAGAAGCTCTAGGCACTCCTGCTCCAGAGTCTCTATGCCCAGTGGTCTTGCTGTACCCATGCCCATGCTTCCTCCTGGGTGGCATCCTCCACCTGCCGTCCTGCTCCCATGCCTCCTGCTCCTCTGCTACCACCACCAGCTGCTGGAGCACGAGGGTCTGGTCCATGGTGCACCGCTGACATAGCCAGTGCATCCAGATGGCTCTAGCAATGGTTGGCGGTGACCCAGAGCCTGCATCCTTGATGAGGCTGGTGGGCTTTCCCACATGTCCAGATGTTAGCCCTCTCGAGGCAAGACACAGAAGCCTTTTGTGAGAGTTTGCAACATTTCAGAGATAAGATGCACTGCACTGCAGGGCCTCAGATTGGTGGTCATCCATGCATGGGTACACACAGACCATGATAAGTAGTCTGGGCAGGCCTGGGCCCAGGTGGCTACCAACCAAGCCACCTGTTCCCCTGTGGCTGATGGGCTACTGGGTGCTGACTGCAGGCAGACTGCTTCCCCCATCCCCTTTCCAGGGTAGGCAGGCCAGGCTGCTGGCAGCAGCTGTTGCCATTACTCCAGACCTTGCTCCCCCTCTCTGCTGCTACAGGTCAACTGGTCTGCTGCACTGCCACCCAACTTACAACATCTGGGCTCAGGGCATGCAGGACTCCCAGATAACTGGGCCGAGGTGCTATCCATGCCCTCACCCTCCCTGGAGGGGACCTTTCTGGGGAGGTGCCCTGGAGCTGCAGCTCCCCCCCCCCCCACATTGCTGCTGTGCCCTGAGAGCACCCCTGCTGTGTGTGCCCCGGGTGGTGCACAATGAGTTGTTTGTGCAGGCTGAGGGGTGCCTGAGTCAGTATGCCCTGCTGCTGTTGATCCTCCTGGTGACCTAGGAACACCTGTGCTCCTGGTTTGGGACCTTGAGCTACAACAGCACAGGGGGCAAGCCCTGATTGCCCAGGAACCTCTGCCACCACCTGGAGGGCTACCTGTGGCAGCGCTACATGTCCCTGCCCCCAACTGCCAAGGAGGACATCTCCACTGGCATCAATGCCTTCCTCAGGGTGTGAGAGGCCCATTCCCATCCAGCTGCAGAGATGTGGGATGCTGAATAAAGTGTGTCCCACCTCTCTATGTGCTGTAGGGGGGTGGAACCCATGGCCAGGGGAGTGCGGGTGGGCCAGGCAGGGAGTGGGGGCAGGCTCTGGGACTGGGAAGGCCTTCCCCTCAGTGTGGGACTTACCACATGTCCAGGGGTGGTGAGGCTGGCAGCTTGGTGCAGGCCTCCCTGTTGGCATCTGCTACTGGCTGCACTGGGTATCCATGTCCCACAGTGTGTAAGTGGACAGTGCCTGGCCAGGGCCTTAACCCCAGGGAGAAGCTGACACTGCTATCGGCTGGTGGTGATGTTGCCAGCTACTCATCATGATGGGGTCTGGGGCTGTACTGAAAGTGAGGCAGCCAA
This sequence comes from Alligator mississippiensis, assembly GCF_030867095.1. Lineage (NCBI taxonomy): Eukaryota > Metazoa > Chordata > Crocodylia > Alligatoridae > Alligator > Alligator mississippiensis. The sequence goes on along the minus strand of NC_081828.1, from coordinate 106,438,666 downwards.
TGGCCAGGGCTCTCTGAGCTGCCAGTGGATGCAGCAACTGGGGAGAAGGACAGGAAGGGTGCTGAAGGCCCGAGGACCTTTCCTCTGGTGATGTGTCAGTGGAGTCGTCAGGGCAGGGTTGGGGCTTGGGCAGGCCACCCCTGCTGGAGATAATCTCAGGGGTGCGGCCTGTATCCTGGGACACCAAAATATGGGTCAGCTCCCACACAAAGACCATGGTCTTGCAGGCATGACCAGACCAACGATTGTAGTTGGTCATGGCCATCCACTGTGCCCACAAGGCCTTGACCTTAATTTGGCACTTTCACACCAACTGGGAGTGCACTCACTCCAGGGCCTCATAAATGCGGGCATTCAAGTGCCCATCCCAAACAAACTGCCTGCATGTCAGCACTGCCCCAAGTGCCACAAGGTCACCAACCTCCTCCTGGGTCCAGTTGGGGATCTAGGCAGTTGGCATAGGCATGTGCACGTGAGCATGGCCGGGGCTCAATGGGGAGGAACTTGATAACATGATGTCCTGTGCTAGCACTCTGAGCCCCTGCACAGATGCCCCTGTGATGCTGGCCCTAGATAGCTGGTAGCAGCACTCAAAGCAGGTGCATGGCTAGGGATTGGGAAATGCACAGCAGAGGCACTTCACTACAGGATCTGCAAGGACAGGAGGCACTCTTGAGGTCAGCAGCAGCAGGCAGGAAGTGCTGCCCCTGCTGCCAGAGACAGCCAGCCAGCAGCCCTGGGGGGATACCAGGGCTGGGCAAGGGGTGCAGCAAGCTGCAGCACTTTGCAACACTTGCTTGTGGCTAAGTAGCAGCTCTGGAGAGGGGACAAGCCAGGCAGAGGCAGCCTGTGGCCTGTCTTGGGGACACATGGGGCCTGCACTGGTCCGACAGACTGCACAGGCTTCAGCAAACTTCTGTGCAGCATACCCCAAGGTACAAAATGGCTGCAGGCTTTTATAGCCTGCAACTAGGGGCTGCCAGAGAGTAGCCCAGCCACAGAGCAGAAGCCAAGAGCCCTGGGGAATGTTCAGGCTGGCCTCTAGTGGTTGAACCAACCCAACAATAAAGTTAGTACCAGGTCATGTCTACACAAGCATTACTGAGTATTAACCAATTGCAACTAAGTTTGATACCTGCATATGCAGGTATCAAATTTAGTCACAATTAGACATTTTTACTGAGCAGGAAGGGTGTGCACGTGTAGACATGCTCCTGTACTGCACAGAAAATTAGGCTAATGTGCATTAACGCATCTCATGTAGAGGCGTCCTGTGAGTCTTCTCTGCTATGAGCTACAAATTCAAATGAATTTGTGACAATGACAAATGCTTTTGCAGTTTAGCTGCTGCTACTTAAGCTAGTTTGACTTGCTTGTTTCAAGGTTTCTTCTACATCTGAAGGATCAGAGAAATTCTCCAATGCTTTAATGACCAGAAGCAACAGACATCTATTTAGGCCTGTTTCAAATCACTAATACGTAATGCACAAAGGAATCTAGGCAGACAAGAATGGACAAGAGAAATGGACTAAAGCTAATGTCACAGCAAGTCCAAGACAATGGCAAAGTATGTTCTAAAGAGAAAACAGAGTTGTCATTCTGGTATCTTTCACAAACGCTTTTTATTGTTCACTACTTAAACACTCTTTTTTCATAAAGATCAATTTTAAAGAAAGAAAACAAATGTTTTCAATCAGTAAATTATATTCTGTAGTTTTTTTTTCCCCTCAGTTGGCAGGAATATACATTATTTGTTTTCATTATTTTTAAAACTAGGTTGTCAAAGTAGCACCATTAAGAGCTTCCATATGCCACAAAGTTACTGTTATGGGAGTATGATGGCAGTATAATTATATAGTACATCTTCAGAGAGATAACTGGCATAACTGAAGATTACTTCTGTTTTGAATTAATCTGAATGACCCCCATTTTTACTGCTGTTGAATTTTTAAGTGATGAAATGCCAAGGCACTGAAAATAAACTGATGAAGCCTAAACAAGCTCAGATCAGTGATGTAGAGTTTCTTTGTCTTCATCTGAGTCCTATACACTTCAGCCAGGAGCAATATTTTATAGAGAAATGTTTGTCTTAATGAATCCAAGTGCCTTTTAGCTCACTAAGAACATATCAATGTGTAGAAGAGGAAGGAAGTCCATTAGCTGATGTTCCTGTGTTTATGTTCACCAAAACTGTGAGCATAAAAAATGAGCAGTGTGACAAAGAATTCTCTGAACTTTGCCATAACTATTTGAGGAAAATAGGACAACTGAGCTAAGTGAAAATGGGGGCTATAGAAAAAAATGTTGGCTTTACATTTTTTTTTCCTTGAGAGAGAACTTTTTAGGGAAAGATCAAGGAGCAGGCATGTTCTTAAACCTTGTTACCAAGTAATAGGATTTGTTATTGTACTTCCTGTACACCACTTAACAAATTTACTACTTAATTTATGTCATTGAGGTACCACTAAGAAAAAGCTGAGTATACTCTGACTTGATACTTCTACTTATTTCCCTCATAATTTTTTTTAAGCCATAAAAAAGAAAAACAAACTAACAAACAAAAAAACCCCCCAAAAAACAAAAAACAAAAAGAGCTGAGCACGATAGTTCAAAAAGGGAGAAAGAAAAATTGTGAAAAAATATGTGCACTTAGTCAATAAGCCATAGAAGGGGATTTGTCAAATGGGGATGCTGATCAAACTGATTTTTTTACATGTTCACAAATGCAGAAAGCACATACACACCCCCACATTTTGAGAAAGAAAACTAAGCAGAGAGAATGTAACAACTTCACGCATCTCAGCTAGACAGAACACTCCACACACCATAATATACACATAGCTAATTACATAATTAGACATAAATAGGCATTGGAGTGCTTCTAAGTCTCAAAAGGGTAACGGTTTTGTCTTCATTCAGCTGTATGGATGAATCCTTTGTTCTTAGAAAATGTAACAGAGCTCAGAAAGGTGACACAAAATGTACTTGCCAGGTTTAAAGAAGGTACATTTTCTTCTAATACTGTGAATGTTTCCTTTTCTGCCTTCATTAAGGAGTATACATTCATCTAGGTTTCTTCCGCCAAGCATGATTGACCCCATGCCATGTTGGAGACTTCCAGAGGCCTCCAGCTTATACAGCCAAATATATATATATTGGCTTTTTTAATAAAGACCTGCAGGCTTGACCTAACTTGTTTACACATAAGAGAGAGAGAGAGAATGACAGACATTGCTAAACCAAAAAAAGTTGACTGAGAGTTGCTTTAGAGTGATCTCTGAAGTGCTCAACAAATTTTTGATTTTCTTGAGAGTCAGGGTACAAGATAGAATAAAGCAAACGTGACAAATCTTGGCCTACTGAATTATCCCCAAGTGTCAAATTTGTTTCAGCCAGCATTCTGCAGTATCACACAATGCTAACACTATCTCGCTATTTGCCCTCAGACCTTACTCCTGAAGAATAGAAAAGAGAATGGTTTCACTAAAATTTATTAACACTAAAGCTAAAACCTTTTCTCCCCCTTTTTTTTGTTTGTTTCTGCTCAAATGTCAACACAATTCTGTGAAAGAGGATAGAGATAAAGCTAAATGTTCTGGACATGCTTCTTCCTTCTCAGTGAATTAGCAGGGTTGTAAATTAAGTGATGTGTTATTGAGAAGAGCGGGCCTGCCCTCCTCTCACTGAAGTAAATCTTGGATTAATATTTTCTGGAAGCTTTCTGCTGGAATTTTTTCCCCCAAATGAAAACAGAGCATGTAACAATGAAACATTATTAGTTTGTCCTTAAAATTTTAGTAAGAGCACCCTCTGGTGGTTATTAATTAAAAACCCAAAACAATTATGTTATTTTTCTCCAGAAATTGCATAACATATTGGATATGACACTATTTTGATAGTTAAGGTGGTGGGTTCAAATCTCTCCGCTGTTACATATTTCCATTAACCAGCACAGTGAAATATATGAATACATTAACCATTTTTTTAACCCGAAACAGAATATATAAAATGTTCTAATTGGTGCATTCAATCACTTTATATAGAATAAATAGTAATTTAATTTAAATTAAATTTAAAGGGGTCAAATTAATAAATAGAAACTAAGGACATAAACATTCATCCTTTTAAGATTCATTACAGCATATTTAGAGCCTCTGGGAAATTAACCTGCACTGTAGCATGCTTAAGTGGCCATATCACACGTGTTTTCCTAACCTGCTTGTACTGTGATCACGTTTACCAAGATTGCTTTAACATGTTTAATTATGCCAGGCCACATTTTCCTTATCACATGCACTGTTAATTCCCAAGAATGATTGTTTAACACTTTCTCTCAGGTATATTCCATTTGAAAGTTCCTGAGTCCTCACCTGTTGGTTCAGCTATTGGGAGAATCAGAGCTGTGGATCCTGACTTTGGGGAAAATGCTGAAATTGAATACAACATTGTTCCAGGAGATGGAGGAAACTTGTTTGACATCACCACGGATGAGAACACACAGGAAGGGGTTATCAAATTGAAAAAGGTACTTAGTGCACATCCAAGATATAAGCAAGTAGCTAAAATTTGAAAATAAGTAACACAAACAATTTGGAATCATACATGATCTGTGTTATATCATGGGAAATCGTAGCCTCTTTGAGTCAGCTTCTTGTGTTTATGGAATTTTTTTGTGTGTGCGTTCAATCACAAAGGGACTTGGGTATTTTGATGCTAAATACCTCGCTCAGTTATACAGTGCCTGTTAAACATCAAATGAACAAAGAGTCTGTGGAACAGGGAATGGAACCCAGATTTCTCCATGCAAGGCTCCTTGTCCAGGTGAAGGCTCTAATCACTGTCTGCTTCTTCTATGACTAAGGAGGCCTAATGACGCTTCAATATATGTATTTTAAATAGTATAGATTCAATAACAGAGTGCCCACATCTCAGAAGAGCCTATAGATAGATGGTTAGGATACTCTTCTTGGAGGTGGAAGGTGTGGTTTTTAAATCCCTCAGCCTGAGGAGAGCTTAGATTTCAGGACAACCAAATCCTGGGGGAGTACTCTAACTACTGAGCTAACAGATAAAGCTACCAGTGTATTGATTGGGAGTGGCTATTACCTCTGTATTTTGTGTGGTGTTAGCTGCTGTAGATGGATGTTAGGTGTGCTTAGAGCTTGCCTGTAAGACTGAACCTCTTACAGGATTTAGGCGGAAGCATGCCTAGTTTGAGGATCCAAATAGGCGTTAGATGAACAGTGAGTTACTTGGTCCTATCAAGATGGAGGCAGTCTATGGTAAGTGTTGAAGGGCTGCTTACAAGATCAGGCACTTGTTTGGAGGACCTTATTCTTGTGCTTAGACTCCTATAGTTAGGGTGACCATAATAATTTTAGGGAAATCCAGGATGGAGGGTGCCAGGGGGAGATAGTGTGCATGCACACACACACACACACACACACACACACACACACTCTCTCTCTCTCCCAACCCCTCACCTCCTAGGAGTGGGGCCAGCCAAGACAGCACAGCACATACATGCAGCCCTGACCTGTGGACCCTAGGAATGGGGCCTGGTTGGGCAGTGAGGCACATATACCCAGCCCCAACCCAGCATCTCCCAGGAGTGGGGTAGGGTGGGACAGTGCAGATGCCTGTGCCTGGGCTCCAACCACCATAAGAAAAGACTGGACACGACTGGGAGCAGCCCCTGAACAGTGCCCCCTGGGCTCTGCTAGCCTGTGTTGTATGGCCATATGATGCCTCCCCCTGTTGCCATCAGCAGTCTGGGGCACAGTCCCAGGGCAGAACCTGGACCCCAGAGCTGCCCCCTCACCTGCCCGCCCCAAACATGGGTCCCCAGTAGCTGGGAGTTGGAGAGGAACCCCCGTACTCCTCTCAGGAAAGGGGTTTGAACCACCTCCATCCCCTTCCTGGGAAGCCCTATCCTTACTTGGGCTCTGACTTGTGGTGGTGGCAGCTGCTCCCTGGTTCCAGTTTCACTGGGCTGTGAGCCTGGAATCACTTGCCCAGTAGAGCCAGGCATGTGTGGATGGGTACCTGTCAATCCAGGACTTTGCTCCAATTTTCTCCAATGACCAGGACACTGAGACAGCCTATAAAATCTGGGACTGTCCCTGCCAATTTAGTCACGGTTATCAACCTATATCTATGGGCTGGATTAGATGATTTTGAGGTCTCTTTAAGCCATACCTTTCTATGATCCTATGTCTGTCACCTGATCCTTAACCTCAAATCCATGACCAGGGAGGTATCATGCTAGCAGTAGGTAGGGGAGGACTGCCACCCTCAAAAGGCTATCCTTCCTTGTGATACTGAACCTAGAATTTCCATCTTTGCTTATTTCCCAAATTGTAGAACTTTTTTCCTCAGTCCCCTCCACTCCCACACCCCTCAAGCTTGCATAGCTCATGATTTTTGATGTAAGAATGTTTTGAAAATTAAATGTCTTGCTTTAAGAAAATTTGGAGCACCTTTTTGTCTCAGTAGATAACTCAAAAACAGCTATGCTTTGAAATGTCACACTTTGCTTCAGGATGGCCTTCAATGTGCTTTGCCATGTTTGAAATGGTAATGAGCATGAATGATTGAAAAAATCAATGCTGAGCATACACAACAGGATTTGATCAGATTAGATGCTCCCTGCCCATGAATTTACTCTTAAATCTCATCTATGCCATTTTTTCCCCTCCCCAAAATGTACCTTTGTCACTTTTTTAGCTGCATAACTGCACCTAAATGTGTGCAGGCTGCTTTTATGCAAAGGGGAAAAAAGCAGCATCAAGCCAAGTTTGTTTCACCTTACCAGTAAACTACAGGATCTAGATCTTGATTTTCAAAGGTGCTGAATATTTAGTTTCCTTAAATATCTGCTAAAATGTTTCCTTAAAAGGCTGCTAAATGCACATTACTTACACTAAACAGAGCTAGTGAAACTACTCATGTGCTTACAGAGAAGGATTTGCATTGATGTGGCTACAGTAATGTACAAAACACTGAGCCTAGACAAAGCTTCAGGCTGCTCTGGAGAATGCTTTAAGAAGTCAGTGAACCAAAAAAAAAAAAAGTGGGCAAAAAATGATGAATCCTGAGTCTGAGTAGTTTAGTCTCTCTACACTATTTTGCTGTACTTATTTACTTAACCTTTTCATTAATAAGGTTTGCTTTGCCTGTTATCACATTTACAATAACAATAAAAAAACACTGGAATCAATTGGTCAATTGATATTACCTAAAGCAAACAACAGAACTCTTCTACTTCATAGCAATGCAGGGAAGAGAGAGGAACTAATCCTCCTTTAATCTTCCCCATCAGAGGAAGCCTGGAGACAGAGATAGGTTCTGAAGGTCAAGGAACTATTCTGTGTTGGATGAAGGAATGCAAAGGGAAGATAAATCCAAAATGCAGCCCTTTCCCCTGAAAGAAATGCCTATCTGCATTCACTCTGATCCTTCAGGTGGCTCATTACATAACTCTCTCATGTGAAAAGTCCTACTGACAAACACTTTACAGACTTCAGTGGTTTAGGTACTTTCAGATTCACAGGCTAAAGTACTCAGGACTCACTGCTTGAGTGGTTTGCTGGAGGGAAGCCTTAAAAAGAAGTAACTTAAACTTCAGGTGTTCTGTGGACTTGCTGTCACCTTAGATGTCTTATGAGTGCTACAACCTTGGTGTACTCAGCAAGACATGTCCTGTCTTTGGTGTCAGGAACATTTTAACTGCACTACTGTTTTTTGTTAGGGCCTATAATATATTCCCATTTGAAATTTTACTCAGCACTGCTCTTGTCAAGGACAGCAATAAGAGTGTTTACTGGGGTACTAAACATTTATAGAAGTGTATCATAGAAATGAAGTCCTAGATAAACATCTTGCTCTTCCATACTAATTAGGGCTTTTCTTAACATAGAGCAACAGTTCCCAATCTGTGGTACGTAGACAACCTGTCAGTGGTATGCGTTAACAGATTTATTATAATTACTTTGTATGATAAAAATGTGCTGGTGGTACTTAAGGTTGTATCATTTTTAACTGGTGGTGTGTAATCTGGCAGAGTTTGGGAACTGCTGACATAGAGAACATACTGCACGATATATTTTCAAAGGGCCACCACTAGAGCTTCTACAGATGATTATCAAATGCAGTAAAGACCAATGATCCTGGTTTTCTCCAATTAAAAAAAAAGATCCCCAATTATCAGATTAAAAAAAACTAACTCAAAATCCACATTTTTCCATGATCAAAATGGCATATTATATATATAGAGAGAGAGAGACAGAGGGAGAGAGTGGTGTTTCACTTTATGGAAACTGAAATCTCCTTGTAAATTGAAAATTGGGAATTTTTATCAGAAAACAACTAGGATCCCTGGTAATGACATGTAGATATTTTAATTTTTTTGTGATCAGAAAATCTTTATTATGTGACTTTCATGCAACCATTCCTCAAGCTTAAAAATACCCACAGTTTCAAGTGCTTTACTGGCTTATGGTCCAGACCAGTGGTTTTCAAATTTTCTAAAGACACAGAATACTTTATATAATTTCTTCTTGGGCAGAACTTGTATCCCTGTCCTAAAGATGGATGCAGAGCCAGGCAACCCAGCAATGGTGCGGAAATGCCTTCCAGATCACTCTGCCGTTACCCCTAATCTCTTTGCAGAATTCATTATGACCTACTGAAGAACCCCAGGGCTCCATGGGTCACAGTTTGAAAACCACTGATCTAGACTCCAACATAAAGAAGTTCTGTTCATGTACATGTCAGTTACAATGTGTGTTGCTCTCATTTTCACACATAGCCAATGGGTCTACTAATGTGCTTACAGGTAACCACACCCTTAAATATTTTTTGTGGAAAAAAGTGCAAGTCTTTATGAAAGTTAATATTTAAAAAAGTGTTTAGAATGTTTATGAGAAATCAGTGGGGACCACCAGTATTTAAAGTTTTAACATTTGGATAGATCCTTAAGTACCTTGCTAAATAATGAGCAAACTTTAGGATACCAATAACTATCTCATTAAAAATCACAAACCACTAAAACGCTGTTTGAATGTGCAAAGAATTGTTCCATGTTTGCAAAACAAGTTTACTTTCCCTCTTTCCTCCTCTGCCTCCAGTATCACAGCATATTAACATCATGACCACAGCACTGTGCTATCTTGAGAAAAAGATGCTTTATTTCCCTGCAGACAAAAACTCTCATTTACAATATAAAGACATTTTCCCCCTCAATACAGAAAACATGATGAAATCTCCATGTGACAATAAAAAATGTTTCCCTGGAATAAAATTGTTTTGATTAAAAACTGACACAAATCTCATATGCCTGGTGGATACTTTTAGGATTCTGAGTGAATTGACAGAAAGAGGCAATTCTATGCTTTCCAGACATTTAATAGATTTTATAAGGTAATGTTTTTCATCTGGAATAGGTGTACAACTTAAATCTCATAACTTAACTCATTGATTTAACTTCAAGGTACGATCTAGTACATATGCTCAGTTATTACAATGATCATTCTATAAGAAAAGGAATATATTATGCCAGCCAGAGCATCCTAGTGACATTTAGAACCACTGTTTGGTTCATATTATAATTACTCCAAAGGAAATGAAAGCAAAAAGGCACAAAAACATAAAAATTCTCTATAGGTTTAGAACAGCCTATTTCTCTTTTGTAAAGCTTCCATTATAACAAATAAGTAAGAGTTATATTTGCCTATAAGTTGTGCTGCAAGCTCAAGAAAAGGCACTTACATATGCTCCAGGAAGTTGTTAAAACTGGTCAGGGAATATTAAAAGTTCTTATACACAGTGATGGTCAGTATAAGCCAATAATTCCCAATAAACTAAGTGGTACATTTATATGTAGGTGAGAGAGGGGGAAAGAGAGTAAAAAGGAAGGAGACTTCAAAATTTAAGGAGGAAGAGAAATATATCTATCATTCTTCTTGGTGCTGGCACGCACCAAGCTGTAGGCAAAGCAGGATCTCAGAAAGATTATGTTGGCCATCAAGAAAAAGAAAGGCAAAAAGTAAGGAAAGGGAGATCAGAATCTTTGCAAGCTATGTCATTGGGTGTGTCACTTTTTAGTAGCTGTTCTGAAACCCTTAGTGAGGAAACAGGTAGGGAACTTAAGGATCTCCTTAGTGATAAGTGGGAAATGTATCCTTTGGGTAGACCTGTATCCCCACCTATTCACTTTAAACACTTCAGCTTTTCCTGTACACCTCTACATAAACTTTCTCCAAAACACCCTGTCATTGACTAAGAGCAGGGGAGCTCAAACTCTGACCCATAGACCGAATGTAGCCTGCAAAGCCATTGCATCTGGCCCACAGGGCTCCCCATAGATCAGGAAATGTTGTGGCAAGAGAGCAGAGACCATCAATACAGTCACCCTCCCCCTGCCAAATTTCCAAACCTCAAGCCCGGCACACCTGGTTGGAGTTACCCCCTTCCCCCTGTGGGGCTAGGTTGGGGTTGGGCCATGCCTACTTTCCCCCCACTGGGCTGATTTGGGGCTGGGTCACTCCCCCTTCCCCCATGGGACTGGGTTACATCCATCCCACCCTGCAGGGTCAGATGACACCCTCTTTCACTCCTGAAAGGCCAGGTTCAGGTGATACAGCCACCCCAACACCCTTCTGCATGGCCAGATGGTGGCCACCGTACCAGGCCTCGCCCTGAGCGCTAGATCAGAACCACCATCTGGCCCAGCATCAGACCAGGCACTGTCCATCTGGCCTGCCACGGAAAAAGTTTGAGCACCACTGACAAAGAGCATCCAGGATGCTTTTTACTTACAATATGTGACTTCAGCTTCTTCTTAAACAGCCACCTAAGTCAAAGAACTAATTGCTGCTCCTTTGTCTTTCCCTGTTGTGAAGGGATTGGAGCTAATGCATGTATCTTACCCTTTCCCATCAATCCTTCAAGCGGCAGTATATCTCTTATTCTCAACTCTAATGAAGAACATGGAAGTAGTTGATCTGAAGCCTGACTTAACACGTATCATACCCTGAAGCTGTCATCTTTACTTTTACCATTTCAGATCCAGACTTGGTAACCAGCACTGGAAAAGTGTTGCTTTTTGGAACCTTCTGTTCAATCAATATGGTGTCTCTGCACCAATGAGCTCTCACTGAATGCTAGGTTGGGTAGTCTCAGATAAGTCAAGGTCTGAAGTGTAAAGATCTGTCCCACCCTTAAATAGGACAGGGTTATGGGTTATGCTTATGCTGTACCTGGTATATAGGTAAATGCAGTAGGTTTCTAAGGTTGTCACTCCTGCAGCTTTCATTAATTCTTCTTTTCTTTTCTTATTGTGTGAACAGGAAATGAATAAATTCACTTTTCTCAACTGTCATGCTTATCACTGGAACTCATTAAGCCGTTTTCAGCTTATGTTGGCTTTTATACTTCATATATTTTTGACAGAATTCTATTTGAAAAGAAAAAGCTCTATTATTCCATTTTACTTGCTCAATTTACATTAAAGCATTATATATTTGTCAGCATGTATTCACTTCTAAATAGGATAAGGGAAGCAATAATGCTTCAAACTGTATTTCCTTTCAAATCAGAGATGCTGATGTGTTTTCCTGTTCACACTAAATAAACCAGTGTATGGTATCTCTTGGGAAGCAAAACAAAGTGTTTTATCATTATGTGTTATTTAGTTTTAGTATTTTCAAATTGCTATTACTACACACAGCTGCACATATCTGATAGTGTTCTGATAGCTTATATCCATGAAGACAGACAAGGGCTGTTTGGAGAGAGACAGACTCATCTATTATGAGACTGACACTTAGGCTACCATTACAAAATTCTCCCATAATAGATATATAGACTATGGGTAACAAAGAGCTCCCATGATGCTAGCAAAATTGGGATTTTGTTATAGAAAAAACCTTATCGAATTTGATAAAAAGATAACCTTTCTATGTAGCAAGCTTTATAACTGACCTTTTGAATGTAATAGGACTTTATACTAGGGATAAGGATTTCCTACTGGTCAGCTAAAAATAAAAGGTAAAAAGGTTGTCCTTTGGTCTTACATTCTATAGGAGTTTAGCAACAGTTCCATATAATGGTATTGATGTCCTTTAATATAACCAAACTGTTTTAATCCCTATTTCATTCTTCAGTACCTCTCCATAAGTGTTAGCATATTACAATCACCTTCTTAAAACCCAGAAGTGGCTGTAGAATCTTTTAGGTAAAACAGATGGTTGTTAAGGCATTGAATATACTTCCCTAATAGGGCACAGGTTCTGCTATTTGGAACCTTTGAAAATAAAGCTTACTTATCAGCATTCAAGATTTCCATGCACAGTAGAGTTTAATTCCATAAGATTACCACCATGTGACAGCATTGCTATGACAATTCTGGACGAGTAAAATGAAATAACACACTACAGTTAATTGTTACATTCATTAAAGACACACTTAATGTAGAAGAAGCACCCTTCATGATTTGATCAGTTTCCACAAAATGAGCCTTTGGAGTGATATTCGTAACCCTTGTAAATCTCAAGGTTATAGAGATTTGGCATGGAAGGTTCCTTCAAGAAAGTCATCCTTCCAGTTTTCCAACAGTTCCCTAGTACAACAGGTGGCTGCCAAGATTTTGGATGTAAGGCCAAGACTGATTAACTTATCTGTGTGAATAAGGAATGCTATCAATTAAACTTGCATACATTGCATACAGTCATAGATTTTTAATAATATCTTGACTGGAGACTGACATTGTCCAAAACTCAGTGTTATGCTCTTGTAACTTAATCTTACCATGTCTTTATTTTTGACCACTTACAGTCTTAGGACATCTGTAATGAGTGCAGTGGAGCCTTCTCTCTTCAAGCACATAACTTCCTTAACCAAACAAAGCTATTACTGAGGCAAGTAGCCGAGCACCAGGTGAAAGTCTAATCTCTGAAAAATGCCATAGTGATAACCTAGGAATACTTATGAAGAATACAATTGGTCAAAGCTGCTGCAATTATGAATCTCACCACAAAAAACATAAGTTTATGGCACCTAGTAATGTGTTATATGTAACAGAGCACCCCAAACATTCCTTTTGTGAATCTAAACAAACCACTTCTCAAAAGTTAGTTTTCACCCTGTCTCATCCTCCTCTAAAACTATCAAATTGCAGTTTAGCTTTGCAATACCCTTATATTGAAAGATTTTGAATTTATATAGAGGCCTTTGTTATGCTAATACACCTGTTGCAGTAGAGAAGGAACCATGCCTTCCATCTTTGTGAAGATGGGGCGCATTTACAGTCTGGCTAATGACAGGACCATCAGAAAAAAATATGTGCACAGACTTCTTGGTTTTTAAATCCTTGTTATACTCAGCCTAATCCTCAAAGAAAGATGGTGAAGACCTAGCAGGTTGTTCTGTGTTATGCCACATAGAAAACACTGGAATTCAGCATGTATCTGATGTGACTCCTCCTACTGTCCCATCCTTTCTTTCTCCCATTCTCAGACAATATCCCAACTTGTATATCCCAGTATATGTGATTACTGTCAGCCCAGTTACAAAGCTTTTATTTGACAGAAATTTGCACATACTTCAGGGGAATGTTCTTTGAGTAAAGATGTCCCCATTTCTATGAGCAGTTCATTACAGTCAAAAATTTTAAGCTTGGAGATTTACCTATTATAGGGTTTATCTACATTGCTGTAGTGATGTAGCATCGACGGGCACAGAACTGTGACACCAGTGCTACCTCACCATAGTGATGAGCGACCTCACTATAGCGCATCGCTATGGTAACACAGCTGCTAAAAATACTCACATGCCACCAGGATGGTGCAGTAACAGCTGTGCCTAAAGCAAGTACTAAATGACGGCGCAGTAACAACTGTGCCGTGGAGGGCATGTGTAGACGTGCCCATATGGACTTAGACGCCCACTTAGATGCAAAGGAATTGGCCATATTGTTTATTAAAATGTAACATCTTTCACAAGAATTTAAAACCATCACATGACCATCATGTCATGTTCTCAGTCAATGTGAATGAATATAACTGGTGATTTTAACAAAGCTACTACAGTTGACACCAGCTAAGCACGTGGTCAATTATATCTTGCTGTGACTAGGGTAGAAAATGACATAGTTTAAATCCCTGCTAGCAGTGGAAACATACTATGGGGGTGATGCCGATAGAAATAAAAATGAGAAGCAGTAATTTATTCTTGCTGCTACAGATGTAATCTCGTCTCTTTACTTAAATATGATATCCTTTCAAATGGAAAATTCCTAATGTGACAATTATACCAACAACCACTAGGTGACACTATCACATCAGAAAAACACTACTTCAGGAAATGATGAAAGTTTGAGCTAATGCACAAAAACATTTGTATTAAAAGTCAATGCTTTTGTATCTTTCTGGCTAGGAATCAGTACAATAGTCTAAAAGAGCTGAGATCACTGGTTACATTACAAAATCAGAGGCACAAGGTGGATGTATATTGATAGAAATTCAGAACAAACCAGCTCCATTTCAACATGTGTCTCTGTCAAATAGCTACAACATGCCGTGTGTCAATTGACAGTTTGCATTCAGTCCCTTATAAATCAGAGCTGTATTGATCCAAGATGCAAAATGTAATATGCATTTTTTAAATAAAATCTAGCCCCTCAAGTTCTCTAAGTTTGTAGGTGTTTACATTTAAAGGTTCATTCTGCCAATTCTAGAAGAATTAATCTGGATTCAGAACTACACTCTAAAGTTTGGTTTATATCCGCTGCTGTGTGCTAAGAATTTGCTTTGGACATATTTTCACTAGAAACATCACAGTCTTTCCCTGTGATGAAAGGGGGAATGGGCCTTGTATGTGAGAAGCTGACATGGGATGTAGAAGATATTCAGTTCCTAGCTCTGCTATGGATTTCCTGTCCCTTGGAGGTTGACTGGGAAAAAATAAAGTTAATTATTATAATTGTGCTATTTGGAGGGGGTTTCTTTATGCTGCTGGCCCTAGTGATTTAGACAATTAGACAAATTTGTTGTGTTCCAGTAATTGTCTAAACTTTACAATCTTCATTTACAAATCCAATTAGACATGTTAAATTTTTTGCCAAATCTGATTTAATTTTTATCCTTATTTACAGCCATTGGACTTTGAAACAAAAAAGGCATACACCTTTAAAGTAGAGGCCTCCAATCTCCATCTTGACCATCGATTTCATTCTGTGGGTCCATTCAAAGATACTGCTACCGTGAAGATCAATGTGTTGGATGTGGATGAACCTCCCATTTTCAGCAAACCTATGTACACCATGGAGGTTTATGAGGATACACCTGTTGGGACTATTATAGGTGCTGTAACTGCACAGGACCTTGATGTGGGCAGCAGTTCTGTTAAGTAAGGAAGCATTTTCATTCTTGCATGCCTTTCATACTAACCAAACTTATGCTAACAATAAGATTGAATGGAATGATGGATCTGAGATTGCTAATGAGATGTGGCCCATTTTACCATTCTAGGTAACTATTGATGAAAATATTTATCAGAAGTCTACACCAAGTTGATTAACTTACATGGTAAGAATTGGCTAGATATAGTAGACTACATAGGCTATGGACAGATATCCCATTTGCCCCAGAAGAAAGCCTTTTGTCCTGGGATCATACATGTATATGTCCACTATCCCCCTCCATGTCCCACCAGATAAAATGTAGTAATACTTTTTTCTGGGGTATCTGGTTGTACATCTGTATAGTTATTGTGATTCATTTCAGTGACAAGCCTGTCACACTGCGTGCTTTTCCTGGCCACCTACTGGGAAAGGAACAGAAATGCAGCTTAAAAGGTCAATGTAGGTAAATGATGGTGCCACTCTTGTTTTGAGACAGATCAAACCCCCGGAAAGTCAGACTCAAAACAAATGAGACATCTATTTATAGCCATAGGCTGTTATCATCTTGATAGATGTGTGCCATGTCACAAAAGCATCATGTCAGATGATATAAACTGTCATGACATCCTTATCCAAAGCAAAGGCTCTGACCATTCAACTGATAACAGAGTGGTTTCTCCAGGGAGTCCATGAAAAACCATTCTGTGGTAGACTGGAGAAAGTTGTGGGAAAGCAGGCTGGAAGAATAGACACAACTATTATACTTACTCCCCCTATATTATGCATAAGCTGATTGGGGCACAAGTGTGCCTTGAGATGGGGTAATATAAGTACCAAAAGGGAGACTGCTCCCCTGTCTCCACAAGTCACAGCATGGGGGCTCCACTACTGAGCCCCCATGCTGAGGCACATGGAGTCCCTGTATTGAGAGACATTACACCCCAGCCTACAACTCTGTATCTGGCCGGGGTACAGTTTGCCTCAAAATGGAGGAGCAGCCAACCCAGCATGGGGGCTCTGCTGCTGATTCCCTGCATTGAGGCACACTGCATCTCAGCCAACTGTGGATCAGAATAGTATGTTTTTCTCATGGCATGGTAGTATTTTTCTGGAGGGACTAGACGTGTTCAGATAATCAGGTCCTTATGATCTCCACCCCAGAGTGCTGAGGGAATTGGCAGAGGTCATTGGGGGACCCCTGGCACAGCTTTACGAGCATTCATGGTGCTCTGATGAGGTGCCAGAAGACTGGAAAAGGTCCAATGTGGTCCCCATTTTCAAAAAAGGGAGGAAAGAGGACCCAGGACACTATAGGCCTGTTAGTCTTACCTCGGACCTGGGGAAGCTCTTTGAGAAAATAATCCAGGAGCACATCTGCGAGGGACCAGCAGAGGAGATTATGTTTAGGGGCAACCAACATGGGTTCATTAGAGGCAGGTCCTGTCGGACCAATCTGGTGACCTTCTATGTCCAGGTCACAAAATCCTTGGATGCAGGTGTTGTGGTGGACTTAGTTTTTCTGGACTTTAGGAAGGCCTTCGACACTGTCTCTCACCCCATCCTCATTAAAAAATTAGGTGACTGTGGTGTCAATGCCTACACAGTCAGATGGGCCACAAATTGGCTGGAGGGTCACACCCAGAGAGTGGTGGTGGACGGGTCATTTTCAACCTGGAGGGATGTGGGCAGTGGGGTTCCCCAGGGCTCACTCCTCGGACCCGCACTGTTCAGTATCTTCATTGTTGACTTGGATGAGGGGGTGAAAAGCACCTTGTTCAAGTTCGCAGATGACACTAAGATGTGGGAAGAAGTGAGCACTCTAGAAGAGATGGACAGGCTACAACTAGATCTGGACAGGTTACAGAGGTGGGTGGATGAGAATAGGATGGGTTTCAATACTGAAAAGTGCAAGATACTACACCTGGGGAGAAAAAACCAGCAGCATACCTACATGCTGGGGAACTCCTTTCTCATCAGCACAGAGGCAGAAAAGGATCTTGGAGTCGCTTTTGATTCCAAGATGAATATGGGTCACCAATGTGGGAACATGGTCAGGAAGGCTAACCGCACCTTGTCATGCATCCATAGATGCATCACGAGCAGGTCCAAGGAGGTGATCCTCCCACTCTATTTGACATCGGTCAGGCCGCAGTTGGAGTACTGCGTCCAGTTCTGGGCACCGCACTTGAGGAGGGACGTGGATAGCATCAAGAGGGTCCAGAGGAGGGCCACTCATGTGATCGGGGGGCAGCAGGGCAAGCCCTATGAGGAGAAGCTACAGGACCTGAACCTTTTCAGCCTCCTCAAAAGAAGGCTGAGAGGGGATCTGGTGGCCACCTATAAACTTGCCAAGGGGGACCAGCAGGCAGTGGGAAGGTCCCTGCTCCCCCGAGCACTACCGGATGTAACAAGGAACAATGGCCATAAGTTGACTGAAAGTAGATTCAGGCTAGACTTCAGGAGGCACTACTTAACAGTCAGGTTTGCTAGGAGCTGGAATCAACTTCCAAGGGAAGTGGTGTTCGCCCCTACCCTGGGGGTCTTCAAAAGAAGGCTAGACAACCACCTAGCTGGGGACATTTGACTCCAGCATCCTTTCCTGCCCATGGCAGGGTTCGGACTTGATGATCTGCTTAGGTCCCTTCCAACCCTACCAACTATGAAACTTCTATGTCTCCTTCTATGAAACTTCTATGTCTCCTTCTCCTTCTACTTCTAGTCTCCTTCTATGACCAGGTTACGAAACGCCTGGACACAGGAGGAGGGGTGGATGTCGTATACTTAGACTTCAGGAGGGCCTTCGATACGGTATCCCACCCCATACTGGTGAACAAGTTAAGAGGCTGTGATATGGATGACTACACAGTCCGGTGGGTGGCGAATCGGCTGGAGGGTCGCACCCAAAGAGTCGTGGTGGATGGGTCGGTCTCGACCTGGAAGGGTGTGGGCAGTGGGGTCCCGCAGGGCTCGGTCCTTGGACCGATACTCTTTAATGTCTTCATCAGTGACTTGGACGTGGGAGTGAAATGTACTCTGTCCAAGTTTGCAGATGACACAAAGCTATGGGGAGAAGTGGACACACCGGAGGGCAGGGAACAGCTGCAGGAAGACCTGGATAGGTTGGACAAGTGGGCAGAAAACAACAGGATGCAGTTCAACAAGGAGAAATGCAAAGTGCTGCACCTAGGGAGGAAAAATGTCCAGCACACCTACAGCCTAGGGAATGACCTGCTGGGTGGCACAGAGGTGGAAAGGGATCTTGGAGTCCTAGTGGACTCCAAGATGAACATGAGCCGGCAGTGTGATGAAGCCATCAGAAAAGCCAATGGCACTTTATCGTGCATCAGCAGATGCATGACAAATAGGTCCAGGGAGGTGATACTTCCCTTCTATAGGGCGCTGGTAAGACCACAGTTGGAGTACTGCGTGCAATTCTGGGCGCCACACTTCAAGAAGGATGCGGATAACCTGGAGAGGGTCCAGAGAAGGGCAGCTCGTATGGTCAAGGGCCTGCAGACCAAGCCCTATGAGGAGAGACTAGAGAAACTGGACCTTTTCAGCCTCCGCAAGAGAAGGTTGAGAGGCGACCTTGTGGCTGCCTTTAAGTTCATCACGGGGGCACAGAAGGGAATTGGTGAGTATTTATTCACCAAGGCACCCCCGGGGGTCACAAGAAACAACGGCCACAAGCTAGCAGAGAGCAGATTTAGATTGGACATTAGGAAGAACTTCTTCACAGTTCGAGTGGCCAAGGTCTGGAACGGGCTCCCAAGGGAGGTGGTACTCTCCCCTACCCTGGGGGTCTTCAAGAGGAGGTTAGATGAGTATCTAGCTGGGATCATCTAGACCCAACACTCTTTCCTGCTTATGCAGGGGGTCGGACTCGATGATCTGTTGAGGTCCCTTCCGACCCTAACATCTATGAATCTATCTATGAAACATGTGCATCAGTATTAGGGTTCAGTAAATTAATTAACTTTGCCTTCTTATGGTGGAGTACTTAACTCTGCTGAAACACGTGTCATGGGCTGGCTGAGGCATGAGATGGGGGGCTGCCTGTTGCCTAGTCCTGCACTTTAGCACCCAAGTACCCCAGCCTGCCCCTCTACCACTCAATGCTGCTACCTGGAGCCTCGGGCTGTTCCCCCGGGTCCCCTGCTACCCAAGGGCTGCTCCACCCCGGCTCAAACTGCTGTGGTCCTGGGTGCACATGCATATGCTGTGCCCAGGAGCAGGTGACACCAGCATGAACTGTGCCAGTGTTTATCATGTCACCTTAATAGCATGTGTAGATACAACTATTAGGCGCATCCCCATGAGTGAGAATGTGCATTCCTTGGGGACAAATAGTAGCGGCACAAATATGGTGTCCCTCTGGAATGCCACTATTTGGATGGGGTAGGGGAGCCTGGGGCCAGCACCTGGGTTGGCCCCAGCAGTCTTATCTGGGGTCCTTGGTGCTTTCCTGTGACTCCAGAAGTGGTGATCAGTGCACGCAGAGCATGGCCATTAGCCAGAGAATGGCTCTGGACAGCCAGGCTTTGGTTTTGGGCAGTGCATGCTGCCACCATGTGTGCCTGCTTTTTTCTGGTATGGCTTTTTTCGACACTGGGATCTCCAGTGAATGGTGGAGCAGCATGGTGAATGCCTGCCTGTACAGTGCAAATGGTTTGCAGTGCTTCAAAGTGTACATGTGTACTTGTCTGGATGTGCCTATTCAATGGGCTATGGATCAAACCCATTGTCTGGAAGTTTTTGCTATAAGGATAGATGTAGTTACAGTGCCAAAATGTCAGTAGGTGTGCTGAGAAGATTGAGAGAGACATGGCTGTAAGGTATGATAGAGGCAAAGCAGTTCCCTCAGTCTGACTTGGAAAGGTACTTCTGCTTTTCACTCAAATCTTCACGATTTTGGTCCTGATAACTTACTCTTCACCTTAACTTGATTTTTTCAATGAGATTTCCAATCCATTTAAGTCAATGGAAAGGTCATGTTATTATTTTCAAGGACTTTCAGATTATGCCTTTAAAACATTGGAATAGGCCATTTGCTGTTCAGTTGTTAACCCATCTGAATTGACATATTGACTGCCCAAAGTGAAAGAAAGTATATGCAGTTGTTAGTTACTGATTTATTAGAGTTCAATATAACATAAGACATATATCCTCTAATTGAAAGTAAAAGTCAATAAACAGTAGTAAAAGCATAAATTCATTACAAAGAATTGCATTTGATTACAACTTTGAAGTTCATCTTATAGCAATGCAATAGCTTTTTGTAGCTATTTAAAACCTAGATTGCCTCATATGGATAAATAATGGTTTCTGTTAGTTTTATAATATTTTAAAGAAAGAGCTGGAATGTAGCTTCTGATTGAATAGGCCTGCTAACTAGGCATGGAAAGGCAAGAAATGTTCTGTGAGGTAATAGCCAAAATAATTTGCTGTGTGGTACAGTTCATCTACAAATTAACTCATTTTCACTGAGATGTTTCTCTACAGCAGTTTAGCCACTGCAATTCTGACCACAGTAACAATAACAAAATCAACAATCTGCCCAACAATGGGGACTGAAATGAAAGACAGGTCTATACTGTGTGCAACACAAGGAATAACTCTAGAGAACAAAGAAGTCTAAAAATGCTCACGTTAATGCAAGCAATGCTAGTCCCAGTAATTTAATTCCCTTTATCAGACATTTTTTTTTTTTAACTCTGTTGGGTTAGACATATCAACAGGGATCTGGATTTTCCATTTCCCATGGAAAATCAGAGAAAACCATGGATTTCCCTATTTTATCAGAGAAAAAATGGATTTTACTTTTTAGCAGAGAAAACTGTGGATTTCCAATTTTGCAAAGAGCTCTGCAGGCTGGAAGAGTTCCAGCCTGCAAGAGCTAGTTACAAAAAGGGCGGGGGCTAGGGGGCTGTTGTGGGGGGAGTGAGGGGCATGCGCAGGGCTGAGATGGGTTGTGGGGTGCCTTTAATTTTAATCACAGATTTGGGGGGGTCTATCAGAGAATTTGTGATTTTTTTTTTTATCAGGGAAAACCAGGATCCCTGCATATCAGGAAGGGGGGAATAATGGCTAAATGAGAGTGACGATTGAATCTAGTTACTTAGAAAAAGGAGAATATATTACTGGAAGCTATTGAAAAATGCTGAGAGAGATTGTTCATTATTCTTGTAACTGGAATCACAGATTTCTGAGAAGCTGGGAGTTTACCAAAGTTTGTTTTGTAGACATGGAAGTTAACAGAAATACAGAAATGAAGAGGCACAGAGCACACATTCAGGAAATAAAGGGAAATAAAAAAAACCACTAAGAGAAAAAGAGGCCTTAGGTATTCAACACCTGCAGAGGTGATTGGACCTGAAACTGTTTTGAAACATTATTCCAATGCACCTGATTTTCAAACTGTGTTAAGTTTACAGTTTATGTCACTCAGGAGAACTGTTTGGTCCATTTCCATTTTGTTCAAAGTGCTACAGGAAATGCTCAGTGTAAACATTAAGCTGAAGTCCTGCATACTTCTGGTCCATTAAGATCCCAAAGCACTTCTCAACAAAAAGTAAAGGAAAACTTTCCATACATTCTTCTCAGATTCCTCCAGCATATGACAGTTAAACACTCCAGGAGAATAAGTATCTGTAATAAAAAAGACACTGAGAATTTCAATCAGTTCTAATTAGGAACTATTTTCAATAAAAGTTAATTTCTTTTTGGTGGAGGATAGTACCAGAACTTTGTCATAACCAAATGAGTTGAGTGCCCCTGTCACAATAGAACTACCCTGAATAACCGCAAATTTGGTACGTTCTGCCTCATTAGCTATTCCCACCTGGCAGTCTGTTATTGGCTACTCTAAATGTATAAAAATCCGTGCAGCTTCCGCCCAAGTCGGAGAGCTCTGAGCACGTGGTAGAGTACGGAGAACTTTGCCACATGGCAGAGAAAAGCTGGCGGACTGGCCATCCTCCAACATCTCCCTGTCACCGTCTGTTCCCGACGTATCCTTCATCCTGCATGCTCGTTTCTGTCTACAAACTCGCCGGCTCGTTTTGTTGCCAGTTACCTGTAACTACGCAAGCAACTCGTTACCTGTAACTACTTAAGCAACCTTACCACCTGCGTCGCAGCCACCAGCGGCGTAAGTAAAGTTAAAGTTAAAGTTATTTTGCAACCAGTACACTGTGTCCCGCCTCTCCATCCACCAGCCCGCCTGACAGCCGAGTAATCAGCGATCCTCCTCAAGTCGGCTCCGGCCGTCTAAGACAGACTTCTGTAAAATTAAGCGTTTTCGTGTACATAGTTGTAACTACCATGTCATTTTAGGGACAAAGATAACCAACTAACAAGAGAGGGAAAAAATTAATAGAGAAAAAATGACTTTGTTACTTGTAATTATTTCTGGAATATAGTTTCTATAACACTGTGAGGTTAAGCCATACTTTTGCTGGCACCTTTGAAGTTGTTACGTTTCTTGAGAGATGATGTGTTTTATGGGATTAACCACAAAATAATTTTTACCTTTTAGTCTACATGTGACTCCAATTAAAATTAATTTCATGTCTTCTTCAGTAATATTGCCCTTTAGTCTTCTCTGTTTGATTCAGATGCTAGGGGTGTGCAAAACGGGCTGTATTTTGTTTGGATTTGGCCCAAATTGGGGACAGCAATTCAATTCATTGATTTGGATCGCTGTCCCTGATTCAATTCGGCAGAATCTGAATCTGAAGATGAACGACACAGCCATTTTGTGCAGAAAAGCTACTTTCTGTTCAGATACAGTGTTCTGAGACTAAGGCTGTCCACATCTGTACTCATTAATCATCCTTCATTTCCACAGTTTTGAGGGTGATGCCATTTGGAAACAAATTTCTCTTTCCTGTGTGAAACTGAATAGCACAGTATAACATTTTGCACATAGTTTAATTTGATTTAATAAATCATTTAATTTATTAAATTGAATCATGTGCAAAATGTTATACTGTAGTTAATTGAAGTGCAGCATTTTAATGAATTTTTTGCATTTTCTTGATTCTCCTAATGGGGGAGAAGGACAAGATGGATTTCAAAATATACATTTGCAACAATCAGGTCCTTCATTCTAAAACGTTTTGGCAGGGATCTTTCTACACATGGGTGTAGCAATTGTTTAACATTTACAGTTTAGGCAAAGAAGGAGAGTATTTAATAAGAAATATAAACAAAAATATACGTTAAGAAAGTATAATATAGTTTCAAAAGCAAGATACCGAAGTTAGAAAATTTCAGTAGAGATTGCCTTTGTAATTCACGTCTCTTGCCTGTGTGCATTTTGATATAATCATTACTTGATCACATGCAGTCTTTCTACTGGACCCCTGCCTCATTCAGTGCATGTCTCTCTCTCTGGGGATGAGGCAGTGAAACAGAACCTTTTTCTGGTTGCCAGGAAAGGCTAGGAAGCATTTTTTTGTTAATCCAATAACTTCTCCCTGGGCCTACCTATACCCAAAGAGTTGGACTCAAAACAAATTGCTAATGAGAGGGGCAAGACCCATCCCTCCAGGACTGCTAAGATCTTAAATCCAGGGTGGATGGAGGCAACTGTCTTCCATTGGGATTCACCGCCCTTAAGATTCTGTTGGAATTATCCCCCCAAGCAAGCTCATCCTTTCCCTTGTGAAACAAGAAATGGTGGTAAAATCACTATAACTTCTTCCTATCATTCCCCCCTCCCCCCCCAGTACCCAGTATTCTAATTGTTAGAAAACTAATCTGGGATGGGGAGACCCAGTTTCAAATTCCTCCCCTGCCTGATTTGGAGCAGGAATTTGACTGCAGGTCCAACCTCCAGCCTAATTACTAGGTTACTGAGTCAACCTCTATCTGTGACTTGGTCCCTATTGATACCTCTGTGACCCAGTGAATATTTATACAAAATGGAACAGTTTTTAGCAGGAGAGACTGAAAGAGATATACTCAAATGCTTAGGGGCTCTCCTTGAATGCAGGAAATCATGACCTAAATCCCTGTTTGCAGAGGAAGGATTGGGTCCTGGCTTTTAAAAAATATCCTGGTAAATCCTATAACTGGGCTTATGGGTTTGAGGGAGGCCCCCCACCTTTTGCTTGCTGTCCTTTATGTAGAGCATATTCTGAGGATACTGAGGCGGTTAGTCTCCATCAGCAATATAGGTAAAGACACCTAAGGTTGTGAATCCTATCAGGATAGGTTTGGGTTTGATGCTGACCAAATAAATGCTAGGATTTAGGTAGCTGTGGGTGCATCTACATGAAATGCTTTTACTGTGCAGTAGAGCAAATTACTGCATGGTGGACGTGTCTACATAAGACACTACTTTGCTGTAACATCAGCAGGCATGAACCATGATGCTGCTGCTACTATGCAGTAGCGATGGCTTGTGCGGTGCTGGGACTGCACAGTACTGGTGGTTACTGCACAGTCATTTAGTACTTGCTTTAGTAAGCCAGTGACAACTGTGCAGTTGTGTGCACATGTAGACACATCCAGACCCTTACTGTGTGCATCTACATGTTAATGAACAGTAGTCACTGCACATTTACTTTAGTACTTGCTTAATTAAGTACTAACTAGATTGCAGTAACTACAGTTACTGCACAGTAGCACTGGTGTATAGTTTCTTTGTGACACTTACTCTGCACTAACCTAATACTACTGTACAGTAGTGTATTAGCTACTGTGCAGTATTATTAGGCTACTGAGCATTAAGCATCTTGTGTGGACATGCTCATTGCATAAGAGTTTGCTCTACTCAGCAATTAATTTGCTAAGCCCCACTTGTGAATCTAGGTGTCTGGACCTCAATATGCCATTAGTACAATGTGGTTAATACCTACTAGTCTTCATCATATAAGATGTCTCTTTCCTCCATTGCACCTTTGTGCTAGCAGAGGCACTTGATAAAACAGGAGAGATTTTCCAAACTCTCAGTTACGGTGCTGTGCATGAACCTGCTAGGAGCAGCCATTATATGTCAAATTTAGCTTTGCTTCTGTAATTATGGGATGAATCATGTTCACCTGCTCTGTGTGGATGGTTGGTGTGCAAAATAGTCACATATAGGAGCTATGAGAGGTTAAGCCACCCTCTATGATCTTATAATCAATGGAAAGTAGAGCTGGAAGGGACCTCATGAGTAGGGACATACCTAATTTGTGGTTTCGTGAATTTCACAGAAACTGTAAATTCTTGGATTGTCCATGAAATCTGCAAAAACAACTAAAAAAATAATAAAAATGAAATGCTAGCTCCCTAGGTGGAGCCAACAGTCCATACTGTCAGGAAGAGTAGGTGCTGACTGGTAGGGCGGCATGAAGGGCAGCACACAAGATGGAGGCTCCCCCTCCTCCTTCCTCCCTTCCAAGGCTTCTCTGCCAACGAGCAGGTTCCACCACTGCAAAATGATTGTGAAATTAGAATTTTACACTGTAATCAATCCATGAAAACTGGTAAGTCCTCTCGCAATTAGGTTTGACCCCCTTTCAAGAGGTCATCTAGTCCAGCCCCCTGCATGAGGCAGGATCATCCTTGTTTAAACCATACCAGCTAAGGGTCTTATTACATGGTAATTTTAGGCAGATTCTAGAGCTTTTAACCTTTGAAGTGGCTGCACATTAGCACCTCTTAAGTGGTTTAAAGCACTCATTATTCAGCTTAATTTTACACAACTCCAGGGCAGGATTATCTCCAGTCCACCTAATTTTGCTCCTGTTCCATTAATTTGTGGCCACTCCTCACATTTTTTGTGCCCAATTTAAATTTCATGGATTTCATAGACAGGGCTGGAAGGGACCTTGTAAGATTATCAGGTCTAGCCCCCTGCTCAAGGGGCAGGAAGTCAGCCAGAGTCAAAGGATCCCAGCAGGATAGGCATCCAAATGTTTCTTGCAAGTGTCCAGAGTAGGTGCTTGTACCACCTCTGGGAGGAGTCTATTCCAGGCCTTGGTGGCTCAGAGAGCAAAGAAGTTCTTCCTTCTGTCCAGCATAAAATGGTATTTCATGAGTTTGTGACCATTGATCTTTGTCTTCCCTTTGGTGCTCTGGTAAACAAGCATTTCCCCAGATCCTGATGCACACCCCTTATGCACTTACAGGCTGCCACCATGTTACCCCTGAGCCTATGCTCTATGCAACTTTGGTCAGGCCACAGTTTGAGTACTGCATCCAGTACTTGCACTGGTGGTTGTCCGCCCATCCCCTGATGAACTTAGTTTAAACCCCAGTTAATCAGGCCAGCCATTTTAGCTGAGAAGAGCTTCTTCCCCAATGGAGTGAGGTAGAGGCCATTCCTTCCCAACAGGCTACCGCCTCTCTCTCTGAAGTGTGGACTGTGGTTGTAGAAGCCAAAGCATTTACAATGGCACCAGCACCTCAGTCTTCTGTTCACTACTTCAATTTGTCTCTCCAGCATCCCAGGAGACAGTGGACAAGCAGGGGGTCTGGGAAACAGTACAGCCAAGCACAGCACCTAGGCCCCTGGGGATGTCTGGCCTTTATGAATACTACAGCCCCAGATCTCTTGTATGCTTGCCATCACTATTCACACTTGCTCTGCTTCCACCAGCCCAAGCTTGTGCCCCACTGCACCATGTCTCTGTTGCCACTCACACCAGAGCTGCTCCCACTGGGAGCAGAGTGAGCCAGTTTGAGTTGGGGGGTGGGGGGGTGGGGAGGGGGAGGAGGAACAACCAGGAGCGGAGCCAGTGTGAACGGCAGCAGAGAAATGGTGCCCCTTTTTGGACTAGCTCCCACTGCTCCCACCAGGAGTTAAGCCAGTACAAGGGCAACAAGAGGGACTGTGATTGCCAACACCCACTCTTCCTGATGGGAGCAGTGAATCTATCCTTCCCCTAGCTCCTAGTCCTGCCCCTGCTCACCAAGCCTCTAGTGGCAAGTCACAACTGTACAGGTGAGGACAGTCAGAGTAGGATTTTCACCTTCCTGTGTGACTGTTCCACTAAGCCAAACTACACTAAGCCAATTAGAATTAGTCCAGCTTAGAGTGTAAGGTCTGACAAGGCTCTAAGTGTCTGTCTAACCCACTTTTGAAAATTCCCAGAGATGGAGATTCCACATCTTCTATGGGTAGCCTGTTCTGGTACTTGACCACCCTCATAGTCAGAAAGTTCCTCCCAGTTGCCAACCTAAATTTTCCCTAATGAAGCTTGAGGCCTTTTTCCTAGTCCTGTCCCCTGTGACCACAGAGAACAGTCTATCTTCATCTATATTTGTCCTTCAAGTATTTGAAGACTGTTCTCAAATCCCTCCTCTTCTTTTCTTCAGGCTACATAACTCCAGTTCTTTAAGCCATTTGTTGGAAGTCATGCTTCCCATGATGAAGGAGTCCTTAGATAATATTATCTGCTAAGTTTTAGAAAGCCTCTTTTGAATATGCTCTTCCAAAGCATGCAGGTGCTGGATCTTTCCAAATAAAAGAGTGCTAGAATTGTTTTCGTGTTATATTTTTCCTTAATTTTTTCTTTTGGAAACATTGTTTTGGTTGACTCTGTCCAGAAGAGTCAGTGTGTGGAAGTCACCCATAGGGAATTTTTTAGGCAAAATATCTGACATAATTTTAAGCAATTAAAAAAACTGTAGTATAATGAAAAGCATCAGCCAACTTTATAATAGTGGGTGTTACCAACTTGACCTCTTACACAGAATTTTGCATTGGGTTGATCTGAAATTGTCTCCTCATCCTGCCGAAGGGGAAATTAAGGTACAGTGAAAGTAAGTGACTTGCTCAAGAACAACCAGTAGGCTAGTGATGGAGCTGCCAGTCAAATCAAACTTTCCTCTCAGTCTACTGTTCTATCTAATATTTGACAGTGCCTCCCAAATTGCACTTAGGAGAACCAAAAGAATGCTGAAAAGTGAAATCCTACTTTTGGTCTTGTGTTTGAAAAAGAAGAAAGAAAAAAAATTGTTTGTTTGTTTTACTTTTTCTTCAGTAAAATACCACATATTTTAACTTTGGATCTATTACAGTAGAGCTGCATGGCCAGGAAGTGGCTGTTGACAGCCCAAGAGAAGTTATTTAGTTCCGATGAGAAAATAATTGGAAGGAAGGTTCCTAGATATTATTTTTGAAGCAGCCAGAAAACTGGAGTATCAGCAGATAATAGTCTGAGTACCCTATTTTAGCACATTTCAGCAGAAGCATATTATGATTTAGCTGTCTGGTGGCTGGATATTGCAAAGAAGTCATGTAGACTAGAGACTGCTGCTGTGATTTTTCTTGTGTTCAAGTAGCAGAGGTTTTGCATGCTAAGCCTCTGCTATGTAGATTTCTCAAACACTACAAAAGGTTTATATTAGGAAAAAAAAAACCCACTGGTTTAATAACTACAGCTATATCACCTCAAACTGGGCTCTGTCATTGCATAAATGATAAGAAAGATCATGAAGGGTCAATAATTAGACTGACATAAGGAAATCCACAGAGGTAAACAGTAGCTTTGCTTGCTTACTCTGTAAAATTGTTCAAATCCCTAAGCCAGACCAGAAACTCCTAAGAGGTAAGACCAATCACCTGAGCACTTTGTGCTAATTAAAGATCTGTCTTAGGTTTTCTACAAGAACAGCTATGTTTAGTTTGGTAACCTGGCCATATTCCAATTACATTTTATCTGTTTTTGTTCAGCTATATTAGCGCTAACTTCCTGTCCTAGAGTGTTGAAAAGTTTTTTATGTCTAAACACCTGTTGTGTTTTTTTTTATAGTTCTAACATATTTGGCCATTTGTTCACTTGTATTATTGTAACTTAAGTTATATTAACAAATAAGGGTGGATCGTGTACTTCGAGTGTTAGACCTCTAAAAGGAAAAAGTTAACAATAAAGAGATTAAAAGTACTGTTATAGGTTCAATTAAACACTCAGGGAGTGTGTCTACACAAGGCCTTTTACTGCACAGTAGACTAATCTATGCATAGTAAAGCATCACTGTCTACATGTGTGCAGCATTTACTGCACAGTAAATTAGTCTACTGCATGGTTGGCAACTGCCTGTAGATACAAATTTTCTCCCAATGGGCACATGTATAGGCATCCCAAGTGCCTTCTAAACATTTCAAAGCTATGCTGCTTCAGATGAGGTTTAACTCTGGGCCATGTTACCTACCTTGTGTTAAGGTAATTTCAGGCTCCTCCACAGAAATAATTTGTCCAATTTGCAGTCTTGCAGCATCCCAGGGTGCACCCATTCCAGCCCTCATCTCCCAACCAGGAACAGAGCCCAAGTATCCTTGCTCCTAGCCTTGCCCCTATTCATCAGCCCTGTAGCTGGCAATTCAGAGCTGTCCTGGCAAGAAATGGCATTAACCCTTAACACATGACTGATTATAGCACATTCTAACTTTAATATCACTTAACAGTCCACAGATTTATTATGGACTATGTGTAACATTCAACTTCACCCTTACTAAGTGCAGATAAAACGCAAACAGATGCATATTGAAGCAGTTCAGCAAGTGTCAAATGCCCTCCTGGTGTTGCAAAGTTGTTCCCTTTCAGGAAAGAGTTATCTCCTAATACATGCTAACTTTAATAGGTCACTACATTGCTATGATTTGCAACTGTTGTAAGTGAAATGTAAGTGAATGTGTGACACCACTCAAACACATACCAGCTTTAATACATCACACCATTCCAATGATTTGCAACAGTTGAAAGGAAAAGTGTGACAAGGCCCTAAATAGCAAACAAAAAAAGAAAAAACTTGTTGAGGTTTCATGTGGGTGAATTAGTAAAGAAAAGCAGATATGAAACGAGTGTGCAAAGCATCTAAATATTTCTTACATGTCTACAGTCTTATATTAACATTCTGACTTAGATTTTAAGCCCTAGGGTCAGTGTGCTTGATTTCCTAGGAGGTTCAGCAGGGAAACTGCAGCTTATGGGAAGAGAAGAGTTCAGGTGACTTTAATTTTGTCCCTCTGAGTGATGGATTTCCATGTGGGTCTGAATAAACCCCAAAGTATAACGGAGGAGCCTCAGGTAATACTCTAATTTATGGCAATTTCCTCAGGGATAGCTTGAATTTGCACAGCACAGAATGTCCCACAGTGCTGTTTGCTTTCTTCATACCTCTTCAAATCTCTAATCTTATACTCCACAAAGGCTTTACTGCACAGTTTGTGAGGCAACCAGTGTAAGTAGTGAACACAAGGCTGCAACCCCTAATGAAATCAGCTTGATGTGACAGGTGTTTGGTATGAAACCTTTCTCTCTGACTGCCTCAGCTTTGTGGGTGGTTTGATTTACTGTTTGAAGGCAGATACTGAACCAATTAAGAATTCAGCATCCAAAAGACAGGATATTTGTGTGGTACTAAGTGAAACAGTAAGAAATTACATCTGGAAAATCCCTGCTGCATCCAGTAAATATTGCCAGTATGCTCTCCTGCACCAGATCTACTTCCACCTATGTTAGCTCTGCTCATTTTCTGTCAAGCTACACAAACTTTGGAATTGGGCTGCCCTGTAAAGACAGTGGATTGAGATATAGCAACATTTTACCCTATCACAGCTTTTGTTAGTATTAAGTCTTTTTGACCGTGGTTATGCAGTACAGAGGGTGACCATGAGGGTAGAGCCCTCAGGAATGCAGAACTTGAGTAGGCAAGCTCCCTCCTAAACAGAAAGCAGCAAAGCTGCCTGCCACAGAGCTTTGTATGGATTTAATAGAATTGTTGAGTGACTGGGCCCAAGAGCCTTCTTCTGCTAACTACCTGTCTTACAGTGTTACATTGATATTGCTACAATACTGTGAAGCAGCCCATGCTTGAGGGTGCCACTGTCAAACTTGGTAAATTTACTTAAGGTTCTGCCCTGAAGCACAGTAAAGTTACTGGGTAAGCATGACCTAAGAGACTCAAGAGTATAAGTGAAAACTTTACCTAACCCTAGAATCCCCATCAGCCCCCACTCTTCATTGTCCTTACTTATATTTTTTCCCAACATTCATGTTTGTCCCAGTCCTTACAAATACTGCTGTTGCATTCTACATTCAGTGTAAGCTTGGAGTAGATTGAAATTCAATGGCTTTCCCTTTAACTAAATTCTTTCTTGTAACTGCTCCCAAGTAGTGCCCACTAAAGAGGACATTGTCTATAATAAACCTGTATAGAAGGGGTTAAATGTAAGATTTATTTTGCTGCTGATCTTAGCCAAACATCTGAGGCATAATTAAAGCACAAGACATGGCTTTCCTTCTGTCTTTTCCTTGTAGTGCTGCCTGCTCAGTGAGGCAGGAAAAACAACATTAAAACTGAACAAAAACAATGCATTTTCCAAACAACAACAGCTTTTTGATAAGATTCTCAGCTCATTATGAGAAATGCAAATCAGACAACAAAACAGACTGAAGAATTTGATAAGCGAATGAACAACATATTTAGAAGGGGAGGGTGAGGAAGCAATGAAATTTGTAGACAGGAACAATTGGCAGTTTGCAAGCATTGATAATTGAAGTGAAGTATATTATATTCCTCATATAATCTAGTGGGTTTAACTAAAATTTGTATGTAAAATTTATAGAGCTTATGAAAAGTTTAACAGCTTCTTTCACACAATTCTGATGTAGTCATCAGAATCTGTGTGTTCCCTCAGCCATTTCTTCCATGTAAATTAGTACTGCTTCATGTAAATTGGATCTCCTCCCCCCCCCCCACCCCTGCAAAATAAGCAAAGAGCAAAGTGTCGCTTGTTTTTGTCGACATTATACCACATCTGGTGACCTGCTGACTACTAAACACTGAAAACACCCACCAGAGCTTTACCACTGGAAAGATTTAAAAAAACCCCAACAACTTCTAATGAAAACAAAATGTTGCAGGCACTTTACTTCATTTGTTAAAATGGCTTTTTTAGAAAACTAGAAAAATGCCCATCATGAATAATGGGGTGGGGGAAAGCGGGGATGGAGGCCCGTGTCCAGCCCCACACCCTCCCTCCACTGCTCCGGGTCCAGCCCCACTTCCCTCCCCCACCACTGCTCTGGGCCCTGCCCTGTTCCCCCGACCCGCTGCTGTTCTGAGTCACGCCCTGATCCCCCTGCTGCTCTGGGTCCAGCCCTGCTCCACTCCCCATCCCTGCCACAGCACCAGGGGGCTGGTGCGTGGTTGCAGGGCATGGCACAGGGAGTGGCCATGGTGTGGGGAGCGCCTGCTGGCTGTGTGGTGCAGGATGCGACCCAGGGGTGCAGCACAGGGTGCACAGTGGGGGTGGCATGTGCCATGGTGTGGGGAGTGTCCACAGCAGAGGGAGCACCTGTCGGCTATGGCTGCATGGTGTGGGGAACAGTCCTGGGTTGTGGTGCTCCACTGCAGGGCATGGCATGGGGAGTGGCCACGGTGTGGGGTTGTAGGGCTGTGGGGAATACCTACCGGCTCTGGCTATGTGGCATGGGCAGTGGCTCGGGGTGTGGCATGGTGCAAGTGGGGGCCATGGTGTGCGACTACGGGGCATGTTGCGGGGAGTAGCCACAGTACAGGGAGTGCCTGCAGGCTGTGGCCATGAGGAATGGGGAGTGGCCCCAGGGTGTGGCGCAAGGCACATGGGGGGGCATGGGATATGGCTGCATGAGGTGTGGCATGTGGCTGAGGGCCACGGTGTGGGGAGCGGCCATTGCATGGGGAGCACCCATGGCTGTGTGACATGGGGCACAGCCCAGGGGTGTGGTGCAGGGTGCATATGGGGGCCATGGCGCATGGCCGCAGGGTGCCGCAAACACCCCATACCACAGCTGCAGCTGGCGAGTACTCCCACAGCCCCCACACTGGCTTCCCACATGGCACCCTGTGACTGTGTGCCATGCTCCCCCTGCGCCACGCTCCACCATGAGTGCACCCCAAGGTTGGAGCTGGTAGTTGCTCCCTGTGGGGGAGGGGTGGGGGCATGGCCTCAGGTTGCCACATTAGGAGCAGGCATAGGGGGAGCATCCAGCCCACGGCCATGTGCTGCAGCTGGTGGGTGCTGCCTGTACACCCCCGTGCCAACTGCCCCTACACCCGCATGCCATGTCCCGCCACAGCCACAGCCAGTAGGCACTCTTCATGTGGGGGGGGGCATGGTGTGCAGCCACATGGGGGGGTGTGGTGCTTGGCTTTGAGGTGCAATGGGTATGTGGGTGTGCCCTGAGGCCATGTGCTTCAGCCAGCAGGAGTTACCTACCCATGCTGCGCCAGTTACCTGTGTGGCCATAAAGCCACAGCCTCTCTCACCTGCTCCATATGCCCCTTGGCTACAGCCAGTGGGCAATCCCCACATTGGGGGGCATGGTGTGTGACCACATGGGGGGGTTGTGGCTTGTGAGGGGGGTTGTGGCTTGCAGCTGAAGGGTGCCATGCTGGGAGTGGGTGCTGGGGGCATGCCCTGGCCTGCGGCCACATGCTGCTGGTGGGTGCTGACCACACACCTCACACTGGTTCCTTACATGGCACTCTGTGCAGTCACAGCCAGCAGCAGTTCCCTGTGGGGTGGGGGCGTGGCTTCCAGCTGCAGGGTACAGCATGGTGACCTGGTGAGGGGGGCATGCTGCACCCCATGCTGTGTGCTGCAGCTGGTGGGCACTGCTGGTGCACCCCACACCATCTCCCCACACGCCCCTCACCACACCCCATGCCCCACGGCTGCAACTGGTGGGTGATCTCCACACAGGAATGGGGTGCAGCACACAGGGGGGGCCTGGTACACAGCCACAGGGTGCTGCATGGGGAATGGGCACAGGGGGAGCACCCTGCCCTGCAGCCATGTGCTGCAGCTGGCAGGCTCTACCCATGCATCCCGTGCCCACACCCTGTGCAGCACCCTGTGATCATGCATCACACCCCGCCGCCGCATGCTACACCCCACAAGGTCATGCACCACACCACCCTGCAGGGCCACAAGCCACAACCGCCTTCGCCTCACCTCATCTTCCCCATGCATGGTAGAACACAGCCTGGCCCCCATCACCTCCACCTGTGTGTCTCTCTGTCAGTAAGTCTATGGGTGGCACATGTGCAGTTGGCCCAAAGCATTATGGACAGACAGACACACAGCATTCTGTTAGAAT
This sequence comes from Alligator mississippiensis, assembly GCF_030867095.1. Classification (NCBI taxonomy): domain Eukaryota; kingdom Metazoa; phylum Chordata; order Crocodylia; family Alligatoridae; genus Alligator; species Alligator mississippiensis. The sequence goes on along the minus strand of NC_081828.1, from coordinate 106,404,181 downwards.
AGATGGCACTTGTCTAATGCATATCTATTGTAGTAAAATAAGAATGATATTTTATTCTTGTTTTACACATCCTTCAAAACTTATTTCTGCTTTTGCTGCCTGGAAGTCAAGTGAACATCCCAAACTAATGCTAATAAAATATTATACTTAGTTTACCTTACTGTTCTTGTACATGTGCTATGAGCTCTCTGTGCTAATAAAGATGCATTGTAGCTAGAGATAGACATTACACATAAACTAGTTTAAGTGATCAGACACTGGTTTAAGTCTGTAACAGAACAGATATTCAGTGCACATAAACCAGTTTGAAAATGGTTGAAACCGGTTTGAGATAAACCTGGTTGAATGTAGTATCAGACTTAACTGATTCGGCTCAAACCAGTTTATGCAATTTGTGTTCCAGAGCCCTTTCTGGTTTAAGATAAATCAGACTCCCTCAGCATCCCGGCATGCTCTCTGGGATGAGCGGGGCTCTCTGCTCTACAGCAGAGTTGGCCCCTCCCCTCTGTTCCCTGGCTGGAGGTCCAAAGAGACTAGTAAGCTGCTCCCTCCTTCCCCACCAATCCCTGCTAAGTAGGAATTTTCCCCTCCCCTCTTCCTTGCAAAGGAAGTATGTGTATATTAGCTAGCAGACCACATATTGACTATGGTCCATGCTGTGAGAAAGGCAGAATTAACAGGTAGCTGGTAATGTCCCTCTGTTGTTTTCTTAATGGAGTGATACACACTAAGTTAGGGGTGATAAACACTGTTATCAATTCCCTGCTGGGCTAATCAGAACATCCTGCCCGGGCCTGGCCATGCCCCCCCCCCCCCAGCTTAGTGCTGTAGAAGGGAAGGGAGGGCTGCTCTAGCACCCCCAGCTTCTAGCCTGAGCCACTGCAGGCATGTGCCTGCATTTCTGGTTGAAATGGGAATGTCTATCCGCCTCCAAATCAGTTCAAGCTTTGTGAGTTAGACTAACCTGCAAAGACTGAATCATTTGAGGCTCCAGCTTTTTTAATGTCTGTCCCTAGCCTGTGAGTTTCTGGATATGGAGTGAAAATGTAGGGCCTTATCTATATTAAGCTTAGAGGAACCTTGTAAAGATGAGCAATGCTGGGTCCTGGTTCTTGCCTTCAGGATTCTTTGTACTTTTATCTAATAACTGCTGACTATAAAATACCTAAACTAGGGCTCCACTTCTCATAAGTGAACCCTCAAATTGGGCTACAGAGTCAGACTGTCTCTTGCTTTTTCTTCTTCTGTCTCCATAATTCTTATACTCTTCCTGGTTAACAGAAGGGTGATGGCTACTTCCAGCCAGTCAGTAATTAGGCAATTTCTTTAGAAATGAAAGGGGTTGATTGTAATCTCTTCAGGCTTAAAATCTAGGTCCTAGAATCCAACTCTCACACTTCTTGGGTGACTCTTTAATCACTAGGATATTATACAAAACAGGGCTGTCCAACTGGCAAACGATGTGCTGAATACAGACCCCCAATGGGTTAAACTGTGGTCCCTGGGAACCACTTGTACTTTCAATCTCTGATATCCAAATAACCTTAACTTTAACCCAATACTGATGCCTTAACAAAGTGTGGGTACCTTATCCAGATATAATACATAGCCTGACCTCATCGTTGCCTATAGAATTTCAAATACCTTCTTGTTTCTAGTCATATTTTACTTGTATTGACACTAGTTGCTTTTAATGGCCATGGACCTCCTGTTTAAATTTGTTACTGAATCAGTAGCAAACTGAAGGCAATCATGCTTCGGTTTTGATGGGAAGTTTATGTGCCACCAATTATCTAGCTATCTTAGATGCAGAGCCTAGGGTATCTACATGCATACATATTAGGGATTTGGATAAATTATATTAGAAGGGCAAAGGTAAAGAGCTGTAAAGTGTGATGGTAAAACCCCACCCTCAAGATGTGACACAACATAGTGATTTCAGAACTATTTGACTTTACTCCAGGACAAAAAGTGGTCCTGGCATACAATAAACAGCTTTACACTGATGCAAATCTCTTGGTCAGAAAGTATGTATATACCAGGTTAAATTACTCCAAGGTACAAGTTGTGTGTCTGCAGCCCTAATCACTTTCATCACAGGGCAGCTCTATGCTAAATACAACCGAATCTCCAGCCGTCTAGTGCTGAGTCTCTGTAACAGTTCTTACTGGGCACAGCCGTGTCTGGAGAGCTAGTTCTAAGTCTTTTTGTGTACCAGTGCAATTTTATTCTAGAGTAAAATCTAACATAAATTAGTGAAAATCCATGTATGGTATGTACTTAACATGATTATTACAGGGGGGTTGTTCATGTATTAATGTACTAGTGGTCTCCGATGCACGTTTTTGATGCTGAAGACACCACCATTTTTCTACCTATTTTTGTTTGTTTGGTTGGTTTGGAGGGAGTGGGGGGAATTGTTTACTTATCTAAAAAACGTCTTAATACACTGAATAAAACAGATAATCATATGATTTCACATTTGTCCTTCTAAAGATACTTATGTAAATAAGGATGGATGTGAAAAAATGTGAGTAAAGCATCTTGCAAAATAGATATGAAAGAAAGTGAGCGATGGAGATGAGAGAACGGTTTACTGAAGGTATAGAATTTTACCTTTTCTCTACCTTCTTGATTTTTCTCAATAGTTGGATTTCTTCTAACTTGGACTTTAAGTCTATTACTTGTTGTAGTTCTGTTTCTGTTTTGTTTTCTTTTTATAACTTCAAGGCTTTTATTTATCCTTAATTAATGTTATACTCTCAACTCTAATTTAATGAAGATTCTTGTCACCATGTGATGAATATGTATATATATTTGAAATATTTTTCTGCTTAGAATCATAGAGATTGGAGATGCATTTGATTATTCAGACCATTTCCTTGCAAGTACAGAATTTTTCCTTTCATTTTGAAAGTGCCAAATGATAGGACTTTAATCATTTCTCTCAGGAAACTACTCTATAGCTTAATATATATCACTGCCAGGAAGATTCAATGTAAATTTTCCTCTTCTTAATTTCATCCCTTTCCTTCTGTGTATCATGCTAAATAATATCTCTTCCTTCTTGGTTTTAAATTCTTCAGCTATTTGTAGACCAATATCATGTCTCTCTCTTGTCACCTCTTATCCAAACTAAACATATTTTAGGTCTTTGACTCTTTTCTCATAATTCAGTGCTTCTAGATGCAGGATATTTTTTCTTGCTGTTCTCTGTTCACCCTCCAGTTTACTACTATCTCACTGGTGATGTGGGATACCCAAGATTGAATTCAGTTTTCTAGGTGTCATTTACCACAGGCCTGCCATGGATAGAATCTATTATCTCCTTGCTACATTACATGATGATGTTTTAGACAAAAAATTACAGAGGATTTTCTAACTATCATATCGAAAACCGAAGTCTAAATTGGTTGTCTCCAGTCTCTCACCTGTTTTCTTATTACTGTTTCCCAAGCTTCTTCTACCTCTTAATTAAATGTGTACTTGTATTATACAGAATCATTATATGGAATATTTTCAAGCAGAATTTTATTTTATCTGTCCATGTTTCCAGTCTCCTTAGACCCCTAAGATTTATTTCCCTATCCTGAATGATACTTTTTACCAATTCTACTTCACTATAAGCTCCGAATGTCATTAATTTCTAGTTCTTCTTCCATGTTATTAATGAAGCTGTAAGATACGTTCATTCCCAGCAATGATTACTGAAATACCCTAATTACCTACTCATATTTTAACTTATTGTCATTCATGTTTTTCCTTAGTTTGCAGTTTTTGTTCCACAGATCTATATAGGAGGTCTGTCCAAAAAGTATTGAGACTGATGCTGTAGGAAATAAAATATTTTATTTACAGGGGTTTTGGCTTAATTTCCTTTGAAGTATGCTACTTCTGCAGCCACACACTTCTTCCAATGTTTCTGCCATTGTTGGAAACACCTGTGATAAACAATTCGTGGAATTGCTAAAAGCTGCTCAGCTGCATTTTGTTTTATGGTTTCCACATCACAAAATGTTCTTTCTTTCAAGGTTTTCTTTAGTTGCAGGAAAAGAAAAAAGTTGCATGGGGCCATATCAGGTGAATATGGAGGCTGCAGCACTTGTGGGATATGGTGTTTGGCTAAAATTTGCCTAAAAATTGCTTCACAAGCTGAACTGAGTGGGCGCTGACATGGTGAAACATCCAAGATATCCACTTTTCTGGTAGTTTTCCTGGTTGTTTCATTTACAAATCGCCAGTTAAAATTGAGTGACATGAACAACATATATTCCAACTTCTGCTATCTCTCAGACAGTCAATTTCCTATCATTTTGACCCAAACTGCTGCCACATTTTCATCATTTTGTGATGTTGAAGGGCATCCAGAAAGCTCATCACTTTTGACCAATGATTGTCCTTCTTTAAACCATTCAAAAACTCTTGCACGGCTCATAGTGTTATCTCAAATGCTATTTTAAGTAGTTCAAATGTTTCACATGCAAAATTTAATCACACACATTGTTCTGGACACTCTGACATAATGAAAGGGGACACGAGATGGAAACAATCTTATTTAAACTGCTGGCCACAGAAACCTGGGGAAGCCCATGAGCTGCAAACCTGTCCACAGGAGTCCCAACAAGCCCAGACATGTTCAGCAAAGCCACACCCCCCAGCCAATACTTTTTACCACAAATACACGTTCAGTCTCAATAGTTTTTGAACAGACCTTGTACATGCCTGCTTCCAATGTTATCAAAGGGAAATGCTTTTTTTTCACCAGGGAAATTGGGGTAAATTTCAATTAAGTGTTTGTGGGAGACAATATCACAAGTTTCATACAAATATATTGTCTCTATGGTGTTCCTGTGAGATGCTGTATGGTGCTCCTGTAGTATGACAAACTTCATACAAATATATTATGTCTAACTGTGCTCCTGCAATCAGCTTCCCATTACACTCCCCCAAAAGGCAGCTGAGTCTTCTGGCAAGACCTAAATTAATCCAGTCTAACTCTTATTGGCTGGGGTACAATTATGCTTAACATAACTAATTTTCAGAAGTGATCCAGACTGACTAATTTGAAAATGTTCAAATTAACCATAAATGTATCTTTTTTTGTTCTTTATCAGTTATCTGTCCATGCCTCAAGTGATCACAGATTTCCTTTTCTCAACCTGAAGACAGATTTTTAAAAGAGCAGGTTAGAATAGAAACTGTAACAGGGTCCAAACAGAAAATATCATTCAGAGAGGTCTGAAACCATCAGAGACTTCCAGGGAACGTCAGCTATGGGAGTCAGGTTTAGGAGGAAGAAAGCCATGGTAGCCAACAACACTGGTGGACCAAAATGATAGGGTCTTCCAAAAAACTAAGATAACAGGATACTTTGTCAGAAACCACAGCCAAGACTGCAGAGATGAGCCATGCCTCAAGATGCCATAAGGAAGATCAAGAGCCTGAGGCTGAATCTGTTCAGCCTCAGCAAACGGAGGCTGAGGGGAGATTTGGTGGCTGCCTATAGACTCGTTAGGGGAGATCAGCAGCAAATAGGAAGAGCCCTATTCTCCCCAGCACCACCTGGGGTGATAAGGAACAATGGTCAGAAGCTGCTAGAGAGTAGGTTCAGGTTAGAGACTAGGAGGCACTATTTCACTTTTAGGGTGGCCAGAATCTGGAACCAACTTCCTAGGGAAGTGGTCCTCACTCCTACCTTGTGTAAATTCAAAAAGAGGTTGGATGAACACCTGTCTGGGGTCTTGTGATCCCAGCGTGTGCTCCAACCAGTGGTGGGGGGTTAGACTAGAGGATCTATTCAGGTCCCTTCTGACCCCTAACTCCTATGAAACTATGAAGATCTTATTTCTTCCTAACTTAGCTGAGTTGTAAGAAGGCTATATGGGTTAGTAAATCCCACAGGGGATTCAGATTGATGCTGAAGTAGAAAAATGTCATCTTGCCTCATCTTTAGTGAGCCTAAATCTAGATATTCCAGCATCATGCCAGCAATTCACTTACATCTACAACACTTCAATCTACTGTTTAAGTTTTGTACACACAAAACCTAAGGAGATACATTACAAATTGAGCTTGGAAGCCAGATGCTGCAAGTGGTACACAAAAAATCTGCCCTTCTTGACTGAGAATTAATAAGTATCATTTTACTATCTGGGTCTGCTTAACCTATAGTTAAAAAAAAAATGGAATGTGATAAAAATATTGGGATCACTGGGATTGATACTGGGATTGATAAATGAAATTGATACTGGGATTGATACATGAATTAAATCTCAAAGGAGTTGGGACATTTTTCTTCTTCAGAAGGTTGAGTGCAATCTGATATTAGTAAAATATCAAAGTAAGTGAAATAGATAAATGAATGCTTCAATAAATTAAATGGTACAGTACCCTGCATCTCATTGAATTGGATAATAATTCCCTACCAGTAAACAGCAGCATACATAAATAGGCTCATTTTGCACAGTTTGGCTGTCTTTAAGGACAGGTCTGATCCTATTCTGACTGAAATCAGTAGCCATTTTGCCACTGACCTGAAATAACATGCTTAATATACAGTTGCAAGTGCTTATGCATACGAGTGTTTTATTTAGATTCACACACATAAAATTAAGCACCTGCATATGAGTTTGTGGGCTGGAGGCTTAGCCCTTCATCCTGAAAGCAATTAATTATATGCTTAACTTTAAGTACAGACTCTATCCCCATTGTCTTCAGTGCAATTCCTCACTTCTATGAGGATGAAGCTAACTTAAGCTACCTTCACATGATATTATTTGGTATATTTGTGGATTATACTCATGTAGTAACCTTATTTAATTATGTAGGGCATTTCTGAAAGAATACTATTCTATGGTATCCAAATCAGTCTATTAACAATATTTTCCTTCAACCTTTATATTTTATAAATAACCTGATTATGAACACTAGAAATAAGGCTTTCAAGCATCTTTGGCTAATATTAGACAGCCCAACTGTATGCAGCTAAATTAATCTTTTTCACACACACACACACACACACACACACACACACACACACACACACACACACACTTGTGTGTGTATGTGTAGGATTTTTTTGCAGTGCGCGCATTATTTTTAATGAAAGTATCCCCAAAGAACACTGCACTTTAATCATAAACTTTAATTATTATACATTTTCACTTTCCTCAAATCATTAAAGTTCTTGAGTTCCTGTTCAGAATACTCTGGGACATTCCAAGCACCTCTTTGTCTTACTATTTCATTCAATGGTATTCTACACTTGTGGTTGCATTACCTGTATATTCCTCTTGTAAGTCACACATAATGAGAGACAGAGAGACTGTTATTCTGATAGGTTCACAGGCAACAATAAGAATCATAAATCATATGAGGCATGATGCCCATTGTCGTCTCATATTTATATTTTCTTAACTCCACCTGAAATTATGTGTTGTTTTATCCTTGTTTTCTACTTCTAACAAATCGCTTTGTCATTCCCACCCTGCTTTATTTTCAAGGAATGACAGCAAGGTATGCAGGTACAGGTTCTCATTATGGTGTGGGGAGTGGGGAAGTATTAATAGCATGAAGTACTGCATCTGAAAAATTACTATTCTCATGTTATTCCAAACAGCAGCACCAGATGAGAAAGCAGACTTTAAAATGAATTAGCATGAAAAGGGAATAGTTTTAGAATAATTATCAAATTGCTTGTATCCTACTTTGTTTACAAGTGTAATCCCCTCCATCTATTAAGTCCTTTCTTAACACAAAAGGGAACAGAAGGAGTATAAGTATTCCTAGTTTCTGCAGCCCCAGGGGAAGTCAGAGCTGTTTTAACTTGTGCTGAAGACACACAGGCTAGGGACAGAAATTACACGTATACTGGTGTAAGTGATCAGAAATCAGTTCAAATCTGTAACACAACAAAAGTGCACATAAGCTACTTTCAAAATGGCTGAAACTGGTTTAAGATAAACCTGGATGGATGTAATATCAGACTTAACTGATTTAAATTAAATCGGTTTATTGAATTTCTGTCCCAAATCTCTTCCAGATTCATGTAACTCAGCATCCCAGGATGCTTTGCACCTCTCTCACAAATCCCCCTTGCAAGGTAGCTGGGCTAGCCTTGGCCCAAGTTGTCTTCTCCAGCCAGTCAGGGAGGCATGCCTTAGCAGCACATGGCTATATTTTCAGAAACAAAAGTAAATGTCTGTTAACTTATCAGTTCAATCTACAGATTTTAAACTAACCTGCAAACAGTGAAATGATTCAGCCTTGGGCTTTTTGACTGTCTGTACTTAGCCATAGTGCTTAACGGAGCTACATAAGTGGAGGACAGCTATTGGAAGTAGACTTCCACTACATTTACTCCCCACTTCAATCTGACCATGATACAACCCTTCCTTCTCACAACTGGCCATTAATTTGAAGAGTAAGGATGTACAACTTAGAGATAGTACATTTATGCTAGCTGGAGGTTATTTTCCACAAGGGAATTCACTTCAGGACAGACTGTCACAGAATCATTGGGTTGGAAAGGGACTTTAACAGTCAAGTCCTTCCACTTGCATATATACCAGATTCACTTTTCCTAAACTCATCCAGGATAGGTTCCTCTCAAGCTTCATCTTGAAAACTACCAATGAAGAAGATTTTACAATTATTCTAGGCTGTTTTTTCCATGACTCTACTTTTTTCACAGTTCAGAATTTTCTTCCTAATTTTTTATCTAAAGTTGTTTTTCTGTAATTTGAACTTGTTGCCTCTGTGACAAAGGAGAACAATGTTCCTTCAACTTATTTATGACAGTCTTTCATATATTTGAAAATTGCGCTCATGTCTCCTTTGTTTCAAACTAAACACAACCAGTTCCTTCAACCTTTCTTCATATCGATTGCATCCACATATAAAACTCACTTTTATCCATTTTTCTTATAAGAATGCATGGGTAATGATGTAAAAATCCTTACTACAATTCCAGAATTATGTTAATGTCCTTTCCCTTATAACAAAAATAGTTACATTTTCATAAAAGAAAATGCGTTCCTAACAAATAGATGTTGACTGCTAGTGGCCATCCCTTCATCCTTCTTAGCTTTGTGAAATAAAAAGTGCACATAGCCATAAGAGTGCAGAAGGATGAGATCTGATTATCCAATCCACCTCTTGGATGCAGTCTTGCATACCTTTTCCCCTCTGAGTTCCTCAAGTGCAGTTAAAAGTGATCACTTGTAATGATCAATGGTCAGTATCTTGCACTGAATTTTCTAGATCTCAAGGACTTAAAATAATATGGACATTAGAAGTACTAAATCTTTCATCAATTTCCCATTTCTCCTTGAGCATTCTTACTTTGCAATAATAAAATCATCATTTATAGTCTTCTTCCCTCAGGTCGATAACAGATATTGAGAGAAAAATTACAAAACTGTCAAGCTAGCCAGGTTACTATTAGAATAAATGTATACTGATTTCACATTTGCATCTACTTCTTTTATATATATGCAGGTACTTCATAGATTGGAAGAGTGATGTGGACAGCTACTTTACAATAGATGCAACTGAAGGAACCATTGCAACTAATGAATTATTGGACAGAGAAAGCACCGCCCAGTATAATTTCTCTATAATTGCAAGTAAAGTTAGTAAGTACAACATAAGTTGAGCTTATTTTATAATGCAATTATTTTACAAATATAGTATTCAGATATGAGTATTCACTAATTATTTTTATAGTGAAATGATTTTAAAGGTATGTAACATGGATCTGTTTCTAAAGATTTAATGTAAATGTAAGTATCAAATTTGGACAGTCATTTTCAATAGGATTTGGCCACCTACTCAGTTTGTAGGCACAGTTTCTCTGAAGTTTACGGTTTTACCAGTAGATCGAGGTTGGAGTTTGAAGATATTAGAGTATTAATTTTATGAGAATGTTGAATATGAAAGTTCAGTGACTAAACCCTAAAGAAATATTTAAAAATTGTGATGTAACAATTGTAGTTTGTATCTATTACACTATACACTTGGGATGCATTCATTCCCAACATACCTTTCATTCCCAAAGCATACCTTTAAACATCTATGCTTATGACTAAAGAAAAAGGGAAGAGGAAAGAAAAAAAAAAAAAACATACTGGCTGAAGCAAGAGGAGGGCAATCGGGCAGGGGGCACCACCTGCATGTATGCATGCACACATACACGTGGTAGCCAGGCAGTGTGGAGAGCAGCTCCTGAAGCTCCCTCCAGGTAAGTCTATGTGGTGGACAGTAAATTTGAGGCTCCTATGGTGAGGGAGGGATGGAGAGAGGGAGGGAGTGGGGCAAGGCTGGTGCTGGGGGTGCTCCCCAGTTGGGCTGGTGCATGGGGCCTGGGGCTTAGTTGGGAATGCAGGGCTGGTTGGGGGAATAGAATGGAGCCATGGGTAGCTTGTCTAGGGGGCTGTGGGGAGGGCTGGCTCCCTGACACTGCATGCACTGGTGGGGAGAGAAGCATGGGGGGCCATGTGCCCCCTAGATTTGTGCATGGGATGGGGGCATAATCAGGCTGTCTGCTCTGGGGTAAGAACTACCCACCCTGTTGCCCTCCATCATTTTTGGGTAAAAAAAAATGTCCAATGTTTCTGATGTTTAAATGGGGTCATGCTGATAAAAGGTTGGAAAGGACTATTCTAGGAACTTCCTTCATCTCCTTGTATATTAAACAACCTTACTAAATTTCAAGTTTTTTATGCACTATACCTCATTCTTGATCCTTATTATAGTTATTGTAGGTTTATATTACCCTTTGAAAAACTCATTTTGGTCATTAGACAGTCAATCTGAAAGCTATAAAAGTTGTTTTTTTTTTACTTCATTTCACTGTGCAGCAAGGACCCTTGCAGCATTTTTCATCCATACTCCATTGTTTATCCATCTTAGAAGGTAAATTCCTAAGGCTGGAATATGTAATGCGCTGCTTAGCACTCAGCACTCAATAAATAATAGATTTTAATAACACAGTGGCAGAGAAATGCATTTATTTTTAAGAATTACTCCGGTTAGAACAAAGAGTAACAGACAGGAAAGGAATTCTTAGATGTAGTTACCCCCAAGTAAGCCAGAGGATTACCCCCATAGGCAAAGGTTATATCATAAAAAGAAAAGTCAACTGAAGGAGTTAGACCATCAAGTATACACTCTGAATCAATAAACATCACCCTTAGCTTTGTGTGGGGAATGAAGTATATTTTCCTGGATCATTAAAAAAAAAAAAAGAAAAGAATGAAACTAGTAATCCACTTCCAGAGGAGTTGAAAGATATGTAGATATGATTCTGCAGAATGGAAGTTTCATAATGGTCTGTGCTTCAGGAAAGCATAACTATTGAGATTTATTGATAGTAATGTGCCTTTGAAATTTGCAAACTTTTCCTTTAGTAAGACATACATTCAAATGAACATGTATTATTCCCCAAAGTAATTTAAAGCCAAATTAAAGAACACAGGTTCACATGTTTTTGTACCAACATGGTGTATAAGGGTAAAGAGTCTTTGTAATCTAGTTTTTATGTTAAAACTGTGGCATACAACCTATGCCTTCCCAGTTCTAGACACAGTAGTCAACTGTCAATCCTTTAGATTATGATGTACATGTAAGAGGTCTAGTCAGGTCCAAGACCATTGGTGCATACACCTAGGCAAGAGTAGATGCTGCCTCAGACCTACCATCCCCTCCTTTAGACCACTGAGATAGAATCCAAAAGCCAAAGTGAGTCCAGACATATAGTGCCTTGATAGCTGTAGCTTCTGATAGAGAGCCACAGATAAGTATGGATGCTGACTGCCTAATGCCTCAACAAGGGTGTGTTTCTGTCCCGTAACCTTTCTTCAGTCAAGGAGTACTAACAAGGAAGTGGGAGCTAGGGTTTTGAGTTCCCCTATACTCACCTTACTCTGGAGGTTGCAACATTGTGATATTTTATAAGAGCTATCCCACCAAGAGTAGCCCCATCACATTGCTACCAGGCCCCCCAGGAGGATGCTGTTTATGGTCACACTTAGAACAATACCCATGACCGAGTTAGTAAATCTATACCTCAGGTGTATTTGATATTAAAATATACATATGCCTTAGGAGAGGGAGTCAGTTAGCTGTGTTAGTCTAAAGACAGGGTAGTGTTACACCTTGTAGACTAATTCAGATAACACATAACCTTAATAAATATGCCTTAATATTTGCAAATAAAATATGGCATTAAAAATAAATGTTATACATATAATTTACCTGTAATTGGCAATACTTGGCAGGTTATAAGATATAAAAACTGTGAAAGCTTCAAGTACCTTGTCAGAGCTGACACAGAAGAAATATTGGGATTTCAGAAATGCTATAAAGGAGAGCCAAAAAATCAACTTCCTGAATTTCATGCAAACAAAAGTTCAGAACTCTTTTAAAAGCTTAACTTGTCATAGTCAGCATATTTAATAGGGAGAAGAAGTAAGGGAAACATTTGAACAAAAGAGGGGAGGGAGAATGAAGAGAGAATTATAATTTAATCAATTGGAGACATTTCTGCCCTTAAAACTGGTGATGTCAGTATTTCATAACTTTAGTAGGAACACTAGAACTGCTCTCCTATATCAGATTAACAGTCTATAGCTGCCTGGCGCTGTGTTGTGTCTCCTCTGTCAGTAGCCATGACAAGATGCTTCCTTGTAAAGTGCAAGAAAAATCCATAGTGGCCAATTGTAGCATAACCTACCCATAAGGAAAGTTTCTTCCTAAAACTCATCAGTTAGTAATCATCTCATGCCCTGAAGCATACAATTTTATATTCCTTTTGAACTTTTATCCCAGCTGTGAACAATAGGATGTCTTCTTTTAATGGTGTCTTACAGTCTGGAGGAAATAAGTTGAAATATTTCACATTCCAAGCCATTACAGGAAAACAAAAATTAAATTGCTTTTGAATATTAGCACATGCAAATTTATCAAGAATTGAATTTTCTTTTTTTTTTACAGATAAGAGGGGAAATGATCCAACTGGCTGTCCTATCCATTAAAAAATAATAACATATTTTCTCACATACTGCAGTCACCTTTCCCCCAAAATTAGCCCTCCAAAATTGGGGTATATATCTTAAGTGGGGAAGCTGATTTTTGTTTCCTGAAATAGAGGCAGGCAAGAATAAAACAAATAGATACTATAACTCATGGCTGCCAAGATAGTTGCCACTTCTCCCTGGGGCTGCAAAGAGCAAAGGCAGAATCTAGTATTAATTCTCTCACACCTGGTAAGGCAGTAACTTTTCGCTGAAGAGCCACTGAGCTGGCTGAAGGTACGTGAGATGCTGCACACAGTCTATATAGTATGCTGATGGGGCTTGTGGTGTGGAGACAAAATTATTATATTCAGAACTTATATAAGGAGCTATCATATTTATCTTTCTCTGTATTTCCCCTTTCAACGTGGTTAAAAAACCCTTCTTTTGGATTAAAGTACATCGCAGGGAGTAGGTTGCTGCTGTGTCTGTGGCTGTAGCTGTAGCTCTGGCCCCAACCTGGGCTTAGGGTCTAAGCTGCAGCTACCATGGGCCTCCCACCACATCTGGCCCCATGCCATGCACTCCCCACCTCTGCTTCTTCCCCCAGCTGCTGTCACTTCCCTTCAGTCAGGCCCAGCAGTAGTAGTGACTGTAGTAGCAGCCCTGGGCTCTGGTTCTGACCTGGTCCCAGAGCCAGGGCCAGAGCTGCCACTGTTGCCTCCACTGCCAGGACAAACCCTCAGTCTGCTACCCACATGCCTCAGGGAGGGCCAAGCAGGCAGTGGATCATGGAACTGTTCCAGCTCTGTCCACACTGTTATCACCACAAAATCCTGGCCACGGACTGCCTCCTTGCCACTGCTTTCCATGCTCAAGTGGTGGTGGGGTAGGGGGAGGTCTGAATTCAAGATGGCCCTCCAATAATTAGATTCTATACATGGAAAATATAACACATTTATAAATTTTCCATGTATAGAATCTATTATTGGGGAGTTGTTTTAAATTTGAAGTCATCTTGAAGTCATGACTAGACGACATCTGCAGAGTGTTCAAGTGTGGCATCTCAGGAAATGGTATGGGTGAGGCAGCAGGAATTTCCTCTTGTCTTTGCCTCCCTTGCCACTGCTTTTTATGCTGCAGTGGTGGTGGGGGGGGGGGTGTGGATGGGGGGGCTGAATTTCCGATGACTGCCCAATAATTAGATCCTATACATGGAAAATATAACAAATTTATAAATTTTCCATGTATAGAATCTAATTATTTGGGGCTTGTTTAAAATTTGAAGTCATCTTGCTGTTAAATAGAAGCTCCTGCAATGGTTTGGGGCCTAGCCTTGTTGCTTTCATAGAATCACAGAAAGAATCATAGAAAGTTAGCATTGGAAGGGACCACAATAAGACATCTACGCCAACCCTCTGCTCAAAGCAGAACCATCCGCAACTAGATCATCCCAGACAAAGCTTTGTCCTGCTGCCTCACCCCTGCTATTTCCTGAGATGCCACACATGGACATTCTGTGTTTCCAGGAGAATTTGCTCTTATATCACACATCTGGCTATGACTCTGAAAAATATTTTTTTCTATATTTTGTCTTCTAAAAACAAGTTGCATGTTTTATTTAGGGGCATGTGGTATGCAAGAAAATAGCATAGTTCATCATTCAAAGTTACCAGAAAAATAAATTCCTCAAACCAAGCCACCTCATTCAAAAAAATTAACAAAACAGTGATTTTTCCACATGTGTATATACAACTTTAGGCAATGAAGCATTAATTCAAAAGCTAGAAACCCAGTTTTCCATAAGTATGCTCTAATGTTCCAAGTGTTCATATAGTTTATCATGACTCTAACTTCTCATTCACTTCAGTAGGTTTAGACACCTAAGATTTTATATAGCTGTTATATGGGAAGACTTGGGTGCCTCTAAACAAAGACCCAAAAAGCCTTGAACATGCATCTTTTTCTTAGGAAAGATTCCTAATCACCACACTATAGACTAGCCTGGTTTAGATTATAACATCCAAGCCATACAGAACTGATGCTGGGCCAGTGGACAAGCAAAAATTGGAGAGTCATGGGTTCAGAAGAAGAGCAAGCAAGTAGGAAATTGTTTTTGTAGCCTAGACATTAGCCTCATTTTCTGGGAGGTAAATGTCCCCAATTCTAGTCCCTGCTTCCAAGGCTGTTTCCATTTATTAACCAATGACTGTCCCACTGCTATAAGCAGTTCTAGGAAATGAGCTCAAAAGCCAGACCTTGCACCATAAACTCCTTACTTGCTTTCCTTCTGGCCATTTGACTGTTGCATTTCTGCGTGGCCAGTTTTAACATATGGAATAAATAACTCAAATAGTTTTAAATCCTGGTAGTTAAGGCAGTCTCCCAGGAGTAAGAGATGTAGATTTTAATCTCCCTAGGGTGAGGCAAGCCTAAAAGAAATGTCTCCTACTTCCTGGATGAGTGTTCTACCTATTATTTGTGGTCTATTCACTAGTAAGCCATTATGGAAGAAGTAGACACCACTACCACTACAAGCAATTTTAAAAGCTGTATATAGTGTTGCTGGTACAAGTTAGGCGTGCTCCAAGCATATCCAAAAGATTGGGTTCCCCCCAGGGCTTAGGTGCATCTCTAGCACCAATCTAGATTGTAATGGAACTTTTGGTAGCAATTAGATGGTTAGGGGATTAAAGTGAATTTTATGCAGGCTGAGAAGCACCAATTTAGTCTTCTAGGCTTAAGTACAGACATTTGTGGGTGTTAGGGTGGAGGTTAAATGGATTCAAATGTCTTCCTGATATCAGGTAAGTCAGGATGGGGAGGGTAGTTGGGGGGTTGCTGGAGGGGATTGGG
This sequence comes from Alligator mississippiensis, assembly GCF_030867095.1. Taxonomy (NCBI): domain Eukaryota; kingdom Metazoa; phylum Chordata; order Crocodylia; family Alligatoridae; genus Alligator; species Alligator mississippiensis. Next base: position 106,388,312 of record NC_081828.1, on the reverse strand, counting down.
GTACACCAGGGGACAGGGGGGCTAGGCATGACCCATGGGTGGGGTAGGGGGAACAGGCATGACCCATGGGTGGGGTGGGAAAGGGTCCCCCCAGTGAACCTACACCCCCATCCTTCCCACCTCTCTCCCCACTGGGACTGTGAGGGGGAACAAGGGGCCGGAGGTCGGGGGATGTGTGTGCAAAGAATAGACCAGTGCAGGAGAACAAGGTGTGAAAAGAGCATCCCTGGGGCTGGGGCTGACGCCAGTGATTGAGTTTTTTTAGCCCTGGAGCTGGGCAGGGGAAGTGAACAGAAGTTCCATGCATCGGTTTGACCTAAATCAAATGAGTCTGACAGTACATAGATCCAGGTTGATCTTAAACTGGGTTCTGTACTTTTTAGACTAGTTTGTGTGCATGCAAGTTTTGTTCAGTTACAGGTTTAGACTGATTGCCAGTTGCTGAGACTGGGTTTGTAACTGTAAGGTACGCATGAGGATGAGCTAAGTTTAAATCAGGCAGCCATTTTGAACCTGATTTAACCTCATGAATGTCTGTACTTAGCCCTAGGGAACTTTGCAATAAAAAGTGGAGAGACTTGCCTCAGTTTAGGTACCTACTTTGTTTTGACTGGGGAACAGGGCCCAGCTGGATCATTCTTTGGAACTTTGGCACCTACGTTCTAAATAAGACCTGTTTAGGTACCTAAGTGATCAAATTAATCCTGGTATTTTTACCCCCATTATGTGTTACATTATTATAGAATCTAGAATCATAAAATGTCATTTGGGTGCTGTACATATGAGGATCACCACGACTATTGTGCTATACAGGGCACAAGGTTGGGAAGCATGGTTCTCCAAGCACTGAAAGTTCCCATGACTTTCGAAAGAAGATAGTATCAAGGTTAGAAATGTATTAGTTTCAGTTCTTTGTTTCAGTTGTGCTTGCCTCATCCCTGAAGCAATTTTTAGGTTATTTTCCACTGTGCATCTGTGGCTTCAAGATGAAGCTTTATTTACAATTAACAATAATTTTTACTTTGCTTTTCTCTCAGAGCAAATAATCCTGAGTAGAAGTTACCTCTAGTTCTTCAGAAATCAAGATAATTTTGTAATAATAGCACAAATATTATGAAATTTAAATAGCTCAAGTTAGTGGCAGGAAATATATAATTAATGGATAAATAATTTAAACTTGTAGACATTCCTTCTAAGCTGACCAGGATAGCAGTTCCTTAACAAATGTGATTATTAGTACTAGAGCACCTTCATTATAATCTTGAAAGGCAATAGATTTGAAAAACAGATCAGGATAAAAATGTTTTATTAATAATAATTATTGATTATTTATTATAATGGTCCTTGGTAGCTAACTATTATGTGAGGTTTTATTTTTTCCATTTCAAACCAAATTGTTTTGTGATATATAGATAGATAGATAGATAGATAGATAGATAGATAGATAGATAGATAGATAGATAGATATAGCTGCATTTGTCCACTGATATAATTTTACCATTCTTCTTTGAGACCTACTTATCTCTGTCCTCTTTGGGTAGGTGAGTCCTATGCAGAGATGCCAGACACTCACTCTACATGAATCTCTAGAGATCTGCAAGTAGGCAAGGTCTTCTAATCCCACAATAGCTAGCCCTACTTCCTGATCAGTGCTGGCCATGATTTGTCCAAGCTAACATAGGCAGAATAAGGAAGTGAGTTCACATCTCAGTTTCTTGACTAGTATCAGAAGTACAAGACCATTTTTCCTTTCAGTACTATAATCTCTGTCTATATAGCATAATCAAGTCTTTCTATACTGATTTATCTTCCATATTTCAGCCTTTTAGAAGTTTCAGTGACTTCCAGGGGGCTAAAGCTAAACACATTCTTAAGTATCTTATTAAATCAGGGCTAAAATAAGCACTACTCAAAATGGATCAGGATAGAGGAATTTGTCCTCCAATATTTTTGTCATGAATGTCAGTAGGAAATTAAAACAGGCATTTAAAAAAACAACGTACAAGAATTAACCCCCAAAAAATCTCACTGGTATTTTTTTCTTTAAAGGAGTCAGATGGTCAAATCCTTCTTTAGGTCTTTTAAAATTACTCCAATAATTTTTATACTACACTACCAAAACTGAAAACCAAAAAAGAAAATAATTTATATGGGGCACTTTCAAAAGAAGTTTCATAAGGATACGATATATAGGGAAAAAATTGTGTCATCAGCACAAATTACCAAGATTTAGACAATTTAATGAGTCTGCTGCTTCCATTTATGAGATTCTTGTAATAGATTTGAATGATCTTGTTCCTGCACTGTTAGAAAGTTATTTTAAAATATTTTTAAAATGATATAAAGGTAGGAATGACTTCTCCCTTCATATTGTTCATCTATTGCTGAGCTGCAGATGCACTTCTGAACATTTACTGTCTGGTGCCTGTCTTAAAATAAGCTTACAATAAACTCAAGGGAAGTAGGACATGAGTTATTCAGTCTGAATATTCTATGTTCTTTGCAGAGAGTACTGCAAGAGGGGCAAGCTTTTTAAAGTTAGGTTTGATTCTGAAAGTGATTCTGTGAATCACACCTTCTTATGTTTTCATCTGATTTCTGTGTTGCTCTCTCTAATGACTGAAATAAAACATTATTACCTGTAACATTTTATTTGTTTACTTGTTAGCAGTGTAGGGCCAATTCATCTATGGATTCATTTTACTGTTGTATAATTCCCAACTATAGGGCCAAATGCTCTTCTTTATACCACTGTAATCTCATTTGTATCCTGTAAGGTTGCACAGATATAGCTGATAATGAATTGAAAGAAATGAAGAACAGAATTTGATCTGAAAATGTTTATGACTGGTGAAGAGTCAGCAGTAATAACTGTTTTCTTTTAGATCCCAAACAGACGTTTCAGGGTAATTAATTAAAAATCCTTTACTTGTAAATTGTAAAAGTAACTTTTTATATGCTAAGGAGTAAATGTAACTTAGAATCTATTCAGGGCTATATTGTAGCCCTGTTTAAGGGGCATCACATAGCCATGCCACCTTGGACACATAATAGGGAAGAAATTGTTGCAGGCTAATGACCCCCCAAATATAAAGGCTTTAGCAAATCATTAACCATGTAGGTCAAACAATTCAACACCTCTGAATGGTTCCACTTAAGTGTGGTTCTGAAAATGACTGAAGGTTCAAGAGAGCTCTTCTATTACTTATTTCTAATGGTCAGTTCCTCTGTCAGACATGATTTATTTCATATACCCATTCATTCTTCAATGGTTCACAGTAGCTGCATAGTGCTCTTCATACTTCTAAATTCAAAGGGATAAATTGTTCTTTGACTCACCAACACAATTGCGTTTATGTCCTTGACTGCTTCAGTGTAATGTAGAGGAGAATTCAGCTGAATGAAATAACACAAATGTTGAATTTGAACATAATTCCGTAGTATTCGTATATTGATATTGCTTTCAATAGTAGTAGCATGAAGTAGTTTGGCAGTGTTGAAGAGTACTTACCTATTAATGAAATATATACTGCTACAGTGCAGAGTATTTTGAAATATTTATTATTTTGTATACAGTTACATGTATTGCAAATGGGTATCTGTTACAGTGTTATCTACTAGAATAACCATGGTTTGTAATGGTTAAATGTTAGATCTGTATGTGCTAGTACTAACTCTACCATTGTCTTATTCTGTTGCTTTTGGCAAGTCCCTAAAATTCTCGCTGTGCAATTTCCCCCAATTATAAAATGTAGATAGGCTACATGCTCACCTAAATAATTAATATTGGTACAGTACCCTAAAGATATAAAATCTTGTAAAAATTGTACCTGTATTTTTTTCTTTAAAAATAATAGCAGTTTAATCAAGGGATTAAATACAAGTAGTATTCTTAAGAAACTGATCTGAGAAAAGTTTGTTCACACAGTATCCATTCTGATATTTTTACCCATGTTGAGTCAGATCTTACTCCATGAATAGTAAATACCATTCAGTGTAATTGTAATAAATGTGGTCAGAATCTTGTCCAAAATTATAATACTCTTCATATTGATTATCATCTTGGTTTGAGGCATAATAGATGCAAATCACATGATTCTTACAAGCTGTGTACTTGAGACCATAATTATGGTCATAATTTTGTGGTTTGTGTCAGATAATGGGCATTTTTTGAAAACACTCAGGAATAGCAGTCCTAATTTCTTTCTTTCTAAAACTTGTTTGTAGGTAATCCGCTATTAGCCAGCAAGGTCAACGTTATAATAAATGTCTTGGATGTCAACGAATTTCCTCCAGAAATTTCAGTGCCATATGAAACATCTGTATGTGAAAATGCAAAACCAGGACAGGTATTTCAAGCCTTAAGTAGTTAATATTTTAGATTCTCTTTACATTAACTATTTATTGTATAAGAATAAAAGCCATTGTAAAAAAAATGCCCGTTGCATACAGTACATTTAAAAACAAAACAGAACACCTGCCTGAAATTTTCAGAGGTATCTAGAAATTTGTCCACCAAAATGTCAGCCACTAATTCCCTCAGGTTCTTTGAAAGTATCACCTTGTAGTTCATTTGGAACTTAGTTCTGAATCCCCAGTGGACGTGATCATCTTTTCAAAATGTTATTCCTGACCATCATACCTTCACTCTAGTAGTCCTGTTTATTTGTATTACCTCCCATGGACTGCAGTCTTGTGGTAAAGAGGCTTGTGTGCTACCAATGATCTTGAGAGCAATGCTGTCCACAATTTTGTACTCATGGTTGGGTTACTCATGGCCACAAGTTTGAAAGTGAAATTTCCAAAAATGAAATACAAGTCCTCATCAGCTGAGCAGGCAGTTAAAGCAAGCATACTTCACAATGGGCACATCTTCATGTTACCCTACATTGCCATAGCAATGCAGTACATCACTGTAAAATGTGCCATGGTAATGTAGCGATCACATGAGTCTACATGTGACCAGCAGCTACTTTGCTGTAGTGGCGCATTCCCCCGTTTTAGTGTACTGCCACAGTGAAGTATTGGCTAAAATTAACTGTGTGCCATGTTCACAGCACAGTATGGGCAGTTACTATGCTGTGCTTTAGTACTTTCAAAAGGCACAGTAACAGCATAGTTGTGGGGCACAGTATGGTACAGTATGACTCAGTAACAACATCACCATAGGGTGACATGTAGAAGTGCCCATTGGGTATAAAGGGGATTGAAGGTTGCAGTGGAATAGAAAACTATGCTCATTTAGGTTTTCCTTTCCATTGGATTAAGGTTTCCTTCCCAAAAAGTACTGTGTGGTTGCTGATGTGCAACAGCATCTCCACATTAAAAGAAGGCATGCACAGCATCTTCTTAGTTATATTATAGTAATACCTAGAGGCCTGGGGGACCATTGTGTTAAGCAGCATAAACTAGCAGAGTGACAGCCATCCTGAAAGACAACAGGTGGTTTAAACAGACAAGAGAAACTCAAAGAAACAATGAGATGTTACTTTTACTTGTCAGGTGTCTTAATGCATATGTTCCTTCCCTAAAAACGCTGTCTACAAAAACCAGCTGTCAGTATATCCATTCTAAAGGGGAAAAAGCATAATGACCAAGGTCTGTTTCTGATATTCTCATTCAAATGTAACTGTGCTCTATTCTATGGCTGTTTCCATGGAAGAACTAATGTCTATGGAGAACTCACAGTGTATTTCTCTATATCTTAACAGAAATTAATATTTCTCTATCATCATAATGACCAGTGATGATTCCCTATCACACATTATGGGTGCATCTATGTGTGCACTTTAGTGTGGAGTTAACTAATTAGTTCTACAGTAAAGCAATGCAGTCTACACTGGAGCCAGTATTAGGGAACAGTAAATTAACCCTGCCTTAGGAAAGTACTGTCAGGGACAGTACTATCTTATGGAGGAGTACTTTACTGTGTTGAAATGCACGTGTAGACTCTGACCAGGGGTGTAACTTGAACCCAGTCAGCCAAGGGTCTGCTCCACCCCGCGTCAAACTGCTGTTGTCCTGGGCACATGTATATGTGCAGTTCAGTCCAGCTCCAAGTGCTCCGGAGTTTATCATGTGATGCTACATGTGATGCTATGTTGCCATAGTGATGTACTACACTGACGTAGTATCCACAGGTGTCTACACATGATCAGCACCTACTTTCTTGTAGTGGCACGCTCTCCTGTTATAGTCCACTGCTATAATGAAGTAGCTGCTAAAAATAACTACACTGCACATATGGAGCAGTATGGGAGGTTACTATACCATGCTTTAGTATTTACAAAAGCACAGCACAGTAACAGTGCACCATAGGGCAATGTGTAGATGTGCCCTTTGAGATCCATCAACTGCTTTTCTACTGATGAAAAGCAGTTTTTAAAAATTAATCAAGTATTAAGTTGATAATAAATGTATGTCTGTCACAAATCAAGGTAGGAGCACAAGCAAAAGGAATTTTTAGAATAAAATTTTTAATTACCTACATTTATTAAAATGCTATTTTATTTAAATGAGTTCAGTTTCTTGTGTAAATCTATACCATCTCCAACATATGCCTGTGAAGATACATTCACACCTGGAAAATAAATGTTAAAACTCTCTCAATTTTAATTTACTTTTAAATTAATCCTAATCAGCATATGATTTGCTTAGTGTAAAATCTAGCATGGCATTAGTAACTAGCAAGTTAAAATCTACCTACCTATCTACCTATTATTATTATGACGCCTAGGTAAAAAAAATTAAATATTTAATATTCACTGCATTCCTCTGTTAGGGGACGCTTTTAAAATTTCATGCCAACACATCAACATGCAACCTACTAGGCCATGACAGCTTCTTAGGTGACTGTGGCATTCAAGCTTCTTCCCTTTCCCTGTCATTTCACCAGAATGATAACATTCCAGCAGGAAGGAGACTCTATCATGTCTTATTACCTAAGTGTCTCTTTCTGCGGTTTCATCTGTGGACTACATTACACTTCTACAAACCACTTCTTTTAAAATAGTGAATTGATTTCAAACTTCATTTCAATCTGATTTCAGGTAATTCAAACTGTCAGTGCTGCAGACAAAGATTTGTCACCGGCTGGGCAAAGATTTTCATTTAGACTGTCACCAGAGGCTTCCACCAAACCAAATTTCACAGTCCATGACTACAGAAGTAAGTTGTTTACTTGTATTCCCCCCTTATAAAGCAGTTTTTTAGAATTATAATAATAATATTTGTTGTTACTTTGTACCCAGTATCTCCTCTGGACAGATATTTTATCTCACATTCTTGAAGTACTAGAAAACCAAAGCATTTGAACAAATTGTATTAATTATAATCTCAGATCTTGCATTTTTCTTCTGCACTTTTCACCAAGAGTATAAATGGAATTAACCTGACATCTAAGTCTGAGATTTTTCTCTAGTCTCCAATATTATTAGTAGGTAGTATGCATTTCTTATAGAGAATTTCAAAGCACCTTATAGCATATCAGTTAATTTATCCAGGATTTATATTTTCTTTTAGTCTAAATTATGACCTTTGATCCCCTACAGCTTCAATTCTACAAACACATACACAGATGAGTAACTTAATTCACCTGAGTAATCCCACTGAACACAGAATGGAATTACTCATGTGAACAGAGGTATTCGCCTATGTAATTTTTTGTAATATAGGACATAAAAAGACAAGTGATGAAAAGCACAGTGTTGGAAGTGATTTATATCTGCTGAGTTAGTAGAAATTTCTATGTCTCAACAGTTATACCTCTGTTGATTAAGGAAAAACACTTCTGAGAATCTCATCCCAACCTGTCAAACTCAAGGCCTTGAAAAAGTATAAAGCATGGATTATGTGGGGTTGTTAGGATTCTGATTAAACATTGAGACTTGTTTCTTTCACACAATACTCCAAAGTGTTAAATCAGAAAAATCCAATTCCTAACATAGTCATTCTAACTTTTCATTGTATTGATTTTTTTTATTGTATTTATTTTTAAATTTGTTGACTTGGAAGCTTTGAAATCTTTTCTATAATCAGTAACTCAAAAAATTACAAGGAAAATTCTTGTGGCAGCTCATTATAACTTCAGATGGTAAAGATTTTACTTATTTTTGTCCATCTTTTTATTGGCAAAACTTTGTCACTTTATATGCCTGCTCTTAAACATGGTAGATTAAATCTTAATAGCTGTTGCTCTTGAAACCAATTAGAAGATGTGACTCTCTTTTAATCACAAGGAGTTTTATCATGCCTTATAAAACACCAGATTAATGACCAACAAATTAATTGAGATTTTTAGCCATTGCTATATTATTATTAAATGGTGTGCAAAAAAAAAAAAATTAAAGCAAAGCAAAACAAAACACAAGCAATAAACAGTGGGTAGTTCAGTTTCACTTTATTTTGCACATCTCTCTCTGGAGATCTTTAAAGAGATTACCTTTTTTAGAGTAGGGGTCACCTTCTAACAGGGGCCCTACATTACCCGATGCCCTCTTCTTACTCCCAATGTATTTGAAGAAAGGCTTTTTCTTGTCCTTAATCCTGGCCTGGTCTGTAGCCTGAGCTCCACCCCTGCCTTGGCCTTCCTAATGGCCCTCCTACACTCACGGGCCAAGGACGAGTATTCCTCCTTGGTGATGGCTCCTCTCTTCCACTGGGTGTATTCTCGAATGCCTTTGCTGAGCCATGGGGGTTTCACAGCACTCTTACCCCCCTTCTTTCTTTCTATTCTTATAGATGTTGAAGGGTTTTGGTGTGAGCATGCTGTCTTGTGGTTTTTGATATTGCTGCCATCATCATTTTGCACATAGTTTGATGGAAAACCATTGGTTCTTGATAGAGGTTGCATCAGAAGATATGAGCTAAAATGTCATATATTTAAGTGAGGAGCCTCCAGAAGTATATTGTATTATGTGTCACTGGCAAATCAGCAAACATAGAGTCTATCACCAGACCCTTTTCAAATTTATTTTCAATACACTACATGAGGTTCAGCACTTGGCAATGACTCACCTGAACAGTATTCACATTTCTCTGGGCTTATGTGGTTTGTGAAGCTCATTCAATTTGTAAAGATTATGTCATAGTCATGTGGGCCTGAAGCTCTTTCTGATACACCCTTCCCTGGCCTTAGGAGTGTAACAATGCATCCTTTCTGACAGATCTTAGGTATTTTATGCATGACAATAAGAACTAAGGGACTTGGGCTGAAATGTTTGATCTACCTAGTAGGAATATTGCCTAGTTCAGCAGTTTTATCATTCTTGACATCAGTAATTTCAGAGTTTAACTCAGCCTTTGTGTGGGCTGTACCACACAATTGTTTGTCTCCTGGTGTTCTTGTTGCTTAGGCCATGTCTTAGGTTGTTTATTTGGACTTACCATTTTCTATGAATTGGTATATGACTGGATCGGTAATGCCACATTGCCTTCTTTGTGTCATTGTTAAACTTCCAGATTATTATCCATGCTTTCTTGTTTTTGTCGGTCATGTCTACACTGTCAATGAGATTCTGCTGCAATGTCTATCTTCAAACATCTACTTGTATTTTGCTTACACATCATCAAATTCAGATGTTAATCTGGCCATAGTATGTGTTCTGAAGCATCATGGAATATGCTACTTTGAGGCAATGTGCTCTATATTGACAAACTAGTTGTAATTTTCTGATACTGGTTCAGCTTTTCCTATAACAGCACAAAGGTCATCAGTTTAGTCCTTCCAGTCCACTTCCTTGAAATTAAATTGGCAATCATTTAACATCAGATGTTTCCAAAAGAAACAAGCAGTTAGGGTTTATGAGTTAAGCTCAGATGGAATGCCTTCTATCCATACTTCAACTGGCTTACGATTCTTATCAGTTGCACTATAGCTTCAGTTGACACCCTGCCTATTAAAGTCACTGATAATCATCCATGGCTTGTTGTGGTCAAGATAACACATACACTTAAATCAACCTGTTCCCTTGTAACATCTGTATTTACCCTTTGATGAAGAGACCTAGCGGCTGAGGCTGGAAGTAGCACTACTACACCAGGGAACGCACTAGAGAGGGAGACAAGGAAGACTGAAGTGCTGAGAGAGTAACAGAGAGCTGGATTCACTTTCTCAAGAGTCTGGGAAAAGGTCCAGGACTATGAGTTAACCCTTTATGGATCATGTTTATGGTTGTGTACTGATTTGAGGATGTATGTTTGTGGAGTTTCCTGTAAGGCAAGAGTGCCTATGAAAATAAAGGACTGAGCTGAGTAATCCTCAACCTGCTACATGTGGTGGAGAATGTGAGGAACACTTTAAAGTGAGCTGCAACAGTTTGAAGTAAAGTCCAGCAGTTTAAAGTGACCTCTAGTATGGAGATAGAAGCTCTGCTGAAGGAACTGAAAGAGCTGCAGCAGCAACGTTGGTAGTTGCAGCAGATCCAGTTCCAGCCTCAGCAGTTTCAACATCTCCAGTTTCTGCAGCAAGAATTAATGAGAGAAGATGCAACACCTGAACCAGTTCCAGATCGAATAACAAGAAAGCATGCAGGAAGGGACAAGAGAAGCCTTGGAGAGACGGCTGAGTCCCCAGAAGGAGTGTAGGGAAGTCAATCACATAGGGAAGCTTGAATATTTACTATTAAAGTCTCAGCTATTCTCTGAGAAATTCTATCTCTTGATGAATTAGTTGAGGAGACAGTGTGCCTATGGTGGGAGCTGAAGGTTGAATGTCAAAGCTGCAAGCAGGCTGAGGCTGAAGTAGCTTCTTTAAAGCACAATATGCTGCCAGGAAGCAAAGAGGGCAAAAATAAGGAATTGAGACACCTGTTAGCAGCTGAGGCAGAGAAAAATAAAGAGATATAGAAGCTAATTGTGGCAAATATGGAAAAGAGTCAAAAGTGAGAGGAAAAGCTGTGAGGACTCCAAGAGAAGGTAATTGCAATTGCGTCTAGGGCTGGGGAACAGGCCTTAGCCTGAAAAACCAAAGGTCCTAACAACCCAGGAGAGGCAGAAAAAGAGAAGGCCACCAGAACAGCTGGATATGCAAATTAAATATTTGCAAGAACTGTAACAAGAGGTATAGGACCGGCAAGGCAACTATATCGAGTGAGCAGTTGTTGTCTTTATTACAAAAAGACCCTGCCAATGCCTAAGCTCTTATGCAGGAGCTGTTGCTGATCAGGTATCTATATTACCTAGAATAGCATGATCTAGCTGTTAGGGGGAACAGAGAATAAGAACAGAGAGAGATGAAGGGGAAGTCAGCGACAGTTTCCCAACAAAAGATACTGAGCCCTTTTGAGAAAGGTGGTGCAGAAACTGAGCAGGGAGAGGACTACAACCTGAGAATGAACCTGGAGGAAGAAATCCTGGGAAGAACGACACCCATGGGGACAGGGTGTTGACCATAGACAATGTGTAGCGGGGGCACTGGTGCCCCACCAAGAGCGAGTGCTCCAGCTGCTAGGGAGACACAGAAAATGCTTGTGCCCTTCCTGAAATTGGCTGTGCTGGTGTGCCACTGTTGCACTTGGCAACTGGCCACTGGGGGACCCCCCTCCTCCCCGGTTGCCAGCTGGTCACTGCGATCATGCCCTCCCCAAACTCAGGACGCACCATTCACCCATGGTGCTGACACTTAGAAAGGGAGTTGTGGAGCCAGGACATGGGAAGGGGCGGGGGGCAGGGTCACTTGTATACATGACGATGTTACCATGTCCACATGACAAAATTTTCCCTTTGTGTGGCTTAACGGTGTTACACTTTACATGTACGTGAGTTTTGGGAGGGGTTTAAATGAGTTTGCATCGTCACAAATTAAACCACATCCCAATATAGTTTAGTTTGCAACATTGCAACTTGGAATGCAAAAATAAAAAGGATCGGTCCCCCTGCCACAGTTGCCTCGGCAGGCACCTGCAACTTCCAGGACAATGATGGGTATACAGTGATGGAAAAATAAAACCCACAGTTTCAATTAAAATCTCACTGTTTCAATTTAGGGGGCATAGAATACAACCCTGAAGAACTAAAACCCCATCATGTGTACAAGTGCTAGTGAGAATATGATCCCTAGAAAAATAGTCGTAAAAGCAGGGAGTAAATTTTGCAGTGCACACACAGGGATAAGGAATCCACAGTGAGAAGAAGAGGTCCTGAGGGGCACTACAGAAACCAGTAGGTCTGAGCAGGAGCTGACACTGGAGACCACAGATAGCACCTCATCTGGCAGCCATGAGCCAGCAGTGAGGACAATGGAGCCCACAGAGATGACCGGGAAAGGACTGAGGCCAGATAGGAAAGTGGTGATAATGCCTGCAACAGTAGTAAAGAAATATCTGAATGTCCTGACTTAGGGTAGGCCAAATCAAAGGGTGGATTAATGCAGGGCAACCTTATTTGTGAATAGCCTGTGTTCAGGATACATTGGAAAAAACAGAAACAAATATTCCAACAGGCAGGAACTGTAAGTTACACTGTCATATGGAAGAACAAAAAGGGGAGAAGTCAAGGCATTGAGACTGTTAGCTTCAAACACCCCAGTGAAACCACTCAAGCAGTGGCAATGTTTAGTGGACAGGTTTTATATCCCAGAAACTTGTGGGTAAAAAACTGCTCCTTACAGAGACTGCCAAATGCTGAAACAGCTACCCTGGAACCAGGGGGACTTTGGGGTAGGAGGATCTGGTAATGAACCCCCTGAGACACTTGAAAAACTGTGTTTGTTATACTGGGTACAGGTGGGAGGCTGCCTAAAAGATAAGCAGAAAGGAGGAGATCTCTAGTGTTGGCACTGGATTTATGACCAAGATACCTTGTTCTGGGAGGACCCAAACCCTCAGACTGATTATGACCTTTTTATTTGATAATAGGCAAATTGTATTGATACACAGTGGTAGCAGATAAAAATAATGCAAACAATTTTATATTTACCAGTTCTACAGTTGTCATCAGAGTCCAGGTACATTTGGCCAGTATGTGAGCTTCACCCTGAGGCTTTTATTTTAATGTTAGATACCAGTAGTCTAGAGGTTGGAGGCCAAGGTCTGCCCCTCTCCCCCAGTGGGGTGGGTGAGATGGGCTGGTAGTATGACCTTTGTCCATGGCTGCCTCAGGTTCCCTCTCAGGGACTCTTTCCTGCTTAGAAATTCTTCCTTTTGTATTTTTCCCCTCCTGATGACTTTTTATCACTAGCCATTGCTGATTGGTCTTTTTGTGGTTGCCATACTGTCCGTGTTCTGTTCTGTCAGCATATCCCATTGTTTCACAAATTCATCACATGCACACATCCTAATTTGGGCTTTACCAGTGTCCTCCTAATTTGGTCTGTTTCCCCAAAACCGGAAAACCTAAGGGTCCTGCAGTTGGGTACTGTGACCTGGTGCCACTTTGTCTCATGTTATGAAACAGAGTGGTACATGTCGTTAATTTCCCAGCCTGTTTATCTATGTGCTGCTTGCCTGTCAGATACAGTGGGCCTTGAGGAAACTTTGTCACAGACGAGCTTCTAAAAAAATCAATTAACCCTTGCTGTTGCCCTGGACCATTATTCTAGTGCATATGTACTTTACCTAGATGCCAGTTTCCAAAAGCAAACGTCTAAATACCATTTTCTAGCCATAACATAGATGGGAGAAACTTTGCCCAATATGGGATGGCTGCAAGAAGTAGGCAGCCAGGGATCAATAAAAGGTGAGATGAGCATTGTTAAGGCAGCTAGGCTAGCAGTTGTGAGCTGACCTGGGGACTAGCCATAGGCCCTAATTGGAAACCCCTGCAGGTGGCTGGAAAGGCACCTTACGCACCCAGAGTAGGGATATTTTGAGTATTTTAGTTGCAGCCAGTGGGCTTGTGTTTTGTTGATATTATGATGTGAATGTTAGTGGGCAGCAACTGGTGGTGCTGGAGTGACTAATAAGGGAGGAGGTCACAAGGTACCTCAGGCTGTGGGGGGGAGGGCAAGTAGTGTTTTGAGCACTTCTAGGGGTCTAGGGCTCATGACATAGGCAGGAAGTGGCCACAGAGAGTGGGGGGGGAGGGGAAGCAAAAAAAACCTGGGTCACAGAGGGACAGGGGGCATAGAGCCCAAGACAGGTGAACAACAGGGCTAGGGGACCCAGAGCCAAAAGACTGAACAGCTTGAGCCTGAGACAGGTGGTGTGAAGCCCGCTAAGGCCAAAACCCATGTGGGGCAAGAACCAGGGCCTGGGGGCCCAGAACCAGAATCAGAAAGATATTCCTCTTCTGGGGGAGGGTGGGGGGGAGGGGCAGAAGATAAAGACATTGGAGGAGAGGATATGTAGCAGGCTGCACACATCATGCTGCAGCAGTCTGCAGTCTAGCAGAGGCTACAGCCCAGATGCAGGGTGGTGAAAACTAATGTCAGGCCTTCCTGGACTAGGACAGCTGATTCAAATAATTGGCTAGTTCTGGAGGAAGTTAAAATGCTCCCAGGGAAAGGAGCTATGGGGACGAAGACGAAGACGAAGACGAAGACGAAGACGAAGACGAAGACTTGCCAGGATACCAGCTACAACACTGGGCCAGAGCACTTTTTTGGGGTCTGGAAAGAAACTCAGGGGTTGTGAGTGTGGAAGTAGTAGCACCACAGCAGGGAACTCACTCAAGAGGGAGAGAAGGAAGGCTGCAGTGCTGAGAAAACAGCAGAGACGGGGTTTGAATTATGGGGGAATTCAGCGGGGATGAGCTCCCCTAAGCCTCAGGCAGTGATGGTGGTAGCAGCAGCGGCCGCTCCTACCGGCTGCCAGCGCCGCAACTCCCCCTCCCCCGCTGCCCGAGTTGGAATGTAATTCAAACTGTGAGCAGAGATCCAAAGTCACCTTCTCAAGGTTTGGGAAAAGAGTCACGACTGTGAGTTAACCCTTTATGGGCCATGCTTATGTTTGTTTACTGATTTGAGGATTTAAGTTGGTGGAGTTTCCTGTGAGAAAAGTGTGCCTAGGAAAATAAAGGATTGAGAGGAGTAATTCCTAACCTGCTACAAGAGTGTAAGAGTCAGACCTCAGATTCAGACACAGAGGTGGATAAAACAACCCAGGGGGTGGGAGGGGGGGAAGAAGGAACTAAATAGATGTTATTATCTCATCATTCATTTTCTCCTATGAAGGAACTGAAGAGACCCTGAGCTAAGACAGAAGACAAACAGGAGGTGAAATAACAGTAAAAAAAGAAGTTATGAGTAGTAGGGTCATATAAGCCTATCACAGATGAGAAGTAAACTTCTTTCACAGGCAAGAGAGTGAAATAAATTGTGTGGCAGGACCTTGTAGAATAGTGTCTCTTTTAGTCACCTTGTGTTACAGAAACAGAAATTGAGTATAAGCCAAAGAAAAAAGAGGCCTAGCATTCGGAACAGAATTTAAAATCTACACTGGGAAGATGAAGATTTTGGCATCAGCGATAAAATTTTAATGAATTAGAATTAAAGGATCTATTTACATTATTTCCCATAAACTGGCCAGCTTTATTTCCAGTCTTCCAAATTCTGCTCCTTCTGACACATTCTTCTTTCCCTTTCCCAATGACTATTCCCAGCACTGTCAACCTCAAGTATTCATGCCTTAGTCATTGGCCCCCAAATCATGAGGCTGGCTTAAACTTATGTGATTTTAAAATAAATGTTGACATTTCTTTTTCATCATGTTTATGTTTTTAATCATTTTTCTTCAAGAGAAAAGTCAGTTCATTTATGAAACTTTTCATGGTAACATGGAAGAATTTACCAGTTCAAGAGGGAATTTGTTTTACTCAAATAAACTGAAATTCCAATACTTTGTTTGAATTGGGCAAGGCAGGAACTTGAATGTAGGTCTCACAGTGAGTGTTCAGGGGTGCTTGTTCTTCCTCACTTGATCTGATGCAGAATAGGCCTTATTTTTTTTTAATCTACTCATTTTTGTAATCCTGCAGTTTTCTGACCAGCTTTAGCTACCAGCCACTGTGGCAATGACACACACATGAATCCAATGAGCAGATTTTTGACAGTTATACTAATTTTATAAAAGTATTCTATGTATTTATAAGTATGATATAAGTGCATCTCAGGATAATCCTAACTGTTTGTCATTCTGTTTATGAGGCAGCTAAAATTACTATTGTACAAGAATTGGGTTTTCTCATTTGCAGTAAATGACAAGACTTAAAATTTTGTATAATTCTGAATTTCCGTGAAAGTAAAGGATTTCAAAATTCTTGTGTAATAAAGTTTTGAACAAAATGCTGATTTTGTTTGGCCAGCTGAGATTTTTAATTTTGATGTATTTTATTTTAGATGCATTTTAAATGTTATTTACATACCAGAATCAAAGTATTCTGTTCTGAAAAAGTCAAAATGAAATATTTCAATTCTACTGATTTTTTTCCTGCAACAATTGAAGAAATTAATATGTATCTGTAGGAAATACTGGTTTCAATAAAATGGCATTTGTGGATGATAAATATTGTGTCTGAATATTTTTACCAATTCTGCTCAGAATAACATTCATGTACCTAAGAAATCTGTTCCCATATACTTGCACACAACTCTTATGAACTTTAATTAGAATTGCACATATGTTTCTGCAAATGGAATGTGGCCATTAATCTTTATAGTTAGAGACAGGATTCAAAGAGGAAAAAGGGGAAGAAAATCCAGAAAGTGAACACTCTGCAACCACCCAATTAGCTGAACTAGACAATAAAGCATATGAGGGAGGAGGTAACGCTGGGGTGAGCACTGCAGGCTATTCTCAATCAGACCTGTCAGTAAATTGCTTTCTAATCTAGCTTTTCCTTTCACCTTCTACTTAGTCCTTTTAATCTTTATGCCATTTTCTTGCTTCTCTACTTTGTTTGATTCATAAAAAGTGGTGATAACACTGCTCCTGCTAGAGAGAAGTGGCAAGACTCAGCTCCTGGGAGCTCTGTGCACTTTCTGAATTGATTAGTGGTAAATGTACTAACAGTATGTAGTTCTCTGATGATTCTTGTATTTCTGTTAAATTACATCTTTTTTAATGGGATGAGGAAGTTGATGGACTTTAACATCCTCTGGTTCCCTCCCTGTCAATATAAAGAATAAAGATGAGACATTTTTATAAATAGGGACTGGATTCAGAAGCTGCTACAATCAAGGGATATTGAAGCACTGTCTCAGACAACAAGAAAAAAAGTTAGGGAAAGAGAAAACCCTTGCTAAAGGAATACCTGAGAGAAACAAAAACCTTTTCTTCTGCTTCATTTCTCCTTTGAGATGTCAACTGTCAAGCTGTGCAGGATTAATATACAAGAACAAGAAAGATTACCTGGAGCCATTAAAAAAGTATTGGATGCAGCTCCGGTAATGATAAAACAAGGGAATTATGGAGAGTATATACTCCATTGATTTTGGAAACCACAACAGTTAGCTACTGTTTAATATGATAAAAACTAAAATGTGAAGTGAAGCACATAGTAACAATCTTGTTATGACTGTGTTGTGTTTTGCAGACAACACAGCTGGAATTGAAACCAGGAGAAGTGGTTACAGCCGTAGGCAGCAGGAGTTGTATTTCCTTCCAGTTGTGATAGAAGACAGTAGCTATCCTGTACAGAGCAGCACAAACACAATGACTATCCGGGTTTGCAGATGTGATTCTGATGGTACCATTCTATCCTGCAATGTTGAAGCAATCTTCCTACCAGTAGGCCTCAGCACTGGGGCTTTGATTGCAATCTTGCTATGTATTGTTATACTCCTAGGTTAGTTTCCATGATGTAACATAAAGTACAACTCTTTGATTCTACTTGTGAATTAATTTGTGTCACTACCAGTTTCATCTACTGTTTAACAAAGACCATTGAAAATGTATGACTGTTCACAAAGGGAGCTTTTATAGAAAAAATATTCCAAAGCACTGACCATTAAGTTGAATCTGAGCACCCAATCTGCTAAATTCCAAATATTTCTTATGGAGTAGGGGAAAATAGCTTACAGTGGAGTTTGAAATGCAAATTTTGCTCTGAAACAGTTTTGCTTAAATACCTTTCATGTAAGAACTGATCTCCATGTACTTAAAATGATTTAAGCCAAGAAAGTCCACCTGACATCATCACCAGCCACCTGGTAGGAACCTTTTTATAATTATCTATAACAATTTCTGATTGATTAAAAAGAAAGACTTATGAAATAAGATAGGAATATGTCATTATAATGTATACTGTGGCTGACAGCTATTTTATAGTTAAACAACACTAACATTTACCTAGAAACTGATTATGTAGCAGGATATTGCTGTTTTGGTCCAGCTTCCCTTTATGTATTGTTCGACCTAAACTGTTTCCATAAGGAGGCCGTGCTAGTACAACTCTGCCCAAAATATTGCAGTGTTGGACAGTAATCAAGTGTTTTTACAATTTATGTGAGAACACTGTGGAGTAAGTTGCACAGAACAATTCTTGTAGATTCTGGCCTATGCCTAAAACAGCACTCCTGAGTATCAAATGCATAATTTTCAGACCATTTCCATACTCTATGCAGATCTACTGATTGATATCAAATACCTAAACATGTAGAGTTTAGTGCAGCCACTGGGTCAACCATTTAAAAACATATCTACATACTGGGTGCATCTCCATGTGCTAGTAAGGCAACACAATGAAATCTGGAGCAGTTTGCACTGGAGTTAACTAGTCCCGGGCACAGTGTGTACATGTGCACCTGGGACTACAGTAATTAGAGCCAGATGGAGCAGCCCCAGGCTGGCAGGTGGTATGGAGGGGGCCGCCACAGGTAGCAATGGCTGGCAGAAGGACTAGCAGGAGCTGGGTTACTGGCCCACAGCTTGCTGACTGTCTTTATTTATGCCAAGCAGTCACCATCCCTTTGAGCATTTGATTGCAGTTAATAACTGCACAGTAATTTAGTGTGCAGTAAATTTAAGGCAGCATAAATACATGTGTAGACATGCCCAGTAAGTAGGTAACATTTGACATTTGGAAAGGGAATTGTTCCAAATCAGAATGAAAATTAGAAAATTTTAAATTCCTGTGGAATAGAAATTAATGTTTTAGCATGATTTTTCATAAATGAAATGCAATACAGGTTTCCTTTGCCAACCATGATTTTGCCAACCATGGTTTTGACTATCCATGGTTAATATTCTGTATACCGTTTTGGTTAGCACAGTACACAATTTTGAGTAACCATGGTTTTCCATAGCCACGCATCAGCCCACCAACCCCCTGGTCCTGCTTGTGCCTCTCATTCCCCTGCCCCAGCCCTTGCTCCCTCAGCCAGAGGTGGCCCCCAGCCCCGCTGGAGGTGCATGCAGTGGCATGGAGCTGCCCTACCCAAGATGGCAGGGAACAGCAGGCCTGCTCACCACTGTTCCCTGCTGCTCTGCTTCCCTCCCCCATGACCTGGTATGGCAGGGATCAGAGAAGCCGTGCAGGGATCTCCTTGCCTGCTGCTGCTTGCCCCATGCTGCCATGGAGACACACCTCCTGTGCCTGCTACTGGTTTGAGGGGCACAGCCCTGTGCTGCTGCCTTCAGTGCAGCCCAGCATACAGGAGGCATGGTGCCAGGGCAACACAGGGTGAGCAGCAGTGGGCAAAGAGATCCCCATGTGGCTTCTTTGCTTCCTGCCACACTGGGTCATGGAGAGGGAAGCAGGGCAGCAGGGAACAGAAGTCCTGGACGGGCCAGGTCATGGGACAGTCCAAGCCCGGTGGCTCACACAGGAGTGCAGGTGGGTGGCTCCTGCTGCCACCAGACCTGGACCGTCCCATGACCCAGCCTGGCCAGGGACTTATCCGTGGGCTGCTGACTAGCCAATTGCATGCCAGTGGAGGTGGGCACAAAACATGCCCACCCCACCATTCAGATGTGTGGGGGCGGGGAAGCACTGTGATGTGCTACACGGGGCCAGCTGGTGCATCCCTCCTCTCCTCTCCTCTCCTCTCCCCTTCCCTCCCCCTCCCCCTCCTCCTGCCTTCATAAGAGGTGAATGCACTGTGGGAGACGTAACTCTTGCCATAGAATGAAAATCAAGGATGTCCTGAGAGTGCCACCTTTAGTGGAGCCCTGAGGCTCCTGGTGAAGTGGAAGGAAGTGAGGAGGTCCAAGAGACCTATGTCTAGATGAAGTTCTCAGGTCTTCTAGACACCTTGCTGTAGATTTCAGTATTGAGGTCCTGAGGTCTTCCAGGCTATTGGCTATGGAGTTGAGAGTCTAGACCCTGAGAACCCCAGTTATCCCCATTTTCCAGACCCAGGGAGCCTGAAACCTCTACAAATCCTCAGTTACCACACAGGGTGGAAATAAAGGAAATCCAAAAGTGAAAAATAGAGGAAACAAAGAAAAGCACTGAAGTCTTACACAGCTCCATTTTCTCATGAAGTCAGTCTATGGTGGCTTATCAGCTTCTCAGTATAGCTAGTAGTAAAGAGAGCTAGGTACATACATCAAACAACAAATATCCTCATGCTGGTTAGAGCCTTCTTGCTTTATAAAAAATAGAGTAAACCTCCTAAAGAAAAAGTCCTTTTGATTGTTCTTAACTGTCACCAGAAGATAGATTGTCCTGTTATCAGGTAACCAAGCTATTTCCATACTTGTCTTGACTTACACTCTTATTCTTGTTCCAGTCATTGTTGTGCTATATGTAGCATTGAGAAGGCAAAAGAAAAAAGACACCCTGATGACCTCTAAAGAAGACATCAGAGACAATGTCATCCATTATGATGATGAAGGAGGTGGAGAAGAGGACACCCAGGCTTTTGACATCGGTGCATTGAGGAATCCAAAAGTGATTGAAGATAATAAAATACGCAGGGATATAAAACCAGATACTCTCTGTTTCCCACGTCAAAGACCACCAGTGGAAGATAACAGAGACATAAGAGATTTCATAAATCAAAGGCTGCAGGAAAATGATGTAGATCCCACCGCACCCCCTTATGACTCGCTGGCAACCTATGCCTATGAAGGAAATGGATCTGTAGCAGAGTCTCTCAGTTCTATAGATTCACTTACGACAGAGGCAGACCAGGATTATGACTACTTGAGTGACTGGGGACCACGGTTTAAAGTCTTGGCAGAGATGTTTGGAGAAGAAGAAAGTTATAATCCTGATAAAGTCACTTAGGGGGAAAAACACAAAACAAAACAAAAGTAAAAGAAAAGCAAATGAACCAGAAATTAAAAACAAAACCCAAGCTTTATAGAACAAAAATTGTTTGATTATAAAAGACAGCAACTGTTTTCAGCAAGTTACTATATCATACTGTCAGTTTTGGTTTGCTCTGCAAAGAGAGGAAACATCCTGTAATATATACTTTTGTTGTTGTTGTTGTTGTTTTGTTACTTTGGAATCACACTGAGACAAACTCAGGCCTATTAGCTACAATTTACTGACATGACAACTTAGAAAGAAGATAGCTTTCTGGCATCATGGTGGAAGAGTGGTAGAGTTTTCTAAATTCCACTAAAGTGCCTATTGAAACTTGAATCATTTACAATGGTAAAGACTCTACTGGGAGGGTATTACAGAACTGAGTGGTAATCTGGACATAAAGGACATTAACTTTATGTCAAGAAGCAATAGCAACATGCTGACTCCTAATTCTTTTAAAACAAAAGTGAAAATGACTTCCTGGAACACGTCTGGTGATGACAGTTCAAAGAAATTGTGTTTTTCTTTTCTTTTTTTTCTCTCTGCTTTTCTTTTCTTTTAAGAATAATTGTATGCCAACACATCACATTTTTTCTGCCCACCTTTAATGGTGAATTTAAATTTTAAAATGCTATTTTTCAGTTTTAAGATTCAAAGCCCAAAATTTTTTAAAAAGTTTGAGCTTGACATAATTCAATGAATATTTTAAATGTTCATTAAAGTGTTAGTTTTTTTCCAGAATAAATATATATATATATGAAAATAACTATTCCTTTATATAAAGGAAACTCCCCCCGCCCCCCTTCATTTAAAGTGAAGGACTTAGAGTTGTTCGGAGGGTCATTGCACTTTTAGTATCAGTGTCATTTTTCACTGTAAGTATCACTAATGAAATATATGTAAATATCTTCATAGTACTTTTCTTTGCAAATAGTTTATTTTGTAGGTACTGTAGACATACTTAATATAGAGAGGTAGTATATTTCAGCATTTCAACAATCTCCTCATAAAACCTATACAATTGGTCACATACCTGCAATTCGACATATAGACAGTATTTTGGTGCCAGTACTTGTATAACATCAAAAGTTTCAAATGTCTTAGGGAACATCTTGAAGATGGAACCTAATAATTATCACCCACCAAAATCTTCAGAGAGACATTCTAAACAGGTAATATATTATATCTATGTACACATCACATGCACATGTATGTAGATGTGTAGATATCATACAAATGTGCAACTATGCGGTACATGGGAGGAATAATCTTGAAGATTTCTTGTAATATCATTTCTTGTGAATTTTTTTTTTCTCTGATGGACTAAATCGTGGTGTGTATCAGAAGAGTTTATGGCCCTCAAAGTGAATACAGTGTTATATTCTTTTGCTCTCAGGCCTCAGCATCACTTCATAATCTGCTTGAACTGCCTTCATGATTAACAACATTAGTTTTAGGCTTGAATGGATTAGAGCCTTTTATTCACCACAGGCCACATTTTGTAATATTAGGCATAGTTAACATTTGTTTTAATAAAATAGAAAGACCCAGTTCTATTTTAAGTTAAGGTTCCTTTTCATTGCTGTGAAACTTAATGGAGTCAAAGTATGGCTGAGAACAGTATAGAGAACAGTACTATACCGTAAATGAAAATCTTGCCTTCCCAGAACAATTTGAATGTACGGATGTATCAGAAGAGCCCCACGAGAGACGCAGTGTCTGCTGGCAAAAAAGAAGTGTTTTTGCTAACATAACTACATCATCTCTGTGAATGACATAATAAAGCCCAACAAAAGTGTTCTTCTGTTAGCACAGCTGGATCTCTATCAGTGTCTTGCCAGCATAGGTTTGTCAGGCAGGCACATGATTTTTAACCACTCCAAACTAAAATAGGTATGCCAGCAGAACTTTCTAGTGTAGATGAAGCCTAACAGAGAAATTTGTTTGAAGTCAGTGACTTGTTGCTATTTACTACAGAAACTTAATCCAGCCAAAATTCATTGTTGCAGGTGTACCATGTTCTTGGTTTTGAATATGTGATGTTTCATCATTTTTACCAGTAGGACTTTAATTACTTCTCTTCTTTATAGCAGAATGCTGAATTAGGCATCCTACACTGCATACTCAAAGCCACCTGTGCTCTCCTCTGCTCTTTGTTATTACTTTAGATCCTTTATATGGATTGCTCTAGTAATGCAGTAGAGTAACTAAAAACAGAGTTTGACTTTCTGATTTTATCTAGTGTGATTGTTCCTAAGGAGGTTATAATTCCACAGTTTGTGGAAAGGAACATTAGGATTCTGGCATAAATTGTCATTTATTCTGGACAGGTCAATCTGCAGGGAAGCCTAGACTCCAAAAATAGAAGGCAGAGAATACAGTCCTTACCAAGCCATTGCACACATGTTTAAAAGTGAGTAACTGGATGCTAAATAAATACCAAATTGATGATCAAATTCATATTTTGACATTTAAGAGGTTTGTAATTGAGATGTTTCTATCATATAATTAATCCTTCAGAAAGAGTTTTTTAAAATTAATTGGTATGTAATTATTAATGTAATTGTCTTATACAATCTTAATTAAAATCTTTTATTTGAGACACTTAATTTAAAGAGTGATCAAACCATTTTAATTTAGCTTGTTGAGTTAGTTTTGCAAATCGATATGTGGGAGTAGGAAGAAGGATGTGTTTATTGTTAGTGCATGGGTCAGGGACTGACTTAGGAAAAATAGGTTCAACTCTAGAGTCTGCTACAGCCTCCCTATATCACATTGGTGAAGTTCTTTAAAGTCAGATTATCCAAAGTTGTTTAGATGTCTAATGATGCCTAGGAGGATTTTTAAAATAAGCTTTTATTGGCATCAGATTCCAATTCAAATCAATTGCACTATGTCCCTGCCTAGTTTTTATTTAAGTCCTAACTGCCTTTGAAAAGCTGGTCCTGGCAGCATGCCTCCTGTACTGTGACAACAGTATGTCTCAGCAAAGATGTTACTGAGTAGGCCTCATCCTCCCACTCACACTGTGCAAACCAAGAAATGTAATAGTGAAGGTGCCTACTCTTAAGCAGATTGAAAACAGTGGTCTCTAGAATGACCACAGAGAACACCCTAGAGCAGCTTCACCAGTATTTTTCAGGTTTGGAGCATGCATGCAGGACCAAGTGGGTGGGTGCATGTCTGCCTAGGGCACACTACCTCTGCAGTGCAGACGTGGCCAATCCAACTTCCATTAAAGTTAGTGGAAAATTTTCCACTATGTGTAGTTCAAGATAGATTGGACCTATCTGTGCATAAGTTCCACATCTTTCCTATTTTGCAGAGGTCCTAGGAAGATAAATACCCTAATATATGAAGATGAGGGATATATATATATAAAGTGAGATAAATATTGGGGCAAATATTGTCTTGCAATTTTGGATGTCCAACACTTCTGAAAACCAGACCTTTTTAAAATGAGTAAAGTTAGGCACCAAAAACCCATTTATCCCTGGCTAATTTTTTTAAGTTAAAGATTTGGTCTTGCACAATGATACCTCCAGGTAAATCCTGGGGCCACTATAGAACCCCTCTGAAGTCAATGGGTCTACATTCTGACACATATTTCAGTTTGCAGATGGATAGATCCATGCTAATTGGTAGTGATTATCCAAGTGCTATTCACCTAGCCATCCTATCATCTGTCATTGCTAGTGGTACTGAAAGAAACTGCTCAAGGTGCAATAGGTCATATAAGAAGAGAGAGGTGTAAAAAAATCTCAGTTGGAATAAAAATTTAAAACTGATAGGGTCAAATGATATTCAGACCTGAGACCTTTTTGTATCTTAATCTGAAATGAGAGTTTATTAGAATTTAAGGAAAGAAACTATTTTAAAAAAATTGGGAAAGTTCATAGAGTTTCAATATGTGATCAAACTATATAAGCTTATTGGAATCAAGCTTTACCAAAATTCTGCCCTGCAAATCTGAAAACCTTGACTGGGATTCTTGAAATATAGATTTGCAAGAGATAATAATTCAAGCTGCAAGGATTTGAGAACAGATGAAAATTGAGAATGTTTTATGGAGAAATATTTTTCTGAACATGATGCCTTATAGAGTCTGCTGTAAATTTTCTGTGTTGCTCCGATATAAATTCAAGATTACTCTACTGAAGACAAGAGAGTTACTCAATATTTATAACAGAGTACATAAGAGAAAAAATAACCTTCTGTGCACCTAAAAAAGACTTAGGTGAAATTTAGGCACCCAACTCCCAAAGAATGATCTGACTTGACCGCACTAAATTGCCCACACTCAGGCACCTACATTCTTTAGAAGCCTCCATTTTGGTCTGAAAAGTTTCCAAGTCACCTAGACCCGAGCTACTTCACATGATCAGAAGCAATTCAGACCAGCCACCTGAGTGCCTAACTCTCACTTCTGTTGCAATCCAAATGGATGAAGGAGACACCTAACATCTACCCAGAACATACGCCTGGGCAGAGCATGCCAGCCACTGTTTGAGGCTAAGAACACACCTGCAGCTCACTAAGAAATGGGGTGGGAATAGGGCCCATCTTTTGCCAAACAATTTAGTGGTAAGATCACTTTTTCAGAAAATTAGGCTAAGTACAGATATTCAAAACGCCCAAAGTGGAATTGATCTAAGTTATGCAGCTTTTTGTAAGTGGCATAGTTTAGATTGGTAGCAAACAAAACACACATTCACCCTTTAATTGGGGAAGAGAAGGGCAAACATTAGACCAGGTTCTGCCATTTTTCAACCCTTCTATATGTGGCAAACTTCTGTTCTGTTACAGGTATAGACTGGATTTGTGTGCTGAACTTCTGTTCTGTTACAGGGGTAGACCTTGTACTGACCACTTATACCAGGAAAAGCGTAATGCCTGTACCTGGCCTTAGAGAGCTGGATTCTAGATTATAATTTATCTAATGGAATTCAAATTAACATCTCACACTTCCCAGAAGAATGCCATCAGCTATGACAAGTTGGGTGCCCCCACTTCCATGTCCTTTCTTCTGTTGAAACTGGCTTACTGGGCAGACAAAAGGGCAAGCTTCATGAAGCCAGAAGAAAAGAATACAAGTGAAAATCTGTGACCAAGTGGAGGAGAGGGAGAGAGAAAATCTTACATTCACATCTCTGCTACCAAGGTTATTTCTGCTTTGTGTGCATTTGCTTTAATGACTGTACACATACCCTCATCACTGAACTAGTTGTATTCATTCTTGCCAACTTGCTAGAGTGTGTATTGCATTTTTTATTAGAACGTGTTTGTTGTCCACCTTGGCCTATGGATTTTGCAGCTTTCTCTGCTATGTAGAAGGGATGCCCACCTTCCCTTTCATAATGTGACAGTTTGGGCATTTATTTGGGAAGTATATGGCTGCCTACAGATGTTTAGGTACCCCACTTTAACTCATGGTACTTTACACAAAGTGCCATGAGTTAGGGCACCCCCTTGCCCAGAAGACATTTGCCTGTTGGGTCAGGGATGAGGGGAGGCTCCAGCCTCCTTACACTGGCCTGTCCAGCAGGTGGGGGTGCCCCAGCAGCCTCTGAGGAGCCTGATGAACCATCCTTCTCCCCATCCCCACCCTCCAGCTCCAGGACTGTCAGTGGGGGACCAAGAGGGAGGAGGAGGGAGCAGCAGCAGCTGCTGGTTAACCTTGGCCTGGCCAGAGCTGGGGGGAAGACAGCATACAAAGGAGCCCGCTCACCTAGTGGGCCCTTCTCAGCTACCCTAAGCTGGGGGTAGCTGAGCTGGGTCCATGAGGTTAAGGTGCTCTCTTCCACCCTGCTCCCCAAATCAAGCTGTGGTCAGGCCAAGCTGAACTTGCAGCAGCTGCTGTCGAGTCCCAGGCAGGGTAGTAGGGGAAGGGAGCCTTTCTTGACTCGTGCCCCCCCCCGCCCCCAGCTACCCCAGCTGGGGTATTGAGGGGAGCTGGGATGGGCCCACAAGGAGGAGGGGGATCCTTTTCCCCACCACCTGCCCAGGACTTTTGGTAGTGGCAACAGCAGCTACAGACTGGGCTTTGCCTGGCCAGAGCTGGAGTGGGGCTAGGGTGGAACAGAGCTCCTTTGTCTCATGGTGTCCCCACCTCCCCCAGCTACCCTGGCTCAGGTATTGGGTGGAGCTGGGCTTGGCCCATGAGGTGAGGGGAGTCTGTTCTACCCTGCCCCCCTCTTCTAGCTCCAGCCAGGCCAAAACTATCTGGCAGCAGCTGCTACTCCCTCCCCCTGCTGACAGCTCCAGGGCTGAGGCTGGGGCTCACCAGTGCAAGCCCCAGCCTCAGCCCTGCCCCCATGTGAAAACTTAACCCTCGAGGGAACACAGATTCTCTAAGGTACTCTGCTTTAGAGCACCTTCATCTAACATCCCATTTGACAAGAGTTCATTTTCATGTGATCGCCTATTTTACAAACACTCTGCAGCCATGAATGTGTGTTATATCATGGCTGTAGAGTGCTTTCAGGGGCCCGATCATGCAAAAATGTAACTTTTTTAAGCTCCCTGTGCTGTAGATTTAAAACCCTAGATATCTGACTTCCTTGACTCTTGCCTCCTCTGCAATCCTATTGGGAAAAAGTTAAGCATGACCCCCCCCACTGACTGTGATCAAAAAGTAAAGGTAGGGGGAATATAAAGTACAAATATATATTGTGCTTTATATTAAAGCCAACTCTGCTGTTGTTATAGGTGTTTTGATTCAATTATGTACCTTCCCCCTGAGTGGCCTGGAATTTTACTTGATGGACAATCTGCCCTTGCAACCCTGGGTCAGATGCTTAAGCAGGAGGAGGTATTCAGACTCATGTTAACGGCTACCTAACTCACTTTCTGAGTTGCCTTGATCTCTACATTCACTGTACAGAGTAAACTCAGATGCCTAACTCAGGCACTGTGTATTCACCTAAATTTATATGTTGCAATGCCTTAGTGGAGGCACCTAGAAGGTTTATTTGGATCTGGCATTAAGTGCCTCTATAAGGAATTGACAATATAATCCTACTAGAGAGGTTTCCTTGAAAATACTCATATCAAAAATCGAGTAAAGAAGCATAAAGGAAACTGATCTTTCAATTAGAGACTGAATAAGTTACTGTTCTACAGCAACAAGCACTATATTTATTTTATCATTAATTGCATCTATGAAAGAGATCTTAAAACTAATTCAACACAGCATGCTAAATTACAGCCCGGTAGACACGTCTACAGGAGATGCTACATTGCTGTAGCAGCGCACTAGGGTGATGTAGCATCAGCAGGCAAAAACCATGATGCCGCAGCTATGTTGCCATAGCGATGCACTCCCTGGTATAGCGCATTGCAATGGCGATGTAGAGGCATATGTAGATGTGCCTTGTGTTAGCTACAATGAGAGAGAGCTGACTACACCATTAAAGTATAGTTGATCATTCTTCCAAATGGTATTAGTCTGTTTTTAATTTGTTGACTTCTTTGTATACATAAGTTATTAAAAAAATGCTTTTAATATATTGCACTTTACATCTCCTGAATATTAAGAATGTTGTAAGCATTTGATGGAAGTAAATAATGAAATGACTCCTACTAATGACCCTACCGGGGGGTGACATTTAATTGAGCATAAAAAAATCAAGATATTATAACACTACCCAAATATCTCCTAATGCCAAATCAAGTTCAATAAAAATCTAGTGCATGTTTATTTAAATTTTGAACAGGATAAATTGTCTAAGCAAAAGCAACAATGACAGTACTAAATTAAATCAAGGTAACTTCCTGTTTTAACTGGTATTTATTTCTAAAAGATTGAATTTTGTTCTGATTTCTTTTTAAAATGTATTTATTTAAACTTTGCTCCTGGAGTTTTTCATCATGGCAAAAACATCCTGCCATGTCTACTTTCATCAAAACAATGTTATTTTTCAAGCTACTACTTTTTCAAACACAAAGATACCAATAGTAATACGATAGATGGTTAGTGGATTTCATTCTTTGCACTAAATGAAATGTTGAATAGTTACCAAAAAAAGAGAAGTATGCTTTCACAATTTGTGCATTGAGACTGATGTTCAGAATCCTTTTTACAGAGTGGTATTTTTCAACTGGTGAGAGCAGGATACTGGGAGTCAGCACACTTATCTCTATTTCTGCCAGTGATTCACTATTTGACTCTGAATGAAATGTTTAGAGTATATCTACAGCCCAGTAGTAATATGTCCCAGTCAGGATGTTTCCAAACTGAGCAATATGCCAGTGAGGCCTCTTACTTTTTGGTTCTCAAGACCTTAGTCTCCAGCATCTTTGAAAATGGCCACTAGGACCTGCTAGGGCAATATACACATACCTCTAACTTCTCTGCACATTCACTTTATTATCTGTGAAATGGATATAATATGTATGTAAGGTCACTATGAATTATATTGTGAGGTAGTTGTGAACCTGCATTCATGGTTGTAAAGGGGTCTGTATTTCTTAGATGAAAGTTCAACATGTAGCTGACATAGTTTTAAAGAATATGTGAGACTTGCTTGGATAAGATTTGAGGAACAGCAAAGTAGCTAATAATTACCTGTCAATAACTAAATTCATTATTTAAAAACTGGAGCTTCCAGGTAGCGTCTTCCTTGCAACATTCATGTGTAAAGGGGCTTAATACCAGTTACTCTGTTCCTGGCCTGCTGACAGGGTGAACTAGAAATCAAGCAATTAATGAGAGAAGACCTGCTCATAAGCAACATTGATAGGCTATGCAAGCTAAAGCCTTACTTTATGAAGGCTGTATGAATATCAATGTTTGAACTCTTCTAAAAAAAAAGCTTCTTGACTTTGAGTCCATTAGCACCTGAAAAATTAGGCAAGCTTTTCCCCAGAGGAAATATTTTGGTGTTCTTTTCTGATTTTGCTGTATGAATTTATATATAAAAACCCCTACAGTCTCGATATGCTGATTTTATAACAAAATTAAAGCACTGCTATAGGAGTCCTTTTCTGTAACTCACATCATTGTGTTACCTTGCTCAATCCCACTGAAATCAGGTAGGCAGTTTGTTGTTCTCTGATCCAGAATACAGTCACATTGTCATGCATGATACCTTGTGACTGCTTATGATTTGTAGCTGTGAATTTCAAGTTCTTCAAAATCTTATTTTCAATCTTTGATGAAAATTGTTCTCCCAGAGTGGTTCAACACCAGTGGTTAGATCCCCTTCATTATGCCCATTCTGTTTATGTATGTATGTGCGTGTCCTATAGCTTCCCTTGGATTTTAAAATGCCATGACTATTTCAAATCCTACAGCTAGGGTTACCTTTATATTGTATCTTTACATTTTTATACATAAGCTGAACAATACACTGATGAGTGTAAGTGGTGCTGTTGGATTTGGTCTTGATGTAGTTACTGAATAATTTCATTATGGGTTAAAGAGAAAGAACAGCACCAGATAAGCATGAAGTAAACAGAGAGAAAAAGTCCAGTACTTGATACCTTTAATGTTCAAGTGGATTGAACATTAAATCAACACTTGGAACAAGTGGAACACTTTGATTTATACACTGTTCTGGTTATTCCTGTACATCTTAGGAATATATCCAAAATATCAAGGGGAAGTAGGACTGTCATAGCAATGTTCTAAAAGTATATCTGCTGCAGTCCTGATGATAATGATGATGATCCAGGTGAGTCCTACTACACTGGTACTAAGCTCCGTGTCAAGGATTACTTATGCCTCAGAATGGTGAGGCTCTGACTTTTTGATACAGTTAATTTATGATACAGAGAACCTCCCTTCGTCTTCAGAATCCTTTACCTTCTTGGTGTCTAAATTGTATGGAAAAAAAATATCCAGGGAAGATTTAAAATAAACATGCCTTAATAGAATGCCCTCTATCACTCGGCATTAAATCTGCATGTTGTATCTGTGTTATTTATTCTTTCTCTCTAGCTGTAGGACTTTATATTTAACACTACTGAATATGCCCAAGTTGCCTTCAGCCTCCAAAACTCTTCTCTTTTTAGATTACTTTGAAATCTGGTTCTATCCCCTCATGCATTTACTACTCCTCCAGCTAGCTAAAAATGTTATTACAATCGGATTTTCATCATAGACATATCCAACAAAGAACTACATTACACAGCTCTGGAGAGAGGAATTGAGGTTTTGGTTTGTTTATTTAGGAAAGGCTTTTCAAAAGCTGTAAGCACAGACCTCATTCTTTCCCCACTGACATCAACAGGGGATGTGCTATAGACGTCAGTGGGAACAGAACTGGGCCCCAAACTGAGCATTCATAGAATCATAGAAGAATAGGGCTGGAAGGGACCTGATTAGGTCATCTTGTCCAGTCCCCTGCCTCAGGCAGGATAATCCCAAACCAAATCATCCTATACAAATCAATTGTCTAGCCTCTTAGCAAATTTAAACAGTCAACCGTGATATAACACAGGACATAGCTAACTCCCATTGTTTTCCTCTTTGGATGGAGATCACATACTCACTTTAATTTCTGTTAGGCTTCTGCTTGGTATATATAACAAAAAAAGAATAGGGTGGCACATGGGTGGATCCAGGGGGAGATGTAGGGGGTTGCAGCCATACTATCCTTTGTCTATGAAGTAGATATACAGTGAACTCTCTCAGCTAACCAGGTTGTTAACATTAGCCACAAAGTTACTATGGGCCCCCTATTGCAGCATGCAGAGCGGCCACATGCCCACCCCGCCCCGCTACACCAGATGCCCTGGTGATCCCATCCCTCTGCACTACATGTATTCTTGCTGCACCATATGTCTTGGTGCCCTCACCCCTGCTGCTCTGTGTGCCCTGGTGGCTCTCCACACCCCCACACTTCCATTGCACCACACCTCTCAGGTGCCCCAGGCTGAAGGCTCCCCCAGGACTGTGGGCTGCCCCACACTGCATCACCCCACCCCCTGGGACAGGGGAGGGGAATCTGGAGAGAGAGCAAGCCTAGAGCCCCCAGCTGCTTCTGCAGTCAAAGCAATGGAGGCTAGTGGTGATTGGGTGGGAGCCCAGGGCTGCAACTGAATCATTCACAGACCACCAGTTAGACAGCCCTGAAATAGAAGACTCAGTTTCTAGACCTTCCTCACTCGGGGGCGGGGGGGGGGGGGTTGGTTCATTTTCACAATAGGCATTACCAAGTTTTGTGTTCATCCCTTTTGAAACTGAGCAGCCAAAAGATAGAAATGAAAAGGATAAGAGCACATTTCTTCTTCTTTTTCTGTTAATAAGTTGTGAGCATAGAGACAGAAACTATGGATCATTGAAGTCAATGGCTTAATTCTTGTAGACTTGAAGGGTGCATCCAGATGAGCATACAGCTGGAGATCCCGGTGTCAAAAAAAACTCATGCCTAAAAAAAATGGGGTGGCGCATATGGCAGCTCTGCATGCTGCCCAAAACCAAAGCCTTGCCAGTCAGAGCCACAGAGGTGCCCATGACCCTAGATAAGGCTGGAGCTTCCCCTTCCCAACCTGGGGCAAAGTGCCACATGCTGGAGTGTGTGTGTGTGTGTGTGTGTGTGTGTGTGTGTGTGTATGGGCATTCCCCAGGGACAAGTAGCAGCAGCATATTTTGTGCTGCTGTCCTTAGGGAAACTCACATTCCTGCTTGTGGGGATGTACCCTAAAAGCGCTGGAATTCTACTTTTCTTTGAAAATGAAATAAATATTATTTAATGTCACAGCCCTTAGAACATCATAGCTAGGATTTCTTATTCAGTACAGTTCTCAATGTATGTTTGGTTGGGTTTTTTTATTTTGTACTCATCATGTAACATAACACAACAACTCATTCAATTTTCCCAGCTGGTGTTTTTGTTCCACTGGCTAAAGTAGGTATTTGCTAGCAATTTTTCTTGTAATGAGTGGTCATTTTCACATCCATATTTGATTTCTCTACCATAGATATAAAAATACTACTGTTCAAAAATTATGCCCTTTTGCATTTTAAAAGACACACCATTACATTTTCTAGGACTAAGATCAGTTTAATAGTAAAAAAGTTTTAATAATCTATGGTAGTGTGCCAGCTACTGACACTTTTTAGAATGTTCTTTATCATCATTTCACCATGCCCAAATTATAATGTCAGAGAGAACATTGTTTGGCAATCAAATGCTTGCTAATGAGAAATCAACATTTTTGTGGGTTTTTTTCAAAACTGCTGCTCACTGCAAAAAGAGAAAGATCTGAGTCCTAAAGGAGTGATGCTGTACTCTGCATGTTAACATAGCAGAGGGTTTGGTGCAGTTTGCAGCTATGAATTAAAAGTATGTACCTTGAAAGGCTCTGCACAATATCTTTTAGTATAATGTTACCCCTGATAATTGAAGTATACTTATGCTCACAGTGTTATTAGAAGCATTGGATCAAATTAGCTCTGACTCAAGTTCTAATCACTTGAAGTCAGTGGATGTTGTGCCTGCTACCTCCAGGTTGAATTCAGTTAAATGACTCTTAGGCAGAGCCTTGTCTGGAGAGGAACACTAGAAGAATGATAAAAGGAAGCCAAGATACATATTGGCCTTTCCCACTTAGAACTGTACTTGTACTGCTACAGAAGAAGTGGGTTGAACCTTGCAAGCCAGTCAAAAACACAACTGTAATAAGTCAATGGAAGCTCTGCACATGAAGAGCTTGTAAAATCAGACCATTCATTAATATCTCTGTTCATTCAGGTAAGAGGTATCATATAATCAGTATCTGGGGGAATGTTTGTTCACCAGAGTGCCCCAAGGGATGACGAGGTCGAAAAGTTAATAAACTACTGCAAGACAGTTTCAGGCTGGACATAAGGAAGTCCCCAAGGTCTGGAATAGCCTGCCATTGGAGGTGGCTCAAGCACCTACATTGAACACCTTCAAGAGTAAATTGGATGCTTATCTTGCTGGAATCCTATGACCCCAGCTGACTTCCTACCCTTCGGGCAGGGGGCTGGACTTGATGATCTTCCGAGGTCTCTTCCAGCCCTAATGTCTATGAAATCTATGAAAATCTATGAAAAAATGATGTTCCCAGACCAAACTTAATATCATGTGTTTTGTTAATTAAAGTAGATATCTGATGAGAAGTACAAAAATGTTTAGCCATCCCATATTGTGCCTTCTGCATAAAGTTGATTGGGTCTTCCTTGGTCACTCACAGTTTATTACCTGTAATTCAGCTCTGTTTCCTTTCTCATTGTCCTCTGTTTCTTTTGGGACAGTGAACTTTTTAATTTCTACCATGGCAAGATTAAAAAAAATGAACATGGCATCAGAGTGATAATAAAGTCTTTCCAGGGTAAAAGATGTGGTATAATTGGGTGACCAGACAATTAGCTGGTCAAGGAACTTCCAAAGGTTCTTTTTATTTTGTTGGGAAATGCTTATTTCTTGGAAGCAAAACATTTTGCAGAAACATGTCATTTTGATGAATCTTCTGGTAGAACTCTGCTTGCCATTCAGGATTTGAAATTTATCTTCCAAATCTGGTTTTCTGTGAACAGTTTGCCAGATTCCATGGCTCTGGGGCCTCGGCTTCTGGACTCTTGGCCTACAGAGCTGCTTTATTTTCACAGCATGGAGAGTCAGCTGTCCTTGGCATCCTCTGTCCAGGGTCAGTTAGCATGGGCAGATTTTGCCCTGGAACTATTTAACACTGAAGAGCAGGCTTCAAATTTCAAGGTTCTTTTCCATTGTTGCAGTGAACTGATAAGAATTAAGTTAATTTTAGCACCAGCTATTCACCTCTAGGGGAGAATATTTTTGTTTTAGAAGCATCGTGTGTGGGTGTTCTTAAAAATGCAGTGTTGATGGAACTCTCTTTTGTGGAAGGAAGCACACTTTTAAAATGTTAGAAGTTTCCCCAAAATGGAAACTACAAATTTTGACCAACTCTGCTATTAATCAGCCCTGCCCTCCTGTGTGCAGTGTCAAAAAATTCTCACTGCAGCTTATTTTAATACATTTATGGTGGGATACATTTATGTGCATGAATTCACACAGTTATTGCTGATCACTACATAACATTAATTTTTCTTCTACTGCTCATGCTACCTGGTTTAACTTATAACTTTATTATCTAGAATTAAGGCATTACTTTTGTGAAATAAATTTTCTTTTCAGGTGTAGGACACACACGTTTCCCATGATATGTAATATGACTGATAAGCAACTCTATTAAAGCTTCTTTCTGAATAAGAAGATATTTTTAGAGGTTATTTTAAAGGGTTGGGGGAAGTCTGACATCTTGTAATTTGGAAAATAGCTGAAAACACTAGTATACAAAAAAGAAAAAAAACAAAGAGAATTATTATCATAAGAGCTTTTTTCCAGAAGTATCAGCATATTTTATAAGGTATATTACATCCAGCACATGAATGCATGAACATAGGGGAAAAAAGACTTTAAATTGTCACTTTGCTCCACTGCAACAGTGACCTTCACTGAACTTCATAAAATGGACACAAGCATTGCAGACATCATATATTTTGTGTATTTTTGACAGACTTATTTGGGAAAATTGAATTACACTGTAATTTCCATAAGATAGGAAAGATTAATGTGAAATGGCCTCAAAAGGAATAAGAATGATTATTATTAATAGTAATAATATTGCAAATAAAGAAGAAGGATTTCTACAGTTGGGCAATTTTATATCACATTAGCTGCTGCCTTATAAGATCTATATTTTTGTAAAATTATCTAAAAGAGTAGTGTACCACTGAAGATCATTTTATCATGATTCTTTCACCATACCTCTAAGAGCAAGAAGGACAGAATGATGTTAAATGCAAGAAGCAACTGGTTTCAGCACAGATTTATGACTTTTCAGAACTCAGTGTAAAGCCATTCTTATCATTATTATTTCACTTTTCTTTTTCCAAATATAGCTGTAGGAAGGAAAAGGAAGAGAAGGTCCATAGCAGACAGATAGACCCCAGGGTTTGGGGAGATCAGCTTGAGAGCTTTGATCCCAAATTTAACTTAGTGTTTGTGTGCAGAATTTTGGCCTGGTTCCCCACCCAGTTCTGAGGAGTCAGTAGTTCCTCCACAGCTATTTTTTCTATCATCTTTATAGTTTATACCTCCCATACTGCAGACTCCATGATTTGCTGTGTGGAAGTAAAATATGATTTAGATCCATATCTCTAAATGGCAGTTAAATGGATGCATAACTTAAATTCTTGGCATTTATGCACAGTTTTGATTCCACACAACTATGCTCACCCTGCACTTCCCCACTGAACTGCACTAGGGAAGATATTTACACAACTATGTGCATAAGTCCAGAAATACTAGTCATGCACCCTTGCCTTATGTCTTTAGCTTAGTAGCTAGGGTACTTACCAGGGAGTAGAAGAGCCTGGGTTCTAACCTCCCTTCCTCCAGGGATTTGAACTAGCTTCTCCTGCCACCCAGCCCAAAGTTAAGTAGGTCACAGGGCCAGACCAGAGCTGTCCAAATGGCTGCATCTTATAAAGAGAAAAAAGTGTTTCTCAGATTTTGGGACCATCTTAAAATCAGCCTGGACACTAACAGAAGAGCAGTAGAGGTCACAGACCACAAGTTTAATTTGCTCAACAGAAAAACCTTACCAAGCAGCCAGTTACCTTGAAATGCAACTGCAGTTCCCAAATGGTTATTATAGCTAGCACTCTAGACAGGGCTGGTCTTAGATAAAATGGTACCCTTGGTGAACTTGTATTTTGTCGCCATTTCCTTGAGCTTAAGTATATAGTACTATTGATGAAAGTTTCAAAAAATAAAGTTCCAGGGGAAAACCGCTGAGCTGAATTGGGAGACTTGCTTCCCTGTGTGCAAACACCACTGTTTCTGGGTGAGAGCAAGGCAGGTGAGCTGAAGCATGCACCACTCTGCCCACACATGCCCAGCCCAGCTCTTTGTGAACAATGACTAGTCAGGAGGCAGAAGGCAGGCTGGGCTGGACATAGGTTCTCTGCCTGGGATGGGTATTAGCTGGGGTGGGGTGGGGTGGGGTGGGGTGGAGGTGGGGAGTGCTGCTCTGAGCATGGCTGTGTGTGCATCTGTGCATGTGTGTGTGTGGTGCCCCTCGACCATGGTGCCCTGGCCAGTCACCCATATTACCCAACCATAAGACTGGCCCTGCCTCTAGAGCAGGGTTGGGCAATTATTTTGGTTGGAGGGCTGCTTAATGAGTTTTGGTGAGCTGTTGAGGACTGCAAGAGTAGCCATGCCCCTTGACAGGTGCCCCACCCCCATTTGCCATCTTGGGACTGGAAGTCCCACCCTAACCCCTCACCTTTGCCACCAGAATTCCCTCCCCTTGCCCCCTGGAAGTACTCCTTTTGGGAGGGGAGATTTGCCATCTTGAAACCAGAAAAAAAACCCAAATCATATACTAAAAGTCAAAACTTACTATAACATATTTTAATTTTATTACAAAAATATTTTTGTCACGATTTGTGCTTGCATAGTGTGTATAGAGGTGATTGCATAATAAGTGAAAAATAAAGTCTTACTCCTGTATATTGTGCATGGGGGGGGGATGTGGGGTGTGGTTTAGGATGAGTGTGTATGTACGGTGGGGTATGGGAAGGGTGTGTGGGGTTGTAAGGTGGGTGGTTGTGTGTGGGGGGGGACAGGGTATGTTGGGAGGTATATATGTGGGGGGTTGTGGGGGAAAGGTGTGGGTTTGTGGGGTGTGAGGGAGGGTGGGGGGTGTGGGGACCCACACACACTCCCCCCCGTGGTGCACAGCCCCTGCCACAGACAGCAGCAGCTGGTGGGGGCCCTTGGGGTGTTTGTGGCCCATGCAGTTGCTTCTGCCCAGTGGCAAAGAGCTCCATTCAGTGCTGCACTTAGGAGCAAGGCATCCAGCCAGACCAGCCTGCCTGTATCATACAGGGCTTCCCACAGTGCACATGTAGCTCCCGGCACTCATACACCACTGAGAAAAGCCCCACGTGATGGAGCTGGCTGCCTTCTCTGCCCCCTGCCTTGCAGGTCCTGGGACTTTGCTGGGAAGCAGGGGGTGGGGCTCTCCTCCACTTCTGGTGGAGTCTCAGGACTTGCATGGCAGGGGGCAGGAAAGACAGCTGGCTTTATTGCGCAGGGCTTCTCCTGGTGGTGCCCAAGTGCCAGGAGCTACACCTGTGTTGCAAGGAGCCACATGTTATAGAGGTGGGCTGGCCTGGCTGTGCTCCTTGCCACCATGTGCAGCACTGGCCAGAGCTGTGCACCACTGGACAGCAGTGCATGCATGGGCCACAAGAGCCGTGAGGTCCTCTGTCTGCTGCTACTGCTGCCACTGGTGGTTGGGCTGTGCCCCATTGGGGGGAATATGTGAAGGGTCCCCACACCTCCCAACCCTCTCTCACACCCACACTCTGTCCATGCAAGCTCCTGCCACCGCCTTGGCATGGGCTCCACCCTCCCGCCAGACCCATGGTCTGTGCTCCTACCCAGCTATAGCCTTCCCTACCACCACCACTTCCCTACCTACTGCTCAGAGTGAACACTGCAGCAGGAAGATGAGAAGGAGCCATTGGACACCAGAGAAGCCAAGCAGGTCCCCCAGCAGCTGTGGCAGTGGCACCAACAGCCCTGCCCAGCTGTGTGCTGACTGGGCCAGGCCCTTCCATGCACAAAGGTGGGAGTGAGGCATGCTGGCTGGGTGGGGTAAAATTAATTGGTGGGCACACATAGGTCAGATGAAATTGCCTGGCAGGCTAGATCTGGTCTGTAGACCATATTTGCCCACCCCTGCTCTAGAGAGTGCATAGAGCAGGCTAATTTCAAGGTGAGAAAGGCATCAATTACTGTTACTAGGTCTGAATGTATAAGAAAGCAACTGTCTTGCTGTGTTGGAGTTCTAGCTGTGCTATAATGATTTATCAGAACAAAGATGAACAAAAGCATCTGTAAAAGTTTTAATTTTGACCCTGATTCTGGAAGAAACTTCTACAGATTGTGAATTTTAAGCTCATTAGTAAATCATTTGATTTATATTAAACTAATTTATATCTTGAAGGCTGGATTTGTGTTTAAGTACCTTACAGCACTGTGGCCTATATTTCCATGGATGATACATGGGGGAGGGGAACCAAATTAACTGCTGAAGTAAGTCTAAAAAATTCATTGACTTTTGCCTCCAAAGCCATTTTGAATTGAGGCCCTAAAACACCCTCTGCCACTAAAATTTAAAAATGCATGAAAGGAAGATAGCAGATAACTAAGTCTCTTTAGCCCTTTGAAAAAATTTTCCCGTCTTATTGTTTTTGCATGAGGGAGAGGAGATTGTGAATTGATTAACAACCTTTACTAAAATGTAGTGACTTTCTGTCATGAACTCAGTAAAGACAAAAACCCAGTTGTATAACACAGTTCACGTTAGCAATGCTATATGTAAAATTATAAATGAGTCTGAACTCCATACAGCATAAAGGATTGTACAGGAAGGAACAAGAATATTTTATTTACTGAAGCACAGTAAGTATTTAAAACTGATAATTAAACTGTTATGGATGTGTTATGGCACCATAAGCATATGCACATTTAGATTTTCTTTTTTTTTGAAGTTCATTCTCAACTTCAGAAATTAATGCAGCATTGAAAAAGCTGCTCCCCAAAGGAAAAAAAAGACGCATCAATATGCCAAATTACTTCTAAAAGAGAATAATGTGCATACTTAGAAGGGAAATAAGGGAAACTAACTGTTTTTCACAGGGTGAAAACAATCCGGGAAACACAGACTATTTTAGTTACTCATTCCCTTTCCCACATTGTTCTACTTCAGATGATTTGGCAAGATGCGAATATTAATAAACTTATATCCCAAATCTGTCACCAATTGCCTGTATAGCCATTAAGTCACTTAGGAATGGTTTTATAGAAACAAATGGTGGTGGGCTCCCACCTCCCAGTGAAGGTCAATTGGAGTTTAGCTGATCTTTAAAATAACTACTTTAATATCTTTGTGCTCCAGTTTCCCAACTAAGAAGAGAGATGGTATTCCTTCCTTCCTCCCCCAGGTTTTGTCTGTCTTTGTTTTATTAGACAAGTGATTCTCAACCATGGTGCCACAAGTATTCTTTCACATACATCCAACTTTTTTCAAAATTCAGCTGCTGGATACCGGGATGTGTATTATAAGTGAGGAAATATGGTAATCGGCTCTGCCAGAGGAAAGGAAAAGCAAAGCTTCACAATTACACATGGGGCAACCTAGCTCCTAGCTATGGGCACTTTCTCTTCCCCCTTGTCCCCCAAGAGAGCAAAATAAATAAATAAATAAATAAATATTTTTCATTCTGCCTTTCAGAAAGAAGGTACATATCGTATATGTGTTGTTTGTGAGAAAATACAGTATTTTATAATAGCTATTTTTAGTTATGCCTAGCTTCCTGGAAAACAAACAGAAATAAATAAACAAACAATGAATTATAGGATCACAATCAGCTTTTTAGAAGTTTCCACAATTTGCCAGAATTTGCTACATGTACTGTTAAAATTATAATAATAATCTAAATCCTAGTTACATCAATCACTAAGCTGTAGGTATAATTTTGAGGTTATAAAATATTAGGGTTACATTTCTTCAGCAAATGTTGAATTTGTATTTGAAATCTAAACGTAAATCTAAACCTGAATTTCCAGTTGACAATGGTCCCTATAATGAAGTGAACAGTTCATAAATCCATGATAAAAGATAGGTCATTACCACTACTTAGTTGTGTTAGTTTGAAGATGGGCAGAAGGAAGAGCAAGGTAGCATCTTAAAGACTAATTCAGAAAGTCAAAAGCTTGTGTAGACTACAGCCTACTTCATCGAGTACAGATGATTCATCCCAATGTTGAGCAGCTAATTTTCATAGCATCTGACAAAGTAGGTTGTAGCCTATAAATGCTTGAGCCTTCCTGAGCAAGTCATCTAGCCCTGCCTTCACTTATGAGAATCATTAAAGGAAAAAAGATCTATTGCTAGTTCTTTGTTTATGTCAAACCTGCTGATTCTCTCAGGATTTAATTACAATGACCAACAGGTGCAGGATTAGGTCATTAATGAAGCAAATAAATAATACACCGACAAAACAAAATAGGATTTTTTGCCGGTCATTGCCTAGATCACGCATTCACCCATTTATCATTTTTGTGTCCTGAGAATTCTCATAAATATCTAATGCTGAATGGACCCAATGGTATTGCAACTACTGAGAGGCTTCAGCACTTTTACAAGTTATTAAAGAAAATTAGAGAGGAAGCAAAATGTGGGTTGAGGGGCAGGGGACCTGCTAACACATACTTCAATAAGGTATGCACCTTGCTTTTGAAAGAAGGAATGAAGGGGAAAAAGTTTTTTCCTTGACAATACCAGTAAGTGTGGTATTTCTGGAGCTGAAGTAGTATGGGAAACAAACAAACAAAAAAAACCCAGTGGCTGCTCTGTTAACCCTCTCATTGAATGATATAGCAGGTACTGCTGGCTGCCCAATCAATTTGAGAAGAGAACTGGAGCTGGGCCATTTGGCTGAACCACCAATGCCTGATGCGTCAGCTAAGGGTACCCACCCAGCTTGAGAAGAGAGGTCAGGCAGTTTGGCTCTAGCAGGATTAAGCCTTTAGTTGACTCAACACTTGTTGCTGGTTGCCCATCTGGCTCAATGGGCAATTCAGCTCCCACATTTCCTCATTTAAGACATTCATCCCAATGTTGAGCAGCTAATTTTCAGAAAAAGGCATGTTTCATATCCAGGTATATATGGTACAGGAAACAGGACATTTGTATGTGAAATTCCATATGTTAAATATAATGGGTCAAATTTTCCACTGTCGAAGTTAACTGTAGAAGGACAACCAATCCCATTTCCTTATTTTCTCCTAGCTCTAAATATGTTCTCTATATCTATTTCTCCTTGTTCTGTATTTTTAATCCTTCCAGCTGCCCTTGCAACTCCATATATACCAGTTTATTAACCTCTCCTAACATTGCTTTTTTTGTCTCACCCCCTGTTCAACTTTTGCTTTTGCCTGGCTCCTTATCTTCCAGAGATGCATTTTCTAGTTTTCCTCAGTCCTTAGATAAAGATTTCTTTTCCTCATCTTTCTAATTGACTTTACCAGTACACTTAGAGATATGCCATTTATTACTCTCTGTTCTTTTTTTTTTTTTTTTCCAGCTGGCTTGAGCTCTTCTACTCCTACTTCGTACCCTAACTTCAGTGAAACTGCCCCTATTATTTCCAGTCGAATTTTCCTAGACATAGTTCATACATTAGCACTGGGGGAGGGGGGCTCAAAATTTATTTTTCCTCCTACAGAATATATTTTGACAAAAAAAAAAAAAATTGTTTTAACTACACTGAAAAATACCAACACCTTTTAGTTCGGGCCAAAACATTTTTCCCCAGAGGATACGCATTCTTTTTGCAAAATATTCTATTTAATCAAAATTCTACTTTATTTGTTGAAAAATAGATTCAGTAGGATTTTTTTATTCATCCCTAGCTATATTCTTCCTCAGTCTCTACCTATGGATCACTACTTCTCCACTGATCTCTTATCCACCTACTCTCAGCTATCTTTATTTCTGCTTCCCTGATCTATTGAGCAGGATGTTTCATGGGGTTTCCTTCACTTACTTTGGGTGTGCATGTTGGGACTCTGCCCTTTGTGTCCAGGTCTTTTCTGGGTGCTCTCATCTTTTCACACAGTGTAAGTGCCTCTCTACAGACCTGGTTCATAAAGACATTCTTTTGCTCCTTACATCCAAGTGTCTCTCTCTCTCCTTAAGAGCCCTGCTGGTAATCTAACTTTAACATATTTATTCCTAGCAGATCTTTGATGCAATAATAGTAAGCCAGGATAGCCATATTTTGCATAATGACATCTGAGATGGAAGTTATAATTTTTATTTTTGGGGGGTTTTTGTACAGGAAAACTTGAAAATGTAAACACAAACAGCATTGTGAGCATGATTTGTGTAGCTGAGGCCTAAGATTTCCTTCTACAGAGATACAAGGATTTTTCAACCCTCATCCCAGTTCTCATTGACTCTCCTCAATCAACGTGGACTTAAACTTCAGTCAACTTGGGCCTAAACTTTGCACTGTCAGGCTCTTATCATGTTGCTTGAAGTTTAAAGTTCTTGGCCAAGATTTTCAAAAAGGGATGTGATTATGTTTTACTTTTGGGGTACACAACAACAGGGCCCTGTAGTGGGGAGCTTGCTGTTCCTGCTACTTAAGAGAAGGTAGGC
The DNA here is from genome assembly GCF_030867095.1 of Alligator mississippiensis. Taxonomy (NCBI): domain Eukaryota; kingdom Metazoa; phylum Chordata; order Crocodylia; family Alligatoridae; genus Alligator; species Alligator mississippiensis. The sequence goes on along the minus strand of NC_081828.1, from coordinate 106,344,938 downwards.
TGCAGGAGAAGCAGGCTGCAGGTGAGGCAGAAGTAAATCAAGGGAGCCACATGACCCAAAAAGGGACTAGGCTTGCAGGATATAAGACTAGGGCTTGAGCTAGGCAGGGAGTCTTGCCCAGAGCACCATGGAGGGAAGAGCTCCTGAGCAGAAGGACTGCAGCAAGGCCTCTGACTAACACCTGAACAGGGATAAGCCAGACTGGTGGTATAAGGATTGAGACTGTAGGAAAAGTGGAAGTATCAACTGGACTAGGAGTAGGGCTGGGGCCCATGGGATAGGGGCCAAGGTCAAAGAACATGACCACAGCCATGGTCTGTGAGGGAAGAGACCCAGGGTCAGAGGCCCGCAGCCCACGAGGTGAGGAGGGGCCAAGAATGCAAGTCTAAGTCCAAGAGGGGTTGAGACTGTTTGAGGTACAGAGGCCCAAGCCCCAGAGAAGCTGGAACCATTGAAGGCACCCAGGCTGGAAGCCCCAAAAGTGGCAGAGATCATTCCAGGTTTAGAGGCCTGCATGGACTGGAGTTGACACTGAGGCTGAAGGCCCATGGATGAGAGATTGACTAGATAGGACAATGGGGCTTTATATTCAATAACTGGTAACATTGGTGAGGCTTGGGAACAGCTAAAAGGGGAAGTGAGGAGACCACATAATTAAATGTTAAGGTGATGAGCAGTGACACCTGTGTTCAGGAGGATGAGATCTTGCTCGGGGAGCAAAGGGGTGCCTCCCTCTTTGTTAAAGAAATAATTACATCTAAGCAAGACAGGCAAGTTGAAGGGGAGATTGCCCAAAGAAAGTAAAGGAAACAAGACCTGAGGGAGGTTCCAGGGTCTTACAGCCACCCCTGGGGCAGGACCCTGTTACAGATCCTTATACTCTTAAAATAAAATCTTCAAGAGGTCTAAAATAAATCTATTCTTTCCCAAATACTAGATACTTTTAAAAATGCTAACCTTTCTCTGTATGATTCCAGAAACAAGAAGCTGAATTGGTGGGGCATTTAGTCTGGTATTCATAGGGAAATAAAAGGAGATTAGTCACTGAGAAGGCCTAGAAGTTCTCCTTTTTATTGCATGCTATTCTCCTAAGCTGGGTACAAACATTCAAAAGCCCAAGGTGGAATCAATGTAAGTTATATGTTTTCTGTAACTGGAGTAGTTCAATTCAGTAATGAACAGAACACACACACATGCCCTTTGGGGTGGGGGCGGGGGATACACAACTCTTAGACAGTGTTCTGCCATTTTAAAACCAATTTTTGTGGCTGAACTTCTGTTCTGTTACCGATATAAATTGGTTTCTGATCAATTCTGATCACTTACCGGTTCCTAGTTCCTTCTGTTTCATGACATTAATATAGACACACGTGCACACACACACACGCACATACATAATTCACACCAGAAAGGGAATTTAGTACCTTGATGATCCACCTTCTTAAAGCCATATTAAACATTTTTCTCAAGGCCCTTACACTTTGTAGACACCATTGTTCTTCATCTGCCTTCAAAAGCTCCAGAAAAAAACATATTTTAAATCAAACAGATGTCTCAGCAGAATTTGCAGCCCAATCTCCCCCGTCTGCTCTTTTTTTCTTTCTCTCAAACACAAACACACACACACATGAATAGGCTTACAGATAACTCTACTATGAATATTTTAATAAGGTGTCAAAGTAAGGTACAACAAAACTAAATAGACAAGATGAGATTTTATACATACCTTATTACTCTAGGCATAATGTATGGTGCTGATGTCTCCTCATTTATTGCATTTGGCCATTTCTACTGAGGCAAATAATGAAGGTTTGACTGAAATGATTCCATATTTAATAGAACAAGAACCAACAATCTGTTGGAGATGTTATAGCTGAATTTGTGTTTATAGAATCAGAAATGAATCAACACAGCAGGTTTGTTCAAACCTAAAAATAATATTCAAAAGGAAAGAGATAGTTAAAATGCCAAATAAGTTCAGGAACATATATTATGGTAGACACACATTTCTTTTAGAAGTTATCATTAACTTCAATATGTTGCACAGGTAAATCCTATATGTGCATCCAGGTTTGTAGAACTATAACATTTGTTTTCATTATTTGCAGTCCCTTGCTTCCTTTTCTATTTTACTAAGCAACACTAGTGCATGTTTGGCAGTGTTAATTATCTAGTTCTTATTAAATGGAGCATTGCAATAGAGTTTGGAATACAACTACTTTCTACAAACCACTTAATTCTTCATGTTTTTGTTGAATGAGTAGCTGTTGAAAGGTACGCAGAATATCTATTTGGCTCTTTCTTATGGGATGAGAGTCCATCCCTTAGATGTATTTTAGCCACTGCTTAACTCCCTAGGTAAGGATTTATCTATCCTGCATCTCAGACACTTACTCCCAATTGCATGAGTCAAGCCAGGAAATACAATACTAGTGCCTCCGGGGGTGCCCTCCCCATGTTTCCTAAGTGTTTAATAACACCACAAGAGTGACTTCATGATTGCATTTCTAAGTATGGGGGAGAGGATATGAGTGGGGCAAGCACGCTTATGTGCAAGCACCCCTGGACAGGCTCATAGTTACCTAAGCCATTATTCCATAGAAACTGAGTTTCTCAGAATCACAGTCACTAGTGGGACCCATCCTTTAGGAATGCTCAGAGCATAAAGACAAAAAAGCTGGGCACATGCATATCATTGTATTAACCTGGAATGCTGGTGATAGAGTTTAAAGTTCCTGTGTTCAATTAGGCAGAGCAGATATGATTTCAGTCCTGGCTTCCCACTTCCAAAGTAGGTTATCTAACCAGTGGGCATCCTTCTGTATTTTTTCCAATAGTTTGTGGATAGGTAGCATGGGTTACCTTAGTCACCTAACACAGGATTGTTTAACTTCAGGAGAAGGTTCACAACTCAGGATCTTAAGGGAGGCATGTATCCAGCCAGAGATGACAATTATTTAGGCAGTTAAGCACCACAAATATTTAACTACATTCTCATGATCTGCAACCTTGTAATGCTATTAGCTGTAGATTGCAATCTGGGTTTGTAAATACTACACTTCATTCAAGAATTTCCATCACTGAGTAATAGCTAGTTGACTCAGGACTCAAACTGGAGAGGATTTTAAGGATTAAAGATGTAAACAGCACCTTTACCAAGTTATCTGAAAAAAGCAGACCACATCATGCTGCTAATAAGACATTTCACCCCTTTTATAAAGAGTCAGTAACTGACCTGTCACTCGCAGGTATCTGCAAGATTTTTTTTTTAAGGAAAGGGAAATGGCAGATCAGATCCACAGTTTTTGGAGACAAAAGCCCAGAGACTAGTAAAGAATCTGGGGACCTGGCTAAGATCTTATTAAGGGTCAGAAATAATGGATGCATTAGCAGTGTTCTTAGGAAGATGATAGGACAATCAGTTAGACACCTGAGATTCTTATATATTAATGCTAGAAGTATGGAGAACAAACAGGAAGAATTGGAGGTTCTGGTACATTCACAGAATTATGATGTAATTGGGATTATGGAGATATGGTCAGATACTTCACAAGACTACAGGACTGCTATGTGTAGATACAGTTTATACAGGAAACAGTGGGGGAAGGAGAAGAAGAAGAAGGTGTTGCCTATAAATATAGATGAGGTACATGGGTTCAGAGGTTGAATATGAAGTGGAAGGTAGGCCTCTTGAAAGCGTCTAAGTAAAGATCAGAGTGGAGAGCAGCAGGAGGGATTTTATGATGGGTGTCTGCAACAGGCCTCTAAAACAAGAGGAGGAGGTGGACACGGTTGAAAAAGAGGCCTTTTTTTCAACAATCAATGGAAGTTTCCAAATTGTAGGCTTGGTTCTCATGGGGGACATTGGATAGCTGCTGGAAGAGAAACACAGTAGTACACATGCAATCCAGCAAATCCTTAGAGTGTGGTTGGGGAAAATATTTTGGTACAGATGGTAGAGAGGCCATGTAGGGTTCTCCAGGGATATTTCCTGGGACTGATATTGTTTAATATCGTCATTAAGCGGGGAAGCTCTTCTTGACTTACTGCTCACAAACAGGGAAGCACTGGTTATGAAAGTGAAGGTGGAAGGTAACTTTGGAGACAGTGACCATGAAATGATACAATTCAAGTTCCTAAGGAGAAGAAGGAAGGAAAGCAGCACAATAAGGACACTGGACTTGAGAAAAGCAGACTTCAACAACATCAAGGAACTGGTGGGCAGGATTTCTTGGGAGGGAAGTCTGAGGGGAGGATGAGCTCGGAAGAGGTGGCTGTACTTCAAGGCCCTCTTATGGGTGCATGAGTAAGTATCATGATGCAATGAAGGAACAGGAAGTGCAACAGAATACCAGCCTGGCTAGACAGCAATCTCTTCAATGATTTGCAACAGAAAAGAATTCTATATAAAGTGGGAACTTGGTCATAGTATTAGGAAAGAGCACAAGAGTATCACAGGAGCATGCAGAGAGAAAACTAGGAAGGCCAAGGCACAATTGAGATGTAGCTGGCAAAGGACATAAGGCAAAAAAAAAAAAAAAAAAAAGGATTCTACAAGTATGTCAAAAATAAGAGGAAGACCAGAGAAACCTTAGGCCCTTTTCTGAATGTGGAAAACAATCTAGTTAGGGCTGATTAAGAGAAGGTCGAAAATTGTTACTTCAGTTTTCACAAATAAGAACAGCTATTAGACAATGCGTGCAACTGGCAGCAGATATAGGGAAGGACAGGGAAGATCTGATAGGGACCACTGAAAACTATTAGAAGGTAGAGAAGCTCTTATGACTGGAATGTGAACATTGAGGGTTGCACTCTGTTTTGGAAGGACAGGATTGGGAGAAAAGGTGGTGAAACTGACACAAAACTGTCCAGACTTGATGGAAGCACAAAAAGAATAGCAAGAGACCAATGTGGGTGCACAAGCTTCTTCTAAAATGCCTCAAATGCAAAAGGAAAGCATACAGGCAGTGGGCATATACCAAGAAATAGCAATAAACTGCAGGGACAAAATCAGGAAGGCAAAGATAAAGAATAAGTGGCACCTGGCAAAGGAGGTCGAAGGCGACAAGAAAAAGTTCTATAAGTATGTTGGCTAGAAAAAAAGGACCAAGGAAACTGTAGGACCTCTGTTAACAGACCAGAGGGAACGCCGAAGTGAAGATACAAAGGCAGAGCTACTCAACAGTTACTTTGCCTCAGTCTTAACAGAAAAAATAAGCTTCAGCCGGAGACCTAAGAGAGATCATCTGTATAAGAAAGGGGGGAAGTTGATGGAAGAGATAACAAAAGAGACAGTCAGAGAGCTTTTGTTGGGTCTGACTGAATTCAGGTCAGCAGGACTGGATCAGCTTCATCCAGGGTCTTGAAAAAACTGGCAGAGCTCTCAGAGCCCATGGAAATGATCTTCATGAAGCCATAGGAGAGAGGCCAGGTACCACAAGACTGCAAAAGAGCCAACATATTGCCCCTCTTTAAAAAAAATTAAAGGAAGAAGGAGGGAATTAAAGACTGATTAGCCTTACCTCAGTACCTCAGAAGTTACTGGAGCATATCCTAAGGAAGCCCATTTGCTATCATCTTGGGAAGGAAAGGCTGATTTAATGCAGCCAGCATGGCTTTATGAAAAACAAATCATGTCCAACAAAACTGATCTCCTTCTTTGACAAAGTAGATACTTAACTGGATGAAGGGAATGCTGTAGATATAGTATATCTAGTCTTCAGCAAGGCTTTTGACAAGGTCCTGCACAGCCTTCTCATAAACAAATTGGAGAAATTTTCTTTTCTTTTCCTCACCCTTCTGGAGTGACTGAATGACAAGCCTTGCTTTGGGCAGGGATGGTTTAGGTAAATGAGGCTTGGAGCTAGGATAGGCAGCCTTATAAAAAAAAATCACCCCTAGCAAAAGCAGGTATTTTGACCCCATTGGGCATGCCTACACATACAAATGCTGTTGAGTGCGGTTTACTCTAAAATACTCTAGAGTAAACCCACCCTGGGCTGGCATCTACAAATGCAGGGATGTGGGAGTGAATTGCTCCTTGCCCCCAGGGGCCTGCCTGCTGTCAGGGTGCACGCCATCAACGGAGCCTGGGCAGGAACAGTGTCCTCTTGCCCTGGCAGCAGGGAGCTCCTGACCACAGCAACCCTGATTGTGGGCAGGGGACTTGGAAAGACCTGCAAGGGAGGGGCAGATCCCAGCTCCCTGACCTGATTCACCAGTGGGGTATGGGGCTGGGACTTGCTTGTTCCCTGCTTAGCTCTGCAATCATGATCAGGGAGTGGGGGGTGGGGGAGGTCCCTGCTGCTGGGGCACAGGGACATTGTGTCCACCTGGGGTCTGGTGCCCTGGAAGCAGGCAGCTCCCAGGGGCAGGGAGCAATCTTCTGCCCCCTGCTGACTGGCTGACCAGGAGCAAGTTTATCCCAGGAAGCCATCTACATGTGCCATACTTTGCAGTAAGTAATCATGAGTAAATTTGCTACTTGTGTTTACAGGTAGCAAATTTACTCATGATTAGAGCAAATTACTGTGCAGTAAGCATCTGTACATGTAGATGGTGATGCTTACTGGACAGTAATTTGCTCTAATCTAGAGTAAAGTGTCTTGAGTAGGCATGCCCATTATCACTGACAGTGAGCAGCAGGTATGAAATATTAGGATCTTCAACTCTAAAGCATAAGTCCTTATCACTTGGGTTAAGAAAATATTAGTTATAAGCAAGGAACAGGTTTCTATCCTCAATTCAGAAAGGTATGAGAAACAAAGATGATCACATGCACTTAAGTAATGGACTACATGCAGACATATGAAGTATGAGGACTTAAGTTAAATTTCTCAACATCATGCCATTGTGAAACTGCAAATAATGGCAACACTTGCAATATTGAGCCTTTGTCAGTGTTTGGTGATCACACTGGCAAATCACCCCACGATAAAGGGTTTTGGGGTGAATGAAGAAAACTAGGATCATTTGTTTGGAAGTCATCTTGTTTCACCTACTTTGTTCCCCCTAAGCTGAGTTTCTGGTGATTGCACTATTTACCATATTTTCTTGTATTGCATGCCCTGGAATATAATATGCGCCCTGTTTTTGCAAGGCAAAGTGAAAAAAGATCTTACCTTGTAGTATAGGTAAGTAACTGCACAGCAGCAGCTAGAGAGCCAAGCCTATTCCTGACCCTGCTGCCAGTCCCATGGGACAGATGTGGCCCTGTAGACTGACCCCATATGCTGACTGAATTTGGCATGCTAGGTTTGCAGTTGAGTGCCAGTTCTGACCCCACACACTGGGTCTGGCAATGAGCCATTACAAAGATGGTCTGAAGATTGGAAAAATATTTTCACACTTGTTCTTCTCAACTGCACTGCAGCTGAGGAAGTGAGTCTTCATGTTTAAATCATCACATCCATGATTCTTTGATTTTCTTTGTTTTAAAGGAAAAATGATTTCGGAGAGGACAATATTTTTGAAGTACACATCAGAAAGCCAAGAAAACCTACAAACCAGCCCTTTCAAGTCACAGAGTATGTTCATAGTCATAAGGGATGCATAGAAGTAAGGATTTGACTACTAGATTTTCCTTTCTTAACCCAAATGAACAAAGACTACTTATAATAAATCATTCTACTAGGTGTTTCAGGTACAGCAAGTCATTAACTCAAAATAATTTATACTTAAAAAAAAGTCCAGACACATAAAGGAGCAAGAGATAAAATATTGATATTTGCCAAGTATAGATGGAAACTTGTCTCTGTAAAGAGGGTTTGTATTCATTTTGGTTTTCCATTAAAGCAAATCATTATTCAATTTACTGCCCTGGCTGTTAACACCAGGAATGAAAATAATCGACTGTTTGCTTAACTAACAGTCCAGGACCAAGTGTTTAAACCGAAGAAAAATGAAGAATGTAGTAGTCAATTATTCTTGATAATAAAAGCAGAATTCATTTATCCCTTCTAGCAATAAATAGGCTTTCAAAGGGAGAGGTGCTGAAGAAACTAACATCTTAGAGGTCTCAAGATCTATAGCCTCATAGCAGAAGTCCTGATCCCATTTACAAGCTAACCTTCAGCCTATGGTTATTAATTTGACTGCTGGGATGTGTTGTGCTGCTACTTGGGTAATTAATCAGCCTTGTTCCAGAAATGACCCAGGCAGCTCCATTTCAGAAGGTACTGAACAGTAAAGAAGTACACAAAGGAACAGTTAGCAAACAGAGAGAGTCACAAATGTAAAAGCTTCATCTTTTGTTCCCAGTGAATAGTAAATATTAAAAAAAAACAAACCCTGATCATATTATATCGACAAGTTACAAATGGCAAAACTTCAAGAGGTTCATTTAGTGCATCATACTTACTTTTTACCTGATTGATTACAGATGTTGAATTAGATTTACTTGCAATGTTGATGCTTAGTATACATATTACATTGGGCAGAAAGAGATGGGAGGGAAACTATTTTCATATCCTGTGAGATTTTGAAATCGCTCCCCCTACATCATAATTCTGGATTTAGAAAAAAAGTGAAAATGCTGAATTAAAAATAATTACATAATGAAAAAAATTCAAATCATTATTATTGCTAATTCCTAAAAATCTTAGAAGCCATTAACTAACATTTCAAAATAAAAAGTTTTGAAGTAGAAGATTTTTAGTTTGAAAATACTGATATGCCTCACTGACAATTTCAGAAGTTTGTATTCAGAAAAGTAAATCAAATTGGGAGATTATTCTAAATCAATGGTTCTCAGCCTTTTTGGATTTGAGGCATACCTCATTGGACACAAGGCACCCTTCCATAACATTTCTAAACTGAGTGGCACCCCATTTCAAAAACTAATTTATAGATTACAGTGCTTATTTTCTTGCATAGGTGCCTGGAAGTGGGGATGGGGGAATTGTCCAGGCAGGGACAAGCCTGAGCCTATGCTATGTGCTTAGTTTATCTGCTTATCTCTTCATACCTCATGGCACTCTTCAAAAGATCTGGAGGCACCCCAAGATGCCCTGTCACCTTGGTTAAGTATCACTGTTCTACACAAATCATTTTCACAAACAGTTTTGATCTCAGCAAATGTATAAATGCCAAAGTAGTCTAAATCTGTCCACTTTGGAATTCAGGCAGGAGGTAAAGTAAACCAACAAATTGGTTTGGGGAGCTTTTGTAATCAAAACCTACTTTATCAGATGCTATAAATCTCAGAATTAGTTGTCCCTATGGTGTCACCCCACTTTACCTTCTGCCTGACTTCAGAGTAGCATAGCTAACTACTAGGACTGTGCAAAGCTTCGGTAGGTGATTCAATTCAGAGGAGATTTGGCCCCATTCAGCAGCTGGATCTCTGAATCCAAATTGAATTGGGAGATTGATAAAAAGGTCTGAATCAATTTGAAGCCTCTGAATTGTTTCATGAAAGATTCAGAGGAAATTCAGAGATTTGGGCAGTCCCTACTCGCTGCCACAGGGAGCTGGACCCGGGCTCCATGCTGGTAAGTAGGGGGTGGGGGAAGAGGAGCTGGAGGAGGGGGGATGGGACCATAGGGGGACCCCCAATAGGCCCCATCCCCCACCTGCTCTCCCAACCTCATGAATGGCTCCCCGCCCAGCCCCAGAGTCCTGGTACTTTAAGAAAAAACAAAAAGCCCTGCACTCACTGGCTGCTGCAGTGGCCTTCAGGGCCTCTGGGGGTTCATGGCAACACCTCCCCATGCAGTGCTAGGCAGTGGGGGGCTGTGGGGATTGCCCACCCCACCTGGCAGAAGCCAGTGAGTGTGGGCCTTTTTCTATTCTTTTTTAAGTGCGGGGATGCTAGGGCAGGGTGAGGCAGTCATTGATGGGGCTGGGAGAGCAGGTAGGGGATGGGCCCTGTTCAACTCAGAGATTCGGCCAATTTGTCGGCGGCTGAATCTCTGAATCAGATTTGGCTGAATCAATTCAGGACAGTGATTTGAATCACTGAATCAAATCACTCTCCCCCGAATTGGTGGAATCCCAATGCAAAGCAAATACTAGCCACTTCACGCAGGCTTACTGACCACCACCCTACTTTGGAATGCATATGCTATATACCAACTAGTCCCTTTTTTGTCCATTTGAATAGATAGATAGATAGATAGATAGATAGATAGATAGATAGATAGATAGATAGATAACATATACCCTGCATACTGTATAAACTTTTTCATTTGTCTTCATACAGTAGAGACATACAAGGCAGTTTAGAATGAAAGCTAGTTTAATTAAAAGCTACTTGTTTAATTATTTTTGGCTTGAAAATGAACTTTTGGGGAAAAATAACTTTTCATGGACACAGTCACTTTAGTGAAACTTGTTTTAAAAAATAATTATATTATTTTTAAGAATATGTATATATATATATTTTTAAATGTTGGATATTCCTTTTCCTCTCTCTCTCTCTCTCTCTCTCTCTCTCTCTCTCTCTCTCACCTTTTAATTTTTCCCTAACAGGAAAAAATAGGAATAACAGTGAGAGGAAATAATATGGACTGCTTTTAAAGTGTGAGAAATCTTTAAAAAAAACCCTATTTTAAACTAAAAATGAAAAAAAACACAACATTTTGAACTTTTTATTGAACTTGGTTTTTTTTAAATCAAAGAACCTAGAGATTGGAATTTAGAAAAAATGTTGACAAGTGATTTATATTTTTCAGTCATCTTTAATATTTAAGATTATCCTTCCTCCTTTTTGTTGATTTAAACTCTTAATTCAATGGATTTGGGTTAAGTCATGCTTATGGATGTGTAAAAATGTGTCCCATTATCTTTAGTGGGAATTTTGAGTTCAATAGGAAATAAGTTCTCTGAACTTCACAAGAGTAGGGGGTGTGGGGAACTGGGGAGGGAGGCGAGGGAAGGAAAAAGAGATTATGTAACCATTCTCCCCTACTGTGGTTCACCAAACAAGGCAAAACTAACTAAAGGACGGAGAGTAGGGAAAAGAGCATTAACTCTAAAATTACTGTGAAATGAAATCACCAATCGCCTGTCTTAAAAACTTCTCCAGCACCAAAACCTTCATTATTTCGTTCTACAATTTTTCAAGAATTTCTTTCTACAATTTTTCAACAACATACATCCACACATGCCATAACAACAGTACACTAAACTACATATACTAAGAGAGAGAATTCTTGAAAATGGATCAGAGGAAAATGGACCACTTCCAATTAAACTCACATGCTTGAAAAACTCAGGTTCAGTATTTTATGATTATGTTAAGTATTCCTAGCAAAAGAATCAGCCATTAGTATACTCAGTACTGCTTTACATAGAACAAAATGGTCAAGTTTCATGCAATGAAGCAGTGAGTTTAAAGCAATCTTTACCCAAGAAGGTTCATCTCTCTCTATCTTTAACCTTCTTAAAAGAAGAACCACATATTAAAGACCACAATCTAACACGTGACCTTGTTATATCAACAGCAATCTCACTTTAGATAAGAACATAAGATCTACAAGGGACCTCCTGGGTCAGCAAATCCAGTTGCCTTCTACCACTAGCAACCACATCGTATAATCTCATTCATCAAACTGATCGAGCCATATTAGAAATACTTTGCTTTGATTATTCAGAAGCTCACTGCTCTGAAAGTTAGAAATCATCTGATTTGCAACCTAAATTTATTTATAACACGTTTCCATTTCTTCCTGAACCAAATTATCCTTTGGATCAAATTGTGCTTCTCTTTCCCATGAATAAATTTCAGTGGTTTTAGGATAAAAAGGTGTAGAAAAGTAAGAACAGATGTAAAATAAACCTTATATAATGTTTAATACAAAACCTGGCTCCAACTCAACATAAAATAAAACTAAAAAACAGAAAGTTAAGAAGTGTTCCATATTTGGCATTTTAACCTTAAAATGTCTTTTACTTTTTAATATAAATATTTAATCCTCCTAAAGCTAAAATTAAAAAAAGGAAAGTTATAGCCAAGCTCTATGCACCCCTTATCTAAATAAACCTGAAATCTTGTTTCTGTGTCTACTTTATCTCCTTCCCTAAGCACTACCTCTCTGTGTTACTGGCTCTTTATAGCAGTGTGTATCATTTGCAGGAACCTAGCTAAACCATGGAGGCTGCCTCTCTTTTTGCAGTCCTTGCATGGCATCCAGTACCAATTTCATGATACAGAACACCAGGCCCCCTCACACCTCTGATTGGCCAAGGGCCTCTGGAAGTCCTGCCCCTCCCCAGAGATTGACAGATGGACATCTGCCAATCTCTAGGTAGGGGTGGGAATTCCAGGGCCCCTCAGCCAATCCCCCTTACCCCCGTCATGCTCCAGGCCACCAGGGCTTCTTGTGCTTTTCAGTTTGCAGTGCCTTTTTTCTTCCCCCACTTTTTGCTACTGTTTTCACACTTTTTCATGGCCCCCAGGCTTCTTTGGGGGGATCTATCAAATTCATGGTTTCTGAGAAAATCATGTAACCATGAATTTGGTAGGTCCCTAATAATTTGGAATCAGCCTCTCAGGAGCTTCTCTGTCTGTGCAGTGAGGAAGAAGGGTATTAGAAGTCTCTTCACTACTTTCATGCCCTGAATAAGGGGTATACAGAATTATAGCCTCTCTAATGGAGGCTAACTGGAACTCTCTCAGGAATACACAGAATTCTAAAGATGAAGTGACAGTAAACGGTAACCCTACCCTTCTCTCTCCTACCCATAAATCATCAAGACCAGCTTGCAGTCTGTTCTAGGAATAACGTATTGTGCCCTGTGATGAGATGCATCCTCTATGGCCATGTCCAGACGAGCATGGTTGTGCAGTATGTGGCACTGCAACTATGTCTATGGTGCCACCTAGTGCACATTCAGATGTTCACCATGTTGCAAGGGAGCACTGCCCATGCATGTGCTGCTCCCTTTTTTTCTGTGGGATATCCAGGGGTCCAAAAAAAAAAAAAAAAGCAGAGCAGCACATGCATGGGCAACATGTGCCACTCAAAAGTGAAGCCGGGCCACCTGGACCTGTGATGCAGCTGCTGGCCATGCTCTTTGTGACAGAATCCCTACTGTGACAGACCTAGGAGGCCCCCAGAACCCTATATAAGGCTGCTGGGGCAAGCCCAGTGCTGGCCCCAGCCTCCCCTACCCCACCCAAGGTAACTTGCCACATGCCAAAGTGCGCATGGCATGGGTATTCCTTGGGGACATGTAATGGTGATGCAAGGTGCACTGCTACTACTTGTCCTCAGGAAACCAAACATCCACGCTTATCTGGTCTGTCAAGAAGGAAATCTGCCTTTCAGAGCAGGAGGGCTCTGTATGCCCCCTCCTCCCCAATTATAAACCACATAGCCTTACAAGGTGGTTAAGTCCAAAGCCAAAGCTGTTACACAAAGTATCAAGTACATAAATTGTCCTCTAGGAGCCCACTCTGCAAGTTGGTCCCTTTACCATGGCTTCCAGTTGTATTCTATCCATATCCAAGACTATTTAAATAGTCATGCTAACTCAAACTATTTCAGCACTGAGTAGAAGACAGCTTAAGGTAATAATCTTCAGTAGTTCTTCTCAGCAGGGCAAGTTTGCCACCTAGAAAGTCACAGGGTTCACATCCATATATATTTATATTGTCCAAACGTTGTTGTTTCAGCAATTACAGTGGTGATAGCCTGAAGCTAAGCCCTGGCTTTCCTTTGTGCCTCAAGCTTCAAGCTGAATTTTTCATTTGTCATCTGATTTTCCAGACATAACTTGATCTGAAAACTACTGTATTATTGCTGGGAGAAATAAAAATCACCATTAATTTTGTTTAATAAAAGAGTTGGCAGGATGTTGTTTTTGGTACACTCTTACACTGAACTGACTTTACCATCCAAGCAATATTATATATCCTTGGGTCATATCTCATAATTGAACAGAATGATAATCTCTGTTGTTCGTCATAGCGCAGCCTCAATCACTTTTTTTTATTTGAATACTGCTGCCCTAGAGCATTTTTGAATTCTACAGGCTTATTAAAAGCAATTTAATAAACTGGTATTTCTGACCTAAAGGCATATATTTTGCACGTTATTTGATGGCAAAAACATTCATTTCCCAAATAAGCTCAGTGGGCCAAATGATTAGCTGAAGAAACTACCTTCAGTGTCTGAGAGTGGAATTATGACAAGTGAGGATCTGGCCCATTGACTTCAGCAAGACTACTTAGTGAAATAAGCGATACTCATCAGTAGGAATGTAAAATAGTTTTCTCAAGTAGAGCTGTGAAACTAAAATATGTTGTAGGGTCTGGCTACAGAGCCCCCTATCCCCAAAATAATAAAAAAAACCCCACAAGTTGTTTTGATTTTCTCTACAATATAGACATTTCAATTCTCTAACCAAAAACAAAACCTCTCAAAAGATTCCTCTTAGGAAACGTGCAGACAAGGTTATTTGGGTAAATCCAATATCTTTTATTAGACCAACTCAAATAGTTGGAAAAATTCTTCTTAGCAAGTTTTTGGACACAAACACCCTTTGTCAGACCAAGGAAGCATCTGCAGATGGTCTGTGCTCTTCCTGGATAAAGTGGTAAAGCAGCCAGAGCTCAGTACATACCATTCCATCCAGGAAGAGCACAGACCATCTGCAGAAACTTCCTCAGCTGGACAAAGGTGTTTTTGCCCAAAAGCTTGCTAAGAAGAATTTTTCCAAGTACTTGAGTTGGTCAAATAAAAAATAATTGAATTTACCCAAAGAAGCTTGTCTGCCTATGTCCTTAGACCAACATGGCTACAACCTACACCCCTGAAATCTTAGGACATGTTTCACTTGAACCAAAGGAAACATGGGTTGTTAACACATTCTTGTTTTTAATTTTTTTAATTAAAATTAAATAACTTTTGTCTCAAAACATTCTTTAAAGTCAAAATAAAATGTTTATATTTTCTGATTTCCCCGTCATCCTCCCATTTCTTCATTGACTCCATCACACAGCATTTGACTTGAATTCATAAATGTTTGGTTGCCTTGATTTTGCATTTTTCAGTGAATAACATATAAATTAAAATGCTAATAGTTCTGTTCACAGGGTATAAAAACAAGAATATATTTTGCCCAGTATTCAGTTCAGCTTCTGCCTTACATTGACTATTAGCAAAAAAGTCCCACAAAAGTCAATAAACAACATTCAGCAACTTCTGTATGCTGCCCCACCTACCTACATTGTCTGCCTCCCCACCATCCCCTAATGCCTGTCACCCTCTTGCCTCCCCCACCACCTGATTGCCACTTTCTGACCCTCTACTACTGCTTTACACAGTGCAACGGTGGGGGATGGGGTGAATATAATGATTGTCCAATAATTAGATTCTATAGAAAACTATAACAAATGCATAATTTTTCCATGTTAACATCTAATTACTGGAGAGCCACTTTAAATTCAGGATTGTCTTAGATTCAGCTAAATATGATATATAAGATATATATATATATATATATATATATATATATAAGAGAGAGAGAGAGAGAGAGAGAGAGTGCAGAAACTGTTGTGAACTCAAGCTTGCTTCATCAGATGCTGTAAAAGGACAAACATAGAGCTGTGTATAAAATGGAGCAAGTGATTTAAATACAGAAAATGGCAAGGGAAGAAGGAGAGGATGAGGGGAAGAGGGGTAGTGCTGGGAGAAGCAAACCAGTGGAGAACTCTAGGAACAGAGGGGGTCACAAAAGCTTTACAGGTAATGGGATAAGAATCTGTAATCCTGTTTAAAACTATACTTAAGAAAGTTCAGTTTCTGGATGATTTCATGTTCTGTAATTTCCCACTCAAACTGGTTTTTAAAATTTTGCTGCCTGCGAACAGCAATCCTAAGGTCTGAAATGAAATATGCAGGGATATTAAAGCTTTCTGCCATAGGCCTTTGTTTCTTTCTGCAGATGCTGCCAAATTAACGTTCATTTATTCTTACACATAGAAATTGCCCTGATGAAGACACCAGAGGGGACCTGTAAGCAAGTGATGGTGTATCTGATGTTGGTAGAGTTGCAGATGTTATTTGGTTCAGTGATGATGTGGTCTGTATTAATGGAGGTATAGCCGGCATTTGTGTCCACTGCAAGGCCTGATACTTTAGTGAAGATAGGAGTTAGTTATTTTGTTCCTTGAGACATGTCTTTTAAGGTTTGGGAGCTACCTGTAATCCAGGACAGTTTAGTCCCCCATGATTGGGTTGAGACAGTAATCCTCTTCCAGGAGGGGTTGGAGGTCATTAATGATGTGTCTAAGGTGTTCAATCCGGGGACTGTAGGTGAGAACCAGGGAGATTCTGTTGTCCTTGTTCGGGCTTGGTATTATAGCAGGTTGGAGCAAGTCTGCATCTGCCTTTGTTGACTTAAGTGACTAGTTTTGCCACTGTATTGTAATTGTAGCAATCCCTGATCCAAATACCAGTAGGTGGGATCAGAGAAGATATGGTTGTAATGTAGAGCTTGAATATAGGCATGGATCTAGTGTCTGCTTAGGATGAAAGCTGGTGGCATGAAGGCAGCTGTGGTGATTTGCTGGTTCCCAATACAATGTGGTGGTGAAGTGGCCATTGCAAACCTTCACTGTAGTATCTAGGAAATGAATCTTCTGGGCAGAGTATTCCAGACTTATTTTGATGCAGGGCTAGAAGTTGCTATAGTCTTGATGAAATTTCTTCAGAGGTTCTTTCTTGCATGTTTATATTATGAAGATGTGACATCTATGGTAGCTCATATGGTGTTTTCTGGAAGTTTGCCAATGGATCCCAGTTTCTTTAAAAAATCTGTGGTGTCTTTCTAATAGCTGCCAGGCCCGATGGCTTATGGAAATACAACAGAGTCAACACAACCAGAAACTCACTCCATGATGGTGCCAATGACAGAGACAATGGGTTGACAGGTTTGTGGAACTTATATAATAAGTAAAAGTTGTGTGGCCTAGTTCCCAGAGGTGGAAACACCAACACTCTCCTCTGTTTCCAGTGGTAGATACTTTAAGAGTTTTATCTAGTTTCTCCTGATATTGTGCTGTGGGGTCCTCTGTCAGGTGTTGTAAAGCTCCATGTTGGAAAGTTGTCCCTCAGCTTCCTCTATGTAATGTGTTAGGGTAACAATAATTTGGATTATTGAGGAGCATTGGATCTGCAGCTGGAATAAGGCTTTAACCTGTGTCTCAGAAAAAAAACTGCTGACCACAAGGCAAAATGGTGTATTAAAATAACCTTGCAGATGCTTAGGCAAGTAGTTTTAACCATATAATAGGATTGTTGTGAGATCTATCTATCTATCTATCTATCTATCTATCTATCTATCTATCTATCTATCGATAGATATAGATATCTAGATCTATCTATAGATATATATCTTTTATGTATAAGATTTTGCTTATGTTAGGTAACCATCTTAATTGTGTTAGCCATTTTTCTGGAAAAAAGCAGCAATTCAGTCTGTGTGCTGTGAACCAGCTATAGCGAGGAACAAGATAAGATACAGGGGCCCAAAAAGGGTGGCGATAGCACAATCTAGGACAGAAAAACAGACTGGAATGTGGAAGATAACATGTAACCAAGATGGACATATGCAAAAGGGTGAATGGTGTTTGGTAAAGAAACTTCCAGAGTCTGCCCATTGACCAAAAGAAGGGAGTTCAAGGCCTTAGACATACACCCATAAAAAAAGGAAATGTAAATGAATGAAATGCATAGGCAATTCCATGCTAATGAAGAAAACCATAAACAGAGGTGGAGCTTGAGATGGGAAGAGAAATGGGTGGAACAAGAGGAGGGACGAAGGAGGAGTGAATGTTAATGAACTTGAATGAAAGTGTATAAATGTAGGAAAAATCTATTGTTCAGCGCAGTTTCCAGGTTTGTTGAGGTTTTTTGGGACCTGGCCCAAAGCTGTCTCCATTCTGAATAAAGCTGTTGTGAGCAATGTGTGCTCGTGTTTGCTCCCTGTCTGCTCTGGCTAATGAGTACCAGGATCCATGAACAATTGGACTGTCGTCTCCCTAGTCATTGGATGCCGCATGGAGTCGGGGTCTAACATAATGTATACTGTTTTGCCCATAACAAGAGTGGCAACCCCTTATCAGCCCACATTAGAAACATGTGAGATGCAGCTCTTAAAATACAGCCAAGTTAAAATGCCCCCACCTGTCAAACACTTTAAAATGCACTATAATTTAGGTGCTTTTTGTAAAATAGTTTAATGCATACATTAACATTTTCTGCACATTAGGACTGCAGCATTAACAGTGCTTGCATCGTTAACACTTACTAAAAAGCACAGAGAGCATGAATAAAGTACACAGTGGAAATTTTTTTGAGTTCTTGTCATTGGGCTACATATGCCATATAGGGAGCCCTAGGAGACCTATTGCTTCTGTCTCCAGCATTTGTTCTATAAGGGTCTGACTTTCATGCTGCTTCCTAACTTGGGCAAAGACAGTGTTATGCATTCAACCTAACACTTATTACGGGTTGTTAAAATGCAAGCAGACATAAGTTCATACAGTTTAGCATATGTTTAATGTCCTTGCGGCATTGCAAAATTGTTCACTTTCAGGTGAGGGTTATCTCCTAACACATACTAATTTTAATGTGTCACTTAGGCCATGTGTAGATGAAACGAGAGGCACGTGTGCATGACACTTTAAAGCAGACTAAATGCTTTTGAACCACTTTAATAGTGTTGGTGTTTGCATGCCTCAGTTCCATAGTTTCATAATTTCATAATTTCATAGTACGTAGAGTTGGAAGGGACCTGAGCAGATCATCAAGTCTGACCCCCTGGCATGGGCAGGAAATAATGCTGGGGTCAAACGACCCCAGCTAGGTGATTATATAGCCTCCTTTTGAAGACCCCCAGGGTAGGAGTGAGCACCACTTCCCTTGGAAGTTGGTTCCAGATCCTAGCTTCCCTGACTGTGAAGTAGTGCCTCCTGATATCTAGCCTGAATCTACTCTTGGTCAACTTATGGCTGTTATTCCTCATTACTCCTGGTAGTGCTCAGGGGAACAGGGACTCTCCCATAACCTTCTGGTCTCCTTTGGCCAGTTTGTAGACAGCGACCAGATCCCCTCTCAGTGGCATATTGCACATTCATTCTAGGCACTGTAGGAAATTTGGTGGTATAATGCGCTTTAAACGACTTGGGGCACAGAAAACTAAAACTCCTTTGAGGAGTTTCTGTTTTCTGTCCCTGCAGCTGCAGAGCAAAGCACTGTGCAGCTCAGGGGCTCTGCAGGAAGCCCTGCAGGCAGCCTGGCAGCATCTTGGGAAAGCAGGTCCTGCCCAAGAAAAGCGGTGAGCCTGGTCTCCACCCTCCTCCCCCTGGAGCCTGCTTGTCTACCTGAGCTGTGTGGAGGCCTGGTGCTTCCCTGCAGTGCCCCCTGGGACCGCCTGAGCAGGGTGCCTGTGTGAAGGTGCCACCTGGGGGAGTGGCTGCCACTGCCACGGAGGGAAGCAGCAGGCCCCTCCACAACCCAGGGACTGCTTTGCTCACTGTCAGCTTGCCCTCCCCTCCTTTCTGGAGAGGCAGGTAAGTCAGCAGGGTGTATGCATGACATGAGAGTTTAGTCAGCCCTAAATTGAAGCAGTATTTTTTAAAAGCCACCGCTTCAACTTAGGGCCCTCATTTCATCTACACACTCCCTTAATTCCAATTATTTACAACTGTTGCAAGTGGATATGTGACAAGGCCTTAAGAATGCATGCCCACTCAGGAAACTGAAGGTTTGATTGCACATCCATTGCAACGTTAATCTACTTAGTAAAGGTAACAAAAGCAGTTAAGACAAGGTGATGCAAGCTTCCGCGTTGGCTAAGAGCAGAGTACAAAATCTCGAGACATCATGGGTACATACTGTGCTAGGCCATACATCATGGCTTCACTCTTATTCTTACCTGTGGTAGCTAGATTGATTTTGCTGTTTACACATACCTCACATGTGGGAGTAATTTCCAACACATATGTCTAGAAGCAGCATATGCCCTTTATGTTTAACCATTGAGCTGAGCTGGTTTACACATATTCAGATGGAGCTGTGGCACTTCCAACTCCTTTGCTCCTCAGAGAAAGAATTACCCTGAGCCCCAGGCATGTGCATTCCCCTGCATTCCTCCACATTTCCCTGAGCCCCAGTCCTGTATTTTCAAACTGTTCTGGAATGAGCAGGCTTTAAAAAAAACTTTTCCACTCCTTAACCTGTGTTTTACCAAGTAAGGCAAGGGCATACATCAGCTCATAAAAGTTAGGTCAAACCAGAACAGAAGCACCATCATTTGGGATACTTTCCTTCCCTGAGCTGACAGTTGTTATGCTATGATGGTTATGACTGTGATGTTAAAGTGGCCGCTGCTTTGAATCATCAATGTACGTCAGAAAATATGGTTTTAATGCTTTCTAGATTCTCCTGGGCACATGACACATTTGTTTGTTTGTTTTTTATTTAAGTGGACTAAAAATGCCTTTAGTGATCTTTCCTTTTTCTTCTTACTGAACATTGCGTTGAGAGTACTTTTATTTCTTTGTGACCCTTTTCTATAAATCATTAAAAATGGAATTTCCCAAAAGGATATTCTCAACTCTCTTGTAACTTTCATTTCTTAATCTTGAGTAGAAACAAAAGGTTTTGCCTTTTCCCTCAGCCTTTTGTAGAGTTCATCTAATACAGATCAAATACTAAGGGCAAGATTATACATTACAAGTAGATCATGTTAAGAGAACTTAAAACTTGAATGTTCATGTATTAAGGCTCATTATCTAGTGCTAAGTGCCCTTTGAGCATCTTAAATTATGCCACTTCAGTCTAGGATTATCTTTGAGTGGGCTACCTAGCTTGAGTTAGTTAACTTGTGGATGTTCACTTGAGATAAAACCACCGATTTGCACCCTTCCAGTATCCCAGGAGGCACTGCTCCCAAGTGGACTACCTATCATCCAGGATTCTACAGATACCTGACAGCTAAAAACAGCTAAGAAAAAGCTAGGTGGGGATTAGGTGAGTGGGGAGAGTAGGGATTGGGTGGGTGGAGAGCTGCTGGGCTGCTGCTCCCTCCGCCCCCCAAAATTGCCTCCCTGACCCTGAAATCACCCCTTCCACCTCCAGATTGCTCCCCTGCCACCCTAATTGATCTCTCTGACCCCCATTGGCCCCAGGGGGTCAGGGGGGCTGCCAGGGAGCTTCAAGGCCCAGTGAGGGCTGCATGTGGGTGAATGGGCAGGCTGGGCTGCAAGGGTGCCTTTGACCCCCTTTCCTGCCACCACAGCTTCTCTTAGGTTGATTCAGGTAGCAGGGCAGCAATCTAGGGATATAGGGGCTAATCTTGTGTGTGTGCAGGGGGAGATCTGAGGGCTGATGGGGGCTTTGGCATGATTTAGGAGGTGGAGGGGATGGTTCAAACATCACAGTGAGGTCCTCCTCGCACTCCTCCCTGGCCTATACTGTAGCTAGAGAGCCAGTGAGCAGGGCAGTCATGGAGCATACCTAGAGCCCCTGACCATGCCCTTACTCGCTAGCCCTTTAGGAGCAGGTCTGAGCAGTGCATGTTAGGGTATTAACTCTGAATATGTGACTGATCATTAACACTAGTTAACCTTAACACAGATTAACATTCCTTAAAACTAGCACTTGTTAACATTCCTTAAAACTAGAACATGTAATATTACCCTAAGAGAAAAAAAGAACAAAGTCAAAATAAACTGTTGAGCTACTAAATCATTAAAAGAATCAAGTAGACATCAAGGAACTCCAAAGCTTTATCCAGGTGAACTTTCCATAATCTGTATTGAATATTTTTTTATGCTTAAAATTCTCACTAAGCTATATTTACCCTCCTGTAGCTCACAGGAATCAAGTGTAACAATGGGAGTTTTTGCATCATCACACACCCTACAGCTCTCAATTGTGTATTGTCAGATGAAAGCCACAGGAAGCCTTTATTCTGGAACTTGCACAGTACTTACAGATGTATCTCTTTCCTCTCATCAAGACACTACATCAGAAAATGAATTCAGTCCTGACTGAAGGAACTGAAAATAATTATAAGGAGTTTTTTTCCCTTTCTTTTTCTTGTTGGCATTCTGCTTCTGAGCATAGGACTGCCATTTGACCTATACATTTTTCAGTGTATATTTGTGTTAGTCATTGCTACTTTATAAAATATTTAGAATACAAAAAAGTGAACATTGTTCCCTCCCTAAACAATCACAATAAACAGGTAACCTAAACCATTGGGGGCCAACCTTTTTTTGGCAGGCATGCCACAAATTATCCCTGCACCCTCTCTGAGTGCCACTCTGATCCCTTTCCCCTCCCCAATCTGCTGCTCTGCTTTCTGCTCCAAGTGCTGCTTCAGTCTGCTGCTCTGCTTGGCCCCTCTCCAGTCTGCTGCATGCCACATAGAGAGGCCATCCATGCCACTTGTGGCACTTAGACATATATCACTTGTGCAATTTTGAATCAAAAGTACCTGGTTACCTTCCCTAGCAGATAATTGTCACCTCTCTACTCACAGTTCTGAAATGAACTCTTAAACTGCCCAGTTCTGAAAGTGTGAGCATAGTCACCATCTGTTCAGACTATCTTTCAAGAACTTAATTGTTTTGACTGGGAATTGGGATATGGATGAACTGCAAGGGAGAGTAGGTAAGAGAGGAAAGGAAAGTGTTTAAATAATTTTCCTCTTTCGTTGCTGCTGTTCTTTTCAGAGTCAATGTTAGAACAATGGGCTAAGGCAGATATTCTTGGCTATATTTAAACAGTGATGATCAGGGTAGGATCAGAATTTTTTGGAAGGATTTTTCATTAATGAATGCCAAGATTTTAAAATAGAAATTGTTTATAGAGAAAGGGAAGTTTTGACAGTTTCCTATTCTGAGAATTTTTTAAAATAAAATTTTAACATTTTCAAAATGGGATTAATTAACCTTTAAAAAAATTTTTAGTCAAAATTACATTTTGTTTCAAAATATAATTTGTGGCAAATGACATCTGTTTAAGCAAATGTATAGTAAAATATATGCAAAGGAATAAAACATTGCAATCTAAACACATTTCAAAATTAATGAAAATAAAAATGATTCACTTGGAACAAACTAAAATTCTTTTTTGGTTATTTGGTTCTTGAATGATTTGAAAATACTGATTTTTCATTTAATTTTAGGAAAAAGAAAAAGAAAAACCTTGAATGTTTTCACAGGACCTCAAAAGAATTTCCCAAGCACTCCAATTACAGTAAGGATGAAAATGAACTTTTTTTCTGTTGCCCTAGGGGACAGAACTAGGATCAATGGCCTCAAACTTCAGCAGGAGAAATATAGTTTGGTGATTAGGAGGAACTTTCTGACTATGAGGGTGGTCAAGCATTGGAAAAGGCCACCTACAGAAATTTCAAGAACCTACATCTTTGAAAGTTTTCATGAGCAGTTTGCACAGACACTTGGATGCAATGGTTTAGTCAGGGAAGGTCCTGCTGTGAGCAGGGGTCTGGATTAGCTGACCTTTTCCAGCCCTACTTCCCTATAATCCCAATTACCTCTTTTGGTCAGGGAATGAGTGTTTTTTTGACTTGCTTGTGACTGACCCTCAAATGGGCTCAACAGAATTCTTATTCCTCATTTTGAAGAAAATACCAACCCTAGTTCTATTCTACTACTTTGAGTTTGCCTAGTATTTCAAAAGGGCATGAAGGGATAAAAAACAGGCCTATGGCTCTAGTTCCTCCCTATGCACTGGCCACTGACTCTTGCTGAATATGCAGAGAACTGTAAGATGAACCCAATAAAATGGTACGTGATTATATCCTTGCAGCCTTTGGCTAGGTATGGACATTCAAAAAGTCCAAGGCAGAATTGATCCAAGTTACATTGTTTTTTATAAGTGGCATAGTTTAGATTTGTAGTGAACAGAACACACATTCATCCTTTGGGGTGACAAAACTTAGACTGGGTTCTGCCATTTTTAAACCAGTCTGTGTGCGCCAAACTTCTGTTTGGTTATGGGCATAGACTGCTTTTTTGTGCCAAACTTCTGTCCTGTTACGGCTATAGACGGGTTTCCAGTCACTTATATCAGTAAAAGTGTGAACTGTAACTTGCCTTTAAGTCCCTAGGAGCAACGCTTGGAAAGAGGTAACTCCACAAGGCAGTTTCCTATCATTTGTCACTAAATGCTACAGCTGAAAACTTTCTGTAAAACACACAGTGTGAACTTACTACATTATTAATAAATGTACAGAGATGATTAATGACTGGTGTTCGAGGTCTTCTCCTATGAAAACCAATTTAAATGGAACAAAAATAAACACATATGGACTTGTGGACTATTGGGGCTGGGAACAGGAGAGGGACCTTAAATCCAAATTTATTCTATTACATAATCACACAGCATTTGGCATGGTAATAATAATACAGTTATCCTAATGGCATTTTATCTGTAAGGTATATATTGATTATAAGTTACTTCAACCATGCCATTGGCACAGCTACACACTCTTTTTTTCATACAATGGTAGTTTACAATAAGTGTCTTTTATTTCTATAGTAGACCTTTCAACCTATTCAATAAACTTTTAACTTCATTTTTTTTCATCAGACTTTCAGCTTTTGATTATACCCCAAGTAATAAATCCTTTAGTTTAGACTTGTGCCAAGAGTGCAATTGTTTTTCCTAGAACCATATAGGATTTCTACAGGCAGAAATTCAAGACCTGTGTGTACCCTCCATACTCTGAGTATTACAAATACACTATCAACGGTTTGCAACACGCATTTTCCTCCTGCCAGGAATTCAGCTACCATCTTTCCCCTGTCAGCAACTGTATAAATTTAATCCTGCCAGCAATTAGACTTCACATATTTCTTCTTCTAGAATGAGGTTTCTTTAAATCATCTTTATACAACTGCACCTGCAATTTACTCTCTGCCAGGAATTCATTTCTGCATTTTTCCCAATAAAAATATGAATGATATTAAGCAAGTATCACTCAGCATTGTCTTAGCAGTGGGACTAGAATGTGCTTTGTCTTCATAGAAAAAAAATGTATCCCCTATTTATCATTTAAGGAATGAAATTAAATGAAAGGGCAAAAATGGTATACTCTTGGTTCTGCAGTGTATAATTTAAATTCTGGTTTAGTTTGTTTATTTTCTACATTACTGCTTGCAGAAGTCAAAGCAGTAACACCTACTGCTTAGTCCTTGTCATCTCTTTATACCTCTGTATTAGAAAAATGAGCACTTTAAGAGAATAAATTCTCCTGGCATATCAATACAGCTGTCTGCTGTCTAAATGTTTTCTAACAGATAATAAATGTATTATGTTCAGATAAGCTACAGAAAGTTAAACTCCTGATAGAAAACTGCAGTTGTTTCTGTATTTAAATTACTTTTATTCTTCTAGACAGCTGTAAATGTGTGGATATGAATTGTTGGGAGGGAAAGAGCAAAGTTAGCTTAGTTGTGTAATTCTATACCATATGGTTCTTTGCAGAGAAATAAAGGAGGCCTGCCAGGAAAAAAGCACAAGTCAAATTGCTGATAAAGAAAAGTATAATCTTATAGGTCATGTGTGCGAGTGGACAAAGGTGGTTGGTGACATGGCAGTAAAGCCTTCATTCTGCAAAAAAGACTGAATCAGACTGAGAAAATGATAATGATAGATTGTAGACTTACTATTTTCTGATAAGAAATGCCTGGCTGCCTAGTGCAAGGCTGAGCAGGAAGAGATAGATGCAGAAGACCTGTGCTGCATGTTGAAGTTTTATTGGACTCTAAATACCTCCTTCCTTAATGATTTCTGGCTGGGAAAAAAGTACAAAGTTATTAAAGACTTGAAGTTTTTTTTTAATTAGAGTAAATACATAAGATTATATTTAAAATTTAATTCACTTAATATTAACTTTATTTACCTATTTTATACATTACTTTTATTTGTTGACAGAAAAAGTCTACTCTCTGACCTATCTCTATCTAAGGCCCATTTTTTCATATATATGATGCATTTCAGAAGGCACCCTTTCTCTTTTGTCCTACTAAATTTTATATCCAGGTCTCTGTCTCTCCCAGGGCAGTGCCTTCCTCAGGAATGCATTCTTCTGCCTCTTAGTCTTTCCCTCTTGGCTGTCTGATGGGACAGCTTCAAAATCCCTACCTAGCCCATGACCTTGTAGTTAGGACACTTTACTGGGAAGCTGGAGTTATGAATTCAAGCCCTCTGTATGTGTTTGTATTTGCGGGGGAGAGTGGGGAGTGGGGAGGGATATGGGGGGTCCCATTTCCTGGTCATGTGTCCTAGCCCCTATGCTATTGAACTAAAGGTAAGCAGGTCCTCCTTCATTTAGGTGTCTCCTTGAAAGTAAGCTAGCTCCCTATATAACAGTTCTCCATCTGTTTATACCCAAGACATCCCTTGGCAGGCTCAATACATCCTTTGACAGATTCAAAGCACCCTTTGTAAAATGCCAGTTCTTAGCTTTCACTTGTTTTTTTTACTATATAAAAATTATTTAAAAATTGTTCTCTTAAAAAGTGGTCACAAAAAATCACAAAAAAACCCAGGTCAGAATATTTTGACACTGGATTTAAAATCCTCAGATGTATCTTGTGAATCGTATTTCGTAACACTCTGAGGCCCACCCTGGTACCCTTGAAAGGATCTCAAGGCACTCCTAGAAGCCATGGCACCCTAGTTAAAAATCAAAACTATATGATGTAGCCAAATAAGAGCCTCACATTGAAAGAAAAGGGGAGACCTATGAATTTTTCTGGGTATAGCTTTATCAGCAAAGAGCACCCTTGTCAGAACTGGCATGGATTAAAATTGGTCTCTGGTGTTGTACAAGGTGGCCTATTGGAAGATTAGGAAAACTGTTGTATTGAAAGGATACAGTTCACACTCCGAAGCAGCATGCCTAATTCTCACGCTAGCTGTGGGAAAGATTTAGAGGTGGATTAGCTTTGCTCATCAGTTATTTCCACATAAGAAATTATGTTTCTGCTCTATTACTCATGACTCCAACTGTTTTTCTCCCCTCCCATTAGACATATCAAATTTTGATAATATGCTGTAACCTGGGCTGAAGCTTATTGTGCACGCAGCTCTCTAACTTATTTTTTGGCAGTTGCAATGCAGTTTTATATTTCCAGGACAGTTAGTCTACTTTCTGCAGCTGCTTTTCTGTCTGCCATTACTGCAGCATGTTATAGAGGGGAATACACTGTACTCTCCCACTGAGGTTATTTTGTTACTCACTTCCTCAGATCCAAACTATAATTCATTCCTTTTGAAATAAAAGATTTTTTTCTGAAAACCTAGCAGCTTTCTACCCCTCCAACTAGGCAATAGGGGAGGGAAGAGGCAAGGATAATAACCTGTAACCTGAAGGGGATAATATGCTGACATACAGGCTAAGATTCATTTTCACTGGGGTTCTGAAGGTCTTTTCAGCAAAAAAAGAAAAGAAAAAAAAAAGCAAGGCCAGTTATTCTTGAAAAGGCAGTGGGGGATGTAAACACCCAACAGCTTTTTTCCTTTCTACATTAGAGAAACAAGAAAAGATATAAGCACTTGAAGTACTAAGTTCCAAGTGCCTTCCTAAATAGTGCTATTTTTACTTATTTACTAGGTGGTCAAGGGTATATTTGTATCAGAACCACAAACCCTAGGCCTTAGGGAAGGAAGATAGCTTTGGGATACTATAAATAGTCTGGAAAACATTGGTCAAGCATTGATTGGGATCAGATTTGGGAGAATGGTCCTTGACAAACTATCTTTATATTAACTGCTGAATGCTGATGTGCCAAATCTCTCACATATGCTGATACAAAGGGAAAAAAAAAAAGTCTTCTGTGGATAATAACTAAGGGCAGAATAGAGGCCTAGATAGTGTTATGTTGACATATTTCAATTTCTCTCCCCTGTGTGGACTGGTGTGATTCTGTGGACCCTGGTAGATTCAAAAGATGAGAACAGAGGTTTTAAAGAGACTATCCCAGACAAAGATTAAAAAAAATGTTATTGGGCAAGGGTGACTGGATTTCAAAACAATACAGTACATTTTACAAAAAACTTTACCTTATTGTTGCAATGTTTTCCCAGAAAGCAGTCCTCACTATAGAAAATGCAGGGGAAAAAGCCACTTAAAGCATTTATCTTCGGATCTCCACCTAATATGAAAGATGATTGAATCCAGCAACTAAATTTTTGACACTTGTGGAGTTTTACATGACTCAGCCAAGGCAGCAATTCCAGTAATGTGCACACCTTGCCTTTAAGCATCTAAGCAATAAGCAAGTCTGTATGACACAAATGGCATGCTGTTTCAGTATCATCAGAAACCTGTTAAATCCATCCAAATAAAACATTCACAGATGTACAGATATTCTCTTTGGAGAATTTGTATTATGTTTTCTTAATAGGTAACTAATGTAGATACAAGTTGAATCCAATTTAGGTATATAGAGAGAGACCATTGAATCCAGCTAGCACAGGGGCCAAATTCACAGTAGCCCCTCCCACATGCATATCTTCATTTGTGTAAATTTACAATTGTCTATTTTTGTATTCAAAAAAGTAGGTTGATGAAAAGGGAAGTCTTGTTATTTGTTTCACAACAGTTTTTAGCGGTCTTGTGAATTTATTCCTTTTACGTTGGATGGTTTTTGGAATGAGAATGATTTTTTGGTCAGAACAGGGAAGTGGGGAACGAAGATTTCGCCTTATCTCATGTTTCTTTTTATTCAATTGGAGAATGTGCACTCACCAGAGAGAGGGAGGAAGCTGTGATAAGTGGTCTGAAGATGCTTAGTTGAAGGACTCTTCCTTGTAGTTCACTTTGGAGATGGCAGGAAGTATGACACCAGCAAATCCCCTGGCTTATCCTGGGGTATGAACATCCTGGGAGATGAACAAAAACTGAAATGTGTGCATTCCATCAAACTATTTTTGTAATAATTATGTCTAGCGTATATAATGATTTCACATTTGTTTACAGTATGGGTGTGTCTACACATGATTTTATGTGTGCCTATACTTAATGTACATTTGCCTAATGCACATTAAGGTGATTTAGTTGCATGTCTACACATGAACGTTTTAAGATGCATTAATGTACTGTGTAGACCAATTTGGAACTAAAGTTAGCCACAAGTCAGTAGACATATACAGCATTAATGTGCCTTAACTCATCTACATGTGCATTAAGGCACTTTAGCTGTTTGCACCTAAATTTGATATCTGCTTTTGCAGATATCAAATTTAGGCATGGATAGTCTAAAATTACCATTTTTAAGGTGTATTAAGGATGCACACATGTAGACCCATGCTCTTAATGCTTCTTAAAAATGGCTAATGCTCTTTAAATCCCATGTAGATGCCCTTTGTGTGTGCACAATGTCAATGGCAAACTCTTTTTTCTAGTTTTCTCTCTTCTACATCATCTTCACTTTACCTCCTTATTTTTCATTTTTGTTGAAAAGCTGCCAGACGAAGTTGGCCAAAGAAATGCACATCATCAGAAACTATTGAATTCTGAAACATCCATTTTTAGAAAATGTAATTATATGTTCCTTAAACACAAGTATAACACACTGAGCCCAAGGCTGTTATCAGAATATTTCACAGAATCTTGTCACTGAGGACAGACATTAATGAAAAAAACTCAACAGGTCAGATTCAGCCATCAGGACCACCGAACTAGATCTGGAATGACTCATTTTAAATTAACAGAGTTACTCTGAATTTACACCTGTTTATTGAGAAGAAAATCTGGCAATGCTAAGTTTTTAAACTTCATGTTCAGATGAAACTTCTACTACTTCTGAAAAGTTGTCTTACATTAGTCATTGTGCTTTGGCATTTAAACCTGAACTGCTCCTGGCTGCTGAAAATCAAAAAGAATAAATAATGACAGAAAAGCCACAATTTTCTGGCTTTTTGAAATACGTGGGCAGGCTTGTTTGTTGTTTTTCTTTCTGGATGTTAAATCATAAAAAAACACTTGTGGAAATGTTTGAAAAATATAAATTAAATGAACTAGAATACAGAAGTTGTAATGGAGATTATACAGACATTTTAAACTCTAGTTCACTTAATCTATATCTATATCTACATCTATATCTATACCTATATCCATATATATATATATAACTATGTGTTAGACCCCGACTCCATGCGGTGCCCAACGACTAGGGAGACAACGATCCAATTGCTGATGGATCCTGTTATCATTAGCCAGAGCAAGCAGGGAGCAAACACTAGCACACATTGCTTGCAACAGCTTTATTCAGAATGGAGACAGCTTTGGGTGAGCTCCCTCACAGACACCCAGCCTGTGAAACTAGGGGAGCAGCCCTGAACAATAGTTCTTTCCAACATTTATACTCCTTGGTTCATACTTATTATCTAATTGTAATGCATAATCTCAGGCAAATACTAGAAATATGAGCATCTATAACCCTTCACTGTGCAACAGTCAGCCCTGTGTCTGTGTTAGTATGAAACTCTGTGAAGCAAGGGCAGTTCAGATGCCATTTCTAGTCAGTGGGATCATGCGGACATCACAACTGATTCCTTTATGTATTGATAAAGTTTCCAGCTCTTTTTCCTCAGCATTTCTAAGACTCAGCCTTCCAATCTGTTTACATGGCTAAAATTATTAACCAACTGGGTCCGGGCCCAGCGGCCACTACTAATCAGGGCCCCCCAGGATCCTCATCAGTGAAGCAAAAGCTGCAGTTTTAAAGTTGGTGCCATTTTTGTTTCCCCGTGGAGAGACAGAATGTCTCTAAGTTTAAAACCACGGCTTTCACGCTTGCTTGCAAGCCTGAAGTGGGGCACCTCCACCAATGGGGAAGGGAGGGGTCATACCGGGGGGGGAACCTGGACCAGGTGGGTAGCACCACCCCTCTGCAGGTGGGTAGGTGGCAGCATTGGGGGAGCTTTGGGGGAGGAGGGGACTATAGCTCCAAATTCATTTAGCCTCCCCATGACCTCGCTAATTCACTTAGCCCCCTCATAACCATCCTTCCCAGTGCTGCCACCCACTGGCAGAGGCACGGCATGGTGCTCCCAGCCTGTCCTGCCCCTGTGCATTTGAGGAGCTGCAAGGGACACATCTGGGTAGCAGCTCCCTGCAGGTAAGTCTAGTAGAGACTGGGGCAGGCAGGTAGACAACCACAGGCAGCTGGGAGTGGGGAGGTGCTTCCTCAGAGTGATCGGGAGTGTGGGACAGAGGAAGTCTTGTGAGGGGAAAGTGTGTATCTTGGTATGTGTGTCTGTGTCTCTTTCTGTCTCTCTGTGTGTCTGTCTCTGTGTGTGTCTGCGTGTGTGTCTGTCTGTCTGGATGTGTGTCTGTCTGTCTGTGTGTCTGTGTCTGTGTACATGTGCCTGTCTGTGTCTGTGTGTGTGAATCTACGTGTGTGTGGGTGTATGTGTGTGTTCATGGCAGGGAGAGTGTGTTTGTTTATGTGTGTCCATGTGCAGGGAGTGAGAGTACAGTGTGTGCCTGTCTGTGTGCACACCTGTGTGTGTGTGCATGTGTGTGCATGTGTACTTTTGGCCGTGGTAGGGGAGGGGAAGCAGGGAACAGGGAGAAAAGGCGGGCATGTGGCCTCTCTACCCCCAGCTCAGCAGGGTGCACCCAGCCTCCCCTGCCAGCACCAGGAGGAGAAAGGGCCCCTCCCCACCCCTACAGCCCAGCTCCCATGAGAGGAGGGGGCCTCCAATTTTTTGTTTGCCTAGGGACCCAGTACACCTTAATCTGCCACTGCTTGTCTGTTGCCTACCTGAAACCTCTTATTCTACTTAGTCCATGGGGAATTATTGCTTTGAATCTTTCAGGTGTTCTGTCCATGTCACTCAATCAACTTTCAAATTTGCATTTTCTCACTGACTTCCCCATCTCTATCAAATCAAATGCAAATATCCTCTTCCTACCTTTTAGGCCCTCCTCTTTTCTGTTTTTGCAATTCATTTTGCCCTCCCCAACTCCTTTGTGACAGTGTTGCATGCATCTTTTTGAGTATTGCTCCAAGAATTGCACCTTCTTTTAAGCCATCCCTCAGGGATCTCTCTCCACTGCATCTATACAAGTCAGAGGGCTTTGCTTGAGTCAAAAGAAAGAAACCCTTGCCACTTTCAAAGACTCTTGCACCCCACCATTCTTTCCCACATTTAAATGGGACCATTATATTGTCACATTGTATTTTTTGGGGGTAAAGACATGTATGTAGGGGAGATCTGAAGGAAAATTACATGCTGTAACCTCCAGTACAATGTGGCAAAAATTATCTTTTACTAGCAGCTGTTCTCCAAAATGACTGTGTCCCTCCCATCCCCCCAGACCAGGAGATTCGTAACTGAACAAAAAAAAGTTGGCAGAAAATGGTGATAAAAGAATGATTCAATCTGACAAATCAATTCTCTGTCTTTGCAGTGACTGAACGCCTTGTGACTGTAGTGTACGTAAAATTAGAGAGTAGAATTTTATTCCATAACATTTGGAGGGAATGGTAATCAACTACAGTAACAAAATACCTAGTCTCCAGATCATATCTGTTAATTTGGCACATAGCTGCCAAATTTAACCTCCATTCCTTTTCTAATAAGATTGAGTGTTTCCCTGATTTACCTAATAAGGTTGAGTGTTTCCCTGATTTAAAATATAGTTAACGTGGATCTTTACAGAAAAACAAAGGGACTTCTCCAAACACAAACTCTAAGTCAAAGTCTATTTGATTCAGTAACTCTTACTATACAGGACCTGTAGGACTTGATATAAAAATTACTTCTGTAAAACTGAACAGTTTCCTACAACACATGCATATTGAAAATATCCTCAGATATTATTTTATGCTCATAATATGTCTGCAATCTTAAAGTGAGCTACTAATGACAAAAATCTAGACATATATGCCTGCTGTGTACCCAGGCTATGCAGTAGTTATCAATTGGTTATTAATTGGGAGGTTATTAATTGGGAGTTATTAATTGGGAGGTTTCCTGCTTTATCTGATGATATATCAGTCATTAACTGCTAATAATTTAAGAATGTAATTGACTTTTTCCATGCCACACAAATCTGTAGGACTACTTCAAAGTGCCTCAGCAAGATGATAAAGCTTGAGAATGAGAAAGATTTGTCCATTTAATAACTGTTTAAAGTCTCATAAGGTGTAAGGTGTAAAAGCTCCTGGAAAATGCATCTTCAAGTTAGGTGGAAATACTTTTTCACTTGCAGTCCCCAAGATCAATGAATCCCTCCCCTCAGAAGAGCTTTCAAAATGTGAGTATAGCATAACACATGAAACACAAACTAGTTACAATTTTATTTTTCTAATGTTTGCATTTTAAGTTCATAGTTAAAAGGAGGACAGATGTCATGAATTATCCATAAAATTATCCATGACATGTTAACTGAAGCTTTAAGAAAGAAGTTATTAAATGTGATGTTTAAGGGACAAATAATGATCTAAGCATATGCCCTAAATTGTATGTGGGGTCCTGGATTATTTTTAGGAAATAGAATATATATTCTGCCCCATATCAGAGTGCTTAACTGCAAAATTTAGGGTTGAATGACTCTAGACGCATTTAGAAATACTTCTTTCAGGGCACGTCAACACGTGCAGCAATAAGCTCTAGAGCTCATTTCTCCAGAGTTTATTGCTGTTAGACATGTGTCTGCACATGTATCTGGACCACAGCACATTATCTAGGTTGTAGCAGCCCTGGCTGGCAGGAGGCCCAGGGGGTCAGCCGGCCAGCCCAGGGCTCCTGTAACTCAGCTCTATGTACTTACAAAACCTTCCAAAACTGATTCCCAATTTTCTTGAATATCTTAAATCAATATATATTCAAAACTTTTTCAACCTGTCTATACAAACACACACGCGCGCGCACGCGCACACACACACACACACACACACACACAAAAAGCCTGTGCAAAGCAGCTAGCATTTGCTTTGGATTTGGATTCAGCCGATTCAGGGGACAGTGATTAGATCTGGTGATTCAAATCACTGTTCCAAATCGATTCGTCCAAATCTGATTCAGAGATTCAGCTGCTGCTGAATCAGCTAAATCTCCGAATCAGAGAGGCCCCATCCCCTGCCCTCTCTCCCAGCCCCATCAATGGCTGCCCCACCTCCCGGCTCTTAAATAAATAAATACATAAATAAATAAGCCCTTCACTCACTGGCTGCTTCTAGGTTGGGGGGAGGGTCATGATCCCTGCTGCCTCCCACTGCCCTGCACTGTGTGGGGGTGGGGGGGGGGGTGCTCTGCCACAAGCCCTCAGAAGCCCTGAGCTGGCTGCAGCTGATGGTGAGTGGGGACTTTTTTTTTTAAAGAGCTAGGAGCTGGGGCCAGGTGGGGCAGCCATGGGGTGGGGGCTGTAAGAGCAGGCGGGAGGTGGGGGATCATGAAAAAGCCCCCCTGCAGCTCAAGGCAGCGAGGAACAGCCATGGGGGGCTATGAGAGCAGGTAGGGGTTGGGGAGCACTTGGGGACCTGGGGGAGGAGTCAGGGGATGGGGCCTGGCAGGGGTCCCTCCTTGGTCCCCTCCCCCCTCCTCCAGCTCCCACTTCCCCACCCACCTACTTATGGAATCTGAGTCCAGCTCCCTGCAGTGGCAAGTGGGGACTGCCCAAATCTCCGAAGCTCTCCCAATCTATTTGGAGAGCTTTGAAGAAACAAGAACCAGCCTGTAAGATTTGAAAATCATAAGTTTGTGGGGAAGGGGTAGCGGAGGGGGTGGTTCTGATTGGATTACTCCTTCACTTAGGTGAACTTATTAACCAATGAATTGTTCTGGGATTTTTTGAAGATCCTCTCCAAGAGACGAAGTGTAACTCAAACACTGGGATACATAAAGTATGTATTGCCTTGTTTTATAAGTACTTACGAGAAGAATGGGGAATAAGTTCTTTTCCCCTTCATACCCTCTGTTCCTAAATAACTGAAGGAGAGTGAGCAGAGCCAGCCTTAGAGATGGGCAATGTAGCAAGTGGGATCCAATACCTTTTCCTTTCCTAATATCCTTTATTATTATATTCATTCATTCCTTTCAATTTATTCCTCCCCCAAAGTCCTCTTTTTTGTTTTTGTTATTCTATTGTGACTCTTTTAGAACAGATTTCTTTTCTGGGGGTTCTCTTACATTGTGCATTCCATTTACTGTGCAGGGAAGCACAGCATATATTAATATATAATTTATACAGGAACATATACATACATATATTTATATATTTTATTTATTACATAAATACACACATGCATTACATAAATACATACATACAATTATCTACATATATTACATAAATACATATGACATTAAAGAAGAACACATAGATTTTCCAGCACACCAAACACACTATCAAGTGTGATGGAAAGGCAGCTAGCAAGCCTTCATGGTGGGGTGGAAGAGGAAGTAGAGCGAGAGCTGTAAGTTCCCCCCCTCCCTGAAACTGAGATGCAGCCTCTTTCCTACAACTAGCAGGCATGAGACTTCTGGCTCTACTGGCAGCAAGGAGAGGGGAGCAGTCCAATTGCCTGAGTCTGCATCCCCTCCAATAGCACCAGCCATACCCGCCACACCACCGTGACAAGAAGCAGCACCAGCATGACAGTCTACTCCACCTCCATTACACTTTCCAGCCTGACCCTTCCACTGCCAGAGGAAGACCTGGACGAAGAGCTGGAGCTGGATCCGAGTGCCATAGTGAAGGAAATTGTGGGGAAGTGCCCTTATGCACATCCTTCAGCAGGATGGTAGTGTCCTCCCTGTATGAGTCATGCAGGAGTACCTAAGGAAGGATCTGTGCAAGGCAGGTCCACAGGTGGCCTTACACTTCACCTTGGACATCTGGAGCAGCTGGGTAGGCTCACTGGGCTCACTGGGCAGGGCGAACTTGTTGGCTACAAATGTCCAACTCGGGATCCTTAAAATTCTAGTTTATTAGGCGGATTGAAACACTGTAATCATAAACCTTGGGGCTGGTCCCCACACACACACACATGCACACATGCACACACACAGTAGCAGGCTATAGAGTCAGGTATACCTATCCTACAAGCACTGGAGTCTGTTGTTGAGGCTCCTTTCAGCGTGGTGTTATCTTCCAGAAGCGGGTTGCCAGCTGGTCCTTCTGGCTGGACAGGTCTGGTCGAGTTGGAGATCAAGAGGGCGCCACTGAGGGTCACTTTTCACTGCCTTTTATCTGTCTTTGGCAGACTTTGGTGACTCCCTAGTTTTCAGGTTTGCCCAATCCAGGGGTCATTGACCCTCGTGGGACTTCCCCCCTCGGTGGCTACTGGACGGCATCTGTCAGCCCCAGGGGTCGTCCGCATGTACGTGCAGGTTTGGGAGTCCGTTGATGAATTTAGAATAGGGCTCTGGGAGTGGTCGATCTGGAGATATTCAGCCCAAAAGTTGGTCTCTGGCGTTGATTAACTCAGGCCAGGGCTTCTAGCCCTTGATCAGTGACGTTTAGAGATTTCCTGGTTGTTACATTGTCTTCTATTGAGTTCTTCCGTTGGTTGATCTGCAGCTTCCAGGTGATAATTGCTGTGTGCTACCTTGTTACACATTGAATCACTGATTCACTCGCTCTTTCAGGGGCCAGCCTGATGCAGTGAAGGACAGTTTGATTCCTACCCTTGTTAACATTGTTAGAATGTATAACTTACTAAAACACATTTAGTTGAAAGTTGAAAGGTGAGGAGTATAAAGTATAAGCTACAAATGCCATGGCACACAAGTAGATAAAAATACCAAAATACAAGGGGAGATACAAAATGCACACACACAAATTTCAAAACACAATTCCTTATCTTAAAGTGAAAGAAAGAGGAAGGAAGGAAGAAAAGGTAGAAGAGGAAAAACATATCCAAGTAGGGGAGAGCAACTGCAGGCAAGAGGAAAAGGGGCTTTCTGCTACAAACTTACCTGCTGGTTTATGGTCACCAACAATGGGGCCGATATGGTCAAGGCAGTCCATGATGCATACAAGTTCCACCTCATTGTCAGGGACACAGTGGAGCGGGACAGGGCTGCCAGTGATGGTGTCAGCACCACTAGCAACCTCATTTCCAAAAGCAGGAAGGTGACAGGTTACTTCCACCAGAGCACCAAGTGGAGCTAGATGCTGTGAGACAAACAGGTAGAGCCGAACATCCTGGAGCACAAAATCATGCAGGATGTGGAGACTCAATGGAACTCTACATACCTGATGTTCAAGAGGCTGGTGGAACAACAGAAGGCCATTCATGAGATGGCCTTGCTTGGGGAGATTGGGATCAGTGACCCCTTAACAGATCTAAGTGGGATACCATCTCCCAGATCTTGGTGGTCCTTAAGACCTTCCTCGAGGCCACTGAGACCCTCAGCTCTGGCAATACCCT
The DNA here is from genome assembly GCF_030867095.1 of Alligator mississippiensis. Classification (NCBI taxonomy): domain Eukaryota; kingdom Metazoa; phylum Chordata; order Crocodylia; family Alligatoridae; genus Alligator; species Alligator mississippiensis. The sequence goes on along the minus strand of NC_081828.1, from coordinate 106,307,554 downwards.
CCTTAGCCTGGGTTTGTAACTGTGATTGTGCACCTCCATCTGCTATTTTTAGAGTATCCAATTTATGCATAGTCTGGGAAAGCTGTGTATCTCTCTGTTCAGAGTGCCTCCTGGCAGTTAGCCAAATGGAGGAACAGACTTTTAGTGACCTCCCATAAAAGCCATATAGCAGGAGCTTCTTTCTTTGTGGAGTTAGGTGACACATCGTCTATCAGCGTATAATTCTTAATTTGTCCTCTAAGTCTGCTATGGTGTGTGCATCAGATACTGCCTGCTCAGTCCAAGGGCTATGTCCAAACCCACTTTTCACAGACAAGCCTATGAACTGAATTTCATCGACCTCCTAGGTACAGAAACTCATAGACTCAGTATAGATATTGGAATTCTGACACACTACAACCTGCCAGACATCTGACTGCCCAGGTACCTATCCACTTTTACCTGCTACATCCCCCTTCCCCCCTGCCCCAGCCTGTCCCTCACCCCCTGATGCCTCCATTTTCGCTGACTGGCTTTCTTGCCTACATTGCATGCCAGCCTATGGCTTCTTTACTATTCCTTCCATCCAGCAACAGCACACACTCACACATACACCAACTGCAGGTGCTTCCTCAGCCTGACAAAGGGTTTTCAACCTGAAAGCTTGCTAAGATGCGTTTCTCCAACTATTCAGTTGATCTACTAAAAGATATCAGATTGATGCAAGTAACCTTATCTGCCATATCCTTAGACCCCTGTGGCTACAACCTACACCCTTAGCATCTGTCCCCAGTCAGATGACCGGAAGGAGGCAGGGCCCTGGGTGCATCTAAGCCCCAGGGCTGGGGCTGGCAGGGAGAGTTCTCTGGCAGCTGCTGGAGAAGAAATTTCTGCAGAAAAGGAAAGAAAGGGTGCCTGAGATGCTAGTGCTACTGTGCTGTTTATCTGTTGTTATTTAAAGTGGTGGACTGAGATGAGGCTGTAGGGGAGGAGGAGATGTCATTGGGGCACACTACTGTGTCATGTAGAGGCCCCAGTGCCACTGAGAGTGCAGTGACACAGGCATAGAGAGCCCAGTGACAATAGAATGTAGAGTAAGACTAAGACCTCATTACAGGGATGATATTGTTATACTATCTGCAAGGCATGGGGTATGGTAAGAGGCGGTTGAAGCCATGCATCTAGCCCATTAGACTTAGGGTGTCCCCTTAAGGCACCTACTTAGGGTGGGTCCCAGCAAGGGGTCCAAGAACCTGCAGGGTTTAGTGGGGTCCATTAGAACCATGACTGAGCTGAAGCTCAAGGGCAGCCTCCCTATCTATTATCTATTCCAACAAGATGTGGTGGCAGGTGAGAAGAGAAGGTGCCCACAGGGTGGAGCTGGCATGGTCACAGGGCCCAAGGAGTATCACAGCCATCTCTAGGGATCCTACATGACAAAGTACAGTTTCCCAGAAACCCCTGCACCTATCTCCTTAAAACTTTGCAGGCTTCATGGCCTCAGGAGGGGCTACCATACCTAATGTTTTCACCCCAGTCTGCCTTAACACACAAAGTCACACGTCACAAGTGGTGACGTGTGACTTTGCTTGTCAGCACCTTGAGGTGCAGTTTCCCAGAAACCCCTGCACCCTTCTCCTTGAAACTTGTCAGGCTTCATGGCATCAGCAGGAGCTACCATTCCTGCTGTTTTCATTCTAATCATTCTAAAGAAATGAAAAAGTTATAGGTGTTTTTGTGATTCTCCATTATAGCCTATGGGCTATAATTGTCTATAATAGCCTATTAAATGTCAAAATAGTGAAACAGTTTCAACAAAACAAATTGGAACAGTGCTTCAAAACAACAAAATGAAACACTGTCCCTTCAAAATGGTGAAATGGAAGTCTAAATGGAGCATTGCTGACTTGGGGTGGGGAACCAAAATAAAAGTTCACCCAGGGTGCCATTTTCCCTAAGGGAGGAGGAAGTTAATATTCTGAAACTTGTGTCATGTACTAAACACAGCCCACTGGGAACAATTTCCTCTTTTTTCTCACTTGTATTTTCTCCTCTCTGTGATAAAGAAAAAAAAAATAATAATGACCAAACGCCAAATATGAGAGCAAGTTGTGCTCGTGGCATGGGGGAAGTGGTGGGCACGGCCTGATAGTTGCGAGATTGGTGGTCCCGGCCCGAGCTGCTTGGCAGGGGGCGGGCGGATGCGGCCCTTTTTAAAGAAAAAGCACGAGTGCCAAAAAAGCAGGGACCTGCGCCATATGGGAGAGGCCTGATCACCCTCACTGGAGGTCTTACGTCCACGAAATGCCTTCCCCCCGGACGCCCCCATCAGGACTGAGTATATCATTCGAACATGTTTAGAGCTCTCGAGTCACCAGCGAGTTTAATCTTGAAAATGCTGTAAAGGAAACCACCTATACGAAAGTGTGAGTAAAGCATTTATTTGTTACATCACCTCATTAATTGTTTTTCTGTCAATGGGAAGAGAGATGAGAGAAGGAGAAACAAGGTCCTGTAACCCTTCCGTCCCCAGCTTGTTCGCGCAGCACCTTTCTGGGTCCAACCACCCACCATCAGGTTGGTCACTTTCAAAGATTTTATCTTTTTCCCCCATAATTGCACTGAAGTTTTGTTAACAATAATTTATAGAGGAAGCCAAAAGAATCACCTGGGTACTGAACTCAATAACCTATATGTAGAAAGTAAATTGTTAAGAAAATGCATACTGAGCAAAATTGCAGGACAATTCAAGATCCTAGTGTCTCTATCTTTAGAAAATCCAGGTATGGTAATCATCAAGAGACAGAAGGGCATGAACAAAGTTAAACTGAATCTTAGGGGAAAAAAACCCCAAACTGCTTAAAGACCTTTAATTGTCTGAAATTGTTACTCTGGCAACACCATATCAGTTTCCCTGTGGAAAGCCACTGAATTGCTAAGTACTCTCTTTGTAGCCCTAGGAATCATGAAAATCTTAAGCCTCCATCACTTTATAATGATTTTCTGACTGAACACAAGGCAAAAAGAAATCAACAGTACAATCCTGCAACAGCAACATTTAAGAACACTTTGAAAGTTTAATAGTTGCAAATCAAATTAAAGGATTAAAGTAGAGAAAGGAACTAAAATCTCTTTACTGTCTAGTCCAAAATTATCACTTTGGGGGGGCTCCATCAGCCTCAGCATAGACTAAGTGACTACATTTTAGTAGCAGTTGTAAAATATGACCTTTCTAAACCATTGGATGAGCCTTTTATTTTTAACTACCCACTTCAGAAGGGACATTAGATCTTTTCTGCTTTTTATTTCCTTTTCAGCACCTCTTAACAAGGTTTTACAATGAAAAAGTATAATGGAGTCTTAGGAGGTTTTTAGACTCAACATTTTCCTTTTAAGGAATGCAATTATCCATACATCTCCATCTATTAATTTTCTTTTATCAAAGTCAGAAATGTTCCCATTAAAAAAATAAAAGACACAATTATTCTTTGATGCTGCCTTATACTTTTGAAATTTGATTGGGGTAAGTTGAACACACTTATTTTATTTTATTCTATTTTATTTTTTTATTCAATGGGAGACATTTTTTCCTTCTGGGTGACAAAAACTTATGTCGCAATCCTTAAAAAACATTTGTTTTATACATGGATAATTTATCACATAAAAGCCATTGTGTAATTACATCTTCAGTAATGGTCAGGTTATGAAGAAACATGCAAATCTGTCCCTATGTTGGAAATAATGGGCCAAGATAAGAGACCAAGTACAGGTTTATACTGTCTTCCACCTTCTTAGTGGAAGACAATATCAACATACTCATCTCCACAGCTGAATAGGTCAAGAAGAGGTTAGGGTGCAATCACTTTCTGCCAGCATACGTTAGCAACAAATCTGCATTCTCTAAGAGAATGAAGGAAAGTACTGTCCTCTTGGAAAATCCTGCCTGCCCTAGTCCATGGAGAGTCTGTGTCTGTCCTTTGCTCAGGATTTCTGGCAAAGCTACAGCCTAGTCTAAAAGTAGCAAAATCACAAAAAGTAAAAACAATGAAGAGGAATTAAAGCAATATAGGAAAAGGTAATGTTAAAAAAACAACCTGTGGAGTCTGAGAAGGAAGATAAACCAATGGAACAAAAGGCTCTAACAGTAGTTAGAGTGCAACAGTGATACTTTTACTGTACTTACTCAAATCCAAGACCAGGATTTTTTTCTTCTTCTCCCAATCAACATGTGAGGGGAGGGGAACCTTATCTAAGAGTCAAGTATTGGCCAGGAGCAGGCAGTAACTCCACTCCAGTTTCAGCTCATGTTGGGTGTTGGGGGGGGGGTGGCACATGGCAGGAGGAGACTGTGGTGCAGGTGGCGGGCATATAGGGGAGACCATGTGATAGGGGTTATCTGCATCCTGTTTCCCTTTCTTCACCTCCCAGCCCTGTTGCCTGCACTACATCACCACTTATTTTCAGCTCTGGCTCCAGTCTCTCCAGCCCCAACTCAGCCAAGCTGAGAGCTGTTTCCACTGCTTCTGCCTGGCCAGGCTGGACCAGGTCTGTGGCTCTTGTCCCTATCTACACTGGAATGGGACAGAGCCACTGCAGAAGGCAAGTGGCATGGGGTGCAGGTAGTGAGAAAGCAGGGTATGGGACAATCAGACAGACAATAAGAGGGAGGGCACAGGGATGGGGAGTCAATGTGTGGGGAGGGAAGACAGCTGTGGGGGTGCACATGGAAGGTGTAGGGGATCACACATCCCCTTGGATTAGGCTCTCACCCTCTGTAAGCCTGTATTCTAGCCACAGGATGCATAGGATGTTGTAACCTCTTTCCCCTCACATTTTAGTTTCTTATTTCTTTTTACTTAATCCAGACCAGGGATCATCTGTTCCATGCAGGAAGAGCAGCTAACACAAAAACCAGTTGTACCTGCTGGATACTACAATTGAAAAATATACTGTTGATGTTACCTCTGTCACTAATGCTAAATTTTTAATTATGTTTACAGAAATGTAGAGTTATAGAAATAATAAAGATAACATGTCAGATAAGCACCTGTATACTGTTATATCCAGAGACTGGAAACTAGCAGAGTTAGTTTGAAGACAGGCAGAAGGCAAAGTAGATACGCACCTTGTAGGCAAACTGAATCAGAGATACATAAACTTTCTGATTAAGTGCTCTATGACTCATAACAGCTTATACATCTCTGATTCTGGTAGTTAATAAGCTGTACCTCTACTGTGCCTTGTGCCCGACATCAGAAAAAAACATTTTGGTTGGTCTAAAGTGCACCTCTATCTTGCATTCTTATTCAGATTATGATGCATTTTTGTATTTTCCATTGTAGCTGAAACAGTTTTGGAACAATAATTTTCCTTCCTTTTTCAATTAGTTCTGCCTGACATGCATCTATTTAATTAAAAATATAAAATTTTCTTCTCATTTTCCTGGGTCTGTAGCAGATTTTGGAGGTTCTCTCTCTCTCTCAAAAAAAAATTAGTAGTAGTGGTAGCAGCAGTAGTAATATTTGTGGCCTTTTTAAGCTCCCTTCCCACTGAATGCAATAAAATAAAATATTTAAGTCCCTTCTTTTTTCTACTTTATCTTTTTAAAAATTTCTCCAACTTTCAAAATCTAACAGTGGCAAAAGGAAATAAAAATCTAAATTCTATCACTGTATTTTTCAAACAGATAGACTCCATCATTTAGAAACTACAAGATGCCTTATTTTTTACCTGTGTTATGGTAAGCATAAAGGATGAGTGTATTTTGGATATCAACCTGTGAATTTTGATTCACTCATTATTATTAGAACACACCAAATACTGTACCAAAATGTTTGTGAATATATCTAAAGATCATTCACAAAACATGTCTAATGTTGAATGGATTAAAAAGCTTTTCACTTTTTCTGAGGACAACCAGGATAAGTTAAATTCTCCTTTGGGGTGTTTCAGGTAAATTAAAAAATATATCTATCTGAATGCATTAGGCTTACACCAAACTTACAAGCATAAATGAATGCAAAAATTACCTTAAATATTATCAGCAGCTACTGTCTTCTTTAAGAGTGCATTAAAGACCAAGGGAGCTTCTACAGTATTATTGCACTTCACAAGTGAAAGGAAATATAACTATACCTCTTAATGAAATTTTTCACAGTGCCAATTTTCCCTTGGATAGATTTAATCCACCATATAGCCAGTTCAACCAGTCAAAATAACACTGTGCATGTTAGCTCAAGAACTTTTCTGTGAATGAACTAGCAAGGTAAATTGATTAACACTAGAGGTACATGTAACAAATAAGATCAAAAAAGTTTGCTCTGTATGTTTCTTGGAGGGGATGCATACACTGGGCATGTCCAGACGAGCGCGCACGTACCTTTTGCCCTGCCTCATACCCCTTTGAGGCAGGGCAACAGGCATGTGTGGGAACAAAAAAATGTTTGCAGCACGGGGAGAAAATTAGACCCCTAGATATCCAGGGGTCTAAAAGAACTGCTGCACAATAAAGTGGAGCAAGGCATGATTCAAGACCATGCCCAGAGCCAGTTCTCCAAAAGAGATGCTCTGTTTCTGGCCAGAGCATCTCTTTGATGTTCCTGCTACCCTCAGCACTATCCAAGGTAAGTTGGGCAGGGGGATTTCATGGGTGTCAAGGGAGGTGAGGGGTGGCAGGGGGATGTGGGGGTTTGGAGAGTGGGTGGGGGGGATGTCCCTGGGTCTGCAGGGGGGTGAGGACCTCGCCCAGATCCCTGAGGCTCGCTAGTCTGGCTTTGCACCGGAGCAGGTCGCATGGCTCCAGGATGCGTGCACAGGAGCCACACCTCCCAGAGTCCTCTGACTCACTCTGGTGCAAGGCCAGACTAGCGAGCAACATGGGGGCTGGGCCAGGCCCTCACCCCCCTGCAGGTACAGGAGGCAGAAATGGGAGCCAGCCCTGGGGCCTGGCCCATGCTGACAGGAGCCAGCGCAGCATGCAGTTCCCACGTGCTGCACCAGGTCTTGCTGCGGCCAGGCCCTTCCTATAGCTGCAGGACCTGGCCCAGTGCATAGGGACCACGTGGAGCCGAGCTGGGTCCTGCTGGCCCTGAGGCTGCTCATGCCACCTGGGACCCTGGGCAGGGGAGCTGGGACCCTGTGGGGGATAGGGACTGTGGCCCTCCAGGGGGGAGCTGGGACCCTGGGGGGGGGGCATTCCATGTGCTGGGGGGCCAGGGGACCCACCCCTCCTAAGCAGCCCCCACACAAGGTCCCCAACACCCACAGTGCCCCCAACACTTGCCCCACTCCTACCCACACAGCAATCCACATACCTCCACATCCACCCACCCACCTTCCCCCACACCCCTTATCACCCCCTTTCTACAAACAACACATCCCCCCCCACATCATGTATGAAGAAAACCAAAAGCACACATCAACACATATAGGTATTTAGAATGTATTTTTTCATGATGATAGAGACACTGGTGGGCTTCCAAATTGCTTTAACATTGTAAATATACCAATAAAGCAATACCCAACTTATCGCTGTCTCTCTCTCTTTCTAGATGTGTGTGTGTGTGTGTGTGTGTGTGTAAAGATTTTTTTTTGTTTTTGTTTTTAATGTGGAAGAACATGGATTTTGGGGTATTTTAAAAAATGGATTTGGGATGCTGCTGCAGCAGTCCAGCTGGCACAAGGGGTAGTGTCCCCAGGTATCAATTAGCTGGGTCCCAGAAGCTCCAGAGAGCAAGTATCCCTGAGCTGCTTGCCACGGCAGCTTTTTGTATGGATGGGACCAGGACAGGGCAGCTTTTTATACTTCTGGGGACAGCACAAGTGCTGGCCCCAGGCTCTAGCTCCCCCTGGCTGCAGATCCGGGAGGAGCTAGGCAGGGTTATTTTGCCCCAAGTGACACAATTTGCTCCACACCAAAGTGCATGTCCGAGCATGTGCGCTGAGGCAAAAAGCTCCGGCTCAAATTTGCACCACTTTTATTTGAGCTGCTGCAAGCACGCTTGCTTGCACTTGTGGATGCACCCACTAAGTTCAATTAACAACTTATATAATTAGGAGTAAAACCTACACACAAATATATTTCTTTTACAATACAATCTCTTGTCTTACACATTGTTCTCCATCTTTATAGGCCATATCAATTTGACTAATACATCCAAAATATGAATAAATAAGAAATTTAAGTAAGGTAATTTAAAAAGCACAATTATAAAAATAGGAAAAAAGATGCTTATAAATTGGAGGTATAATTTTGGTCATTGTATCAGCCTCATTATCAAGGCTGTCAGGTTTCCATTTGAGGGGGTATACCACATATATTTAGATACCCAAGTAGCAATAGTGGAGAGGATTGTGTTTCTCTCACATTGTTGTGAGGTTCATTACATATGATAATATTCCAGTGACAGAAAGATATTTCTTTCTATAAAGACACTCACAATCTAGATGTCAAAATAAAGCAGTAAAGTGCATGGATACAAAGCAGTCCAGTCCAAATAAAGAAGAACTATAACTAAGAGAAATAGCCAATGAGCTATCTACAGCATTAGGACCACCACCTGTTAGTCATATTACCTCCAATCTCAAGACCTCAAAATTGTTTAATATTCCCAGAAATGCAAAGAGGGACTGTGACAAGTAATGCCTTCTTACATCTTCTGTCGCTTAAGGTTTCATGCCATCTCTTAGAGATGGGTGCAAACCACAATTATTTTCATGTTCATCACTTTTCAGTTAGGTCTTCTTGGAGTTAAGTATGAGAGTTTTGATTGCTTTAATGTGTGGCAACCCAATCCTAGTACAAGAAAGACTGAAAAAAGCACAGTGCACATCCAATCCTCTACATATTCTGCTAGCTTCCCATTTGTTTTGGGATCCATTTCATGGAAATGTTTCTCTTCTGACAGGCTGAGACCCAATTACTTTGAAGCTACTTCAAGACACCATGATAACTGAGCTCAATGGGAAATAGGAACACTATAAAGTGGGGAGACACCATTTGTAGGGTAAAAAAGAAAGGTAAAGGTGTCACCCTGTAGGCAAGAGGCAGCAGTGTGTTTCAGTTAGAGGTGGTCTACGAATGTCTGAAAAGTCATGGTGCCAATCTGGTAAGTAGTGCATGTAGCCTCTGTATTGGAATCCAAGATGGCTGCAGTGAATTCACATTGTGGTCAATAGTTCAGCCCCCATTATGGTTATAAAATTAATTCCAATAATGAGCCCAACATTGTATAAATAAAAAAAAAAATCAATCATAGATATTTTGTTATGGTAGCCATATTGGAATCCAAGATGGCTGTCGCAAATTTACAGTTTTGTTCATTATTAGATACCCAAAAAATCTGCAAAATTTCTACGTCAATTCTGTGCTATTTAAAATTACCTTGACATGAAAACCTCTGGTGGAAACTGTTAAAAAAAAAACACTTGCCCTTAAGCAAATGTTAAAATGGAATCAATAACATCACCGAATCCAGCAAAGTATGATAGGTATCACTTGGAATCTATAAGATGCACCATATGTCCTGAAGTATATTTGCAGCCAATAATTAGCCAAAGTACACCTGCTGGAATTGCATGAATAAATGAAGCACTCATTTAACATAGGGCAGTTGCTGAATTCAACATTTGTTATGGCAGTATTCTTGGCAGACTATCATGTTGTGTTGACTCCTACTGCAACATTGCAAAAGCCTCAGTTGGTACCATTGTTGCTTCAATTATTTTAGAGACAAAGGACATATTGAGAGACTGTTAATAAAGTAGTAGTGATAGAATTTGTGAGGCTTTAGTATTATAGTACTGTTTATTAGGTTTTTAATTACACTGAGTCCATACATATATGCTAATGTGTCAGCCATCTTGGACTCCAATATGGCTTCCATGATGAAAATGTTACAATTGGTCTCCTTGGTTCCTACAGTGTTAGTTTTGTAATTGGAATTAATTTTCTAATGCTAGTGGGGGCTGAAATATTGATCAAAACATGAATTCATGGCAGCTAGCTTGGATTTCAAGATGGTAGCACTACTTGCCAGATTGTCAATCTTTTTTTCCTTTCTGACATGGGTAGATCACCTTTACCTGAAACAAATTGTTGCCAGCTGTGGCAATAAGTTGCCAACAAAAATAAAATCTAGAGACCTTACAGGTCAATTTATACCCTACTATATCAATATAGAAAAAAACTGAAATATCATACAGGGAGAATTTAGGAGTCTGCAGTAAGATAATTTTGGGGGATATTAATAGCTCAAAGTGCTAGGTCATGGAATTATAAACTAAGAAAAACAATTTCTGCTATAAGTTTATAAACTCATCAGCTGGGAAATGAAAGAGCAAGAGTAAGATTAGGAGTTATTAGTCAATCACAGTCTAACTCTGAGCCAGGAGTGTTCTGTGACCCTGAAGAAGCAAGCATATTCCTTGTATTTATCAAGTGAGATATTACCAAGAGAAATATTATTAAGTGCGTGCTAATAAACACTGGAAAAGATACTGGTGGCTCCTGATCTCTACAGTGAATACTTCTAAACACCCATATTCAAGAAAGAGGCAATCAAACCGGAGGACCATCTTTTGAGAGGATACTCACTACTCACTAACGGCTTTTGTTTAGTTTAGCAAAATGAAGGCTGGGAGGGGACAAGAATGGTTTGTATAAATAGTTCAGTAAATACCAGAGAGAGGAATAAATCTGGTTCTAATATAGCAAGGCTCCAAATAGTTCTTACATAACCTTGAGAAGGCCTGTTTCCCCCTTCAGTGCTACTGCATGTAGTAGAGATAGACCATACAATGACATGAGGAGTTTTTAACCTCTTACTCCCTTACGCAGCACTATAAGCCAACCCACAATTTGGCCTCAAATATTACACGAGTGGATGAAGTTACACTGAATATATGTAGGCTTATAACTTTTAAGGCTAAGACTTTCATCATATCCACTAGGATAGACATTTAACTATTAGAATTTTATGGACAGCATTTTTCTAAAGCTTTGAGTTTTCCCTGATACTTTTGCATTTTAGAATCATAGAAAATTAGGGTTGGAAGGGATGTCAGGAAGTCATCTAGGCCACTCCCGTGCTCAAAAGCAGGACCACCCCCAACTAGATCTAGGCTTTCTGTAGTAGGCCTGTGCAAATAGGGAAGTATTTGATTCAGAGGTGTGACTTGATTTGGTGATTTGAATCACTGTCCCTATTCAATTCAGAAGAATCAGAATTGGAGATTCAGTGCTGATTCAGAGATTCAGATCAGCTGGGGGGAGGCAGGCATAGCTGGTTAGCTTCAGGTTCTCCCATGGCTCCTCCACCTGTGCCTGCCTCTCCCCGGGCAGGGGGAGCCATGGTAGAAGCCCCCATGGCTGCCCTGCCTGGGTCTATCCCACGCCCAGCCCCAGCCTCCTGGCACTTAAAAAAAAGAAAAAGCTCCACACTCACTGGCTGTAGCAGAGGCTGTGGGAGCTCTAGGGTCTCATGACAGGCTTTCCCCCTCGCACAGCCCCTGCTCCCCAATCAATCGCCCCTCCCCTACTTGCCCCCTCCAATGGCTGCCTCACCTGGCCCCAGCATCCCAGCAATTATAAAAAAAGCCCCGCACTCACTGGCTCTGGCAGCAGCAATCAGCAATCCCCCTCTGGGGGATCATGGAAGAGCCCCCCTGCACAGCATGGGGCAGTGAGGGGTGTCGGGACCCAGGGCAGCTGGCCAGCAGCTCTCCCTGACCCCACCCAGGCAGATAAGGGTCTGGGGCCTTAGAAGGCCGTCAGGCGGGTACTTGTGACGCTTGGAGTGGAATTAATTAGGCGGACGCTTATCGGTTGCAAAGCAAGATTATTTACTCACGCTGTCAAGGTGGTGAAAGACGGAGATCAGATATACTTGGTTAGTTATAGCTTAAGGTTCGTAGGTCGTAGGTCAGTCTGCATAAGAGTTTGGTGGTTGCGCAGAGAAATGGTCGGGCTGGCAGGTCGTCGATTTACGTCTGAGAATTGGGTCGAGAAGGGGGAGACTGACAAATGATCAATTTGTCAGTTACTCTCACACATACATTCAGAGTTTTTTTAGGTGTGTGCGCGGAGGTCTCCCGTTCTTCACGGAAGTGAAGACGGGTTTTATTTGTATAATAGCCAATTGCTTTTTGCCACGTCATAAATTTAATTAGAATCGCCAATTATCTAGCGGTCTTCGCTAGGGTGTTATCATAGGGTTACTCCTTGTTTTCTTTGACCAATTATAATGATTTATGTACAGCACAGAAGGCTAAGTTCTATCTCTGTTAGTGGCGCAGCAATAAATTTCTTTTTCATGCACAGCAAAAAAGCGGTTACTATCATTATAGTTAACCCTTAGTTAACCTAGTGCAGAAAAAAAAAAACTGTTTTGAATGGTTTTACTTGCTTGTGACATGGGCACTACTTAATTTGGTTGTGACAGGTGGCAGTAGGGATCACCCCCCAGCGCCTGGCACCCATATGGCAGCTATCACATCACATGGATGCAGCACAGCTCAGTAGGGCACTGTGTGCTACCTGGGAGCTGCGTGCTACCTGGGAGCTGCTCAGCCCCAATGGCCCCAACTCCCAGACAGCGCACAGCACCCTGTAGAGCTGTGCTGTATCGGCACCATGGGGCAGCTGCCATGCGGGTGCCAGATGGGGGTGAGATCCCCACTGTCCTCAACTGCATGAGGGTCTCTGCCATGTGCCCCCAGAGGCCCTGATCCCTGCTGCCAGAGCCGGCGAGTGTGGGACTTTTTTTTTTTAATTGCTGGGGCTGGGTGGGACAGCCACCGAGGGCTCTTCCATATGGCCCCAGAGCCCCCAGAGCTCCTGCTGCCATTAATGAGTGTGGGGCTTTTTAATTTTTTTTAAGTGCCAGGAGGCTGGGGTCAGGCAAGGCACTCATGAGGGCTTCTCCCATGGTACCCCCTGTGCAAGGAGCAGGCACAACCAGAGGAGCCACAGGAGAACCTGCAGCCACTTGACTGTGACTGCCTCTCCCTGGCTGATCTGAATCTTTTTCAAATCAATTTGCACCTTGTAATGAGTCTCCCGATTTGATTCAGATTCAGCCGCTGAATCAGGCTGAATCTCCTCTGAATTGAATCAGCTTCTGAAGCTTCACATAGTCCTATTCTCTAGCCTGGTCTTAAAAATCGCCAAGGATAGAGATTCCATCACCTCTCTGGTAACCTGTTCCAGTATTTTACAGCTCTCCAAGTGAGAAAATTCTTCCTAGTATCTAACCTAAGCTTCCCTTGCTGCAACTTAAGACCACTGCTCCTTGTTCTTTCATCTGCCACCATTGACAACAGTGTAGCACCATCCTCTTTCAAACCCCCCTTCAGGTAGTTGAAGGCTGCTATTAAGTTCCTTCTCAGTCTTCTATTCTCTAGACTAAATTAGCCCAGTTACTTCAGCCTCTCCTCAGAAGTTGTGTATCCCAGCCCCCTCACAATTTTTGCTGCCCTCCACTGGACTCTCTCCAACTTGTCCATATCCTTTCTGTAGTGGGGTGGCGGGGGTGCCCAAAACTGAAAACAGTACTCTGGATGTCACCTCACCAGTGCTGAATACAGGGGAATAATCACTTTCCTTCATCTGCTGGCAACACAGCTACCAATGCACGATGCACTTAGCCTTCTTTGCCACTGTAACCCCCCAGGTCCTTTTCTGCAGAGCTGCTGCCTAGCCAGTTAGCCACCAGCCTCTACCAGTGTATGGGATACTTTGAGCATAGGATACTTCCATCCTAAGTGCAGAACTTTGCACTTGTCCTTGCAACCAGGATTAAGGACTCCCTACACTTGGCCTGTCCTCTTCCACCAATGGAACATGATCCTCCCTCCCTGTTTTGTTTTATTTTGCCATATTGTGTGCACTTTATTTCATATTTAGCTTTAGTTTTACATTATCATGATTACCTAATCAATCTACTGTTCATGTTGTACTAACTTACTAATGCATGTCAGTAAATCACCTATGATCCTTTAATATAGAATGTAAGAATCTATAGTTCTATTAGAAAAGCAATAACACAACAACAACATGCTTTATTATATCAGGTAACCCATATAACTTGAATGTATTGCATCAGACAATACAAAGATAAAGATTATGGCTTCAGCCACTTCAGAAGTCAAGGAATCTGGTGTAACTGAATTTTGGAAATTAATTGCTTTATAAAGTGTTTTCCATATCTTAAAACTCCCAACTCACTCATTGCAATGTTTCCTTTTATATTGCCATTTTGCTGAGGATTGATGAGAGCCACTTCCACATAGTAATCCCTGGTAACATCTCTGATAGCCAAGAGCTCCTGAATTGAGAAAAATGCTAAAGCGCACAAAGATACAGATGCTATTTTTGTCATACAATAGAACCCATTTTACTAAAAAATAATAAATCACACTGAAGGTCTTATTTATACGAAGAGTACACATACCCTTAATTAGCATTCTCCTCAGAACTGAGGCACTGAGTCAGGTCCTAGGCCTGCAGCATCCTCCTTTACTGCTCTATACTTTCCAAACCTCTGTTGCTAGGAGTCTGGAAAGATGCTAGAAGCCCTATGGGGAATTTCCTCACCTTAGGTGTTTCATAGAACCCATGCCACCCTCCAACTGAGTGCTAAATAGCAGAAGGAAGAAAAGCCATAAGCAGAAGTTTACAATAGAAAGGAGAGTAGCTAAAGTGCAAACTACTCCATCAGCTCTACAGACAGCTTTGCCAAGGCATGCAAGTTAGAGAATCTCAGTCTGGAATCTGCACCTTCTCTTTTGTTTCTTATTCTGTGTGTGACAGGCAGGGTTCACAAGACCGGTCACTACCGTGGCCCGCTCACCTATCTCACCTGCCATACCTCTGATGGAATAAATATGTTCAGTTTAGGTGAGAGACTGCCCCTTTACTATCCCAGTGTTAAGAGTTTTACCCGTGCCTTCAACCTCTCCCTACCCCTAGCGTGTCCCAAGCCTCACAGGTGTTATGATTTCTATAATCCCTGTGCCCCTCTGGCTCTATGGGCTCCCTGCGCCCTTGTATTGGAGCCCCTCTGGCTCTGTGGGCACAAAATGAGGCCTCCAAACACCCCCTTTTAGCCTCATCCCTGTCCTCTGTAAAGAGAAGCAGAAACCAAGAGCTACCAGACTGTAACTTGCCTATTACCTACAATACAAGTACTATGCCTCTTCTCTACTGCATTCTCTCCAACTTAAGTACCTGGGAGGTTCCTAGGTAGGTCCCACTGCACTGGGGAATAAAACAGATGACATCAATTCTCCAACCACTTCCATGAGCTGTCTCTCTTTGGTGGCTGCTAGGGCTTTCCCTTGGTGACTCCAGCCCATAGCTTATCTAGGCCAAAACCCTGCCACTAGCTGGTTATGTGGCTCCTGCAGGTGTTCCCTATTCCCTCCTTAGGTTGTTGCCCCAGCAACTGGCAGCTGGAGAGTTCTGCAGACTGAGCAGGGCTGTCTGGCCAGGCAGCCTCATCCTTAAAGTAGCAGGAACCCTTTAGTGCCCTGCTACACTGTGAATGAACAATAAAAAGTTCATTAAGCATGTGGGAATACCATTAGAAAATGTAACATGTACTGAACAATAAAATACTCTTACAAGACCGGAGACATGGGGAAGTGCAATAGTGATGACACATGCATGTTTTATCATGGCATCATTCCCTGCACTGACAAATTTTTGGACCTATGGAGATGCCAGCAGGTGAGGTAACATGATACTGGAGGGACAGATCCAGCCCATGGGCCAGGTGTCGAGCCCCCCTGATCTAAACCATTTTACTGGCATGAGATTGAGAGACCCTATGGCTGTGGCATGGCTGGCACTAGAGAACAAACAGAGGAGAAGCACCCCAAGTTCCCAGGGCCGGCCTACCCTATCCTGCGGAATCTGTGGCTGTGCATCTAGAATAATTCTATTGACTTTGGTAGAATTATTAGAGCAGAATTTATGATCACAGTGACAGTGGCTGATATCAAGAGTTGGTAGAGTATGTTTATTTGGCCAAACCCCACCTTCAAACTTTATGAACCCACACTATATTGTTCAAATACACAAACAGAGCAATGTCTATTTGCATATTTTTAAAATCTACTGCATCTACTACTACATTTTTTTTTTCCCAGTTTAATCTAGGCACATTTGCTCCTCACGGTACTTCAAACAAAAATAGCAAAGGAGCCTAAGAGGGTTACATTTAGAACCAGACAGAACTCAAAAGATTATAAAAACAGAATGTAATTTGATGTTAACGGCTGAATAGAGATCATGAATAGTACAAATACATAACATTGTAATTACTGCTTATGAGCCAGTAAGACAATAGATCACAAACAAGCCTTTGATAGAAGTATATAAGATGGAAATTGAATTTGCATGCACAAAACCTGATGTGCGTATCATTTAAATCTTTCCACAGTGTGTGTGGAAGTGTGCCGAGTATATAGAGTGAAATCCGTCTTAAGAGATAGAGATATTATGCATATAATTGAAGTCATTTTCTAAAAGAAGGTATTGCAAAACTGAAGTCACTCATTTTGTTTATAATCTGTGGTGGCCTCTTAAAGCAGATTTGTTCTTTTGTAGATGTTTCACAGAGGAGAAAATAAGTCTGCATTTGTATAGGCTACCATTGATCCTGCCATCATGGTGTATGTGCATGACATTTAGTCAGGTGTCTGATGAAACTGTTTCTATGGAGTTCTGTGACAATCACACCAAGACCTTTGAAGCATACACCTAGGAAACAGTATGGAAGGGTGGAGGTTGCCCGAGACTGACCATCCCCCCCTTTAGACCATTGAGACAAAATCCATAGGCCAGACCAAGTCCATAAATTCAGTGCTTCAATGATTGTAGTTTTTGCCAGAGAACAACAGATATGAACTGCTGCTGGCTGCCTTCTGCTTCAGTGAGGGCATGTTTCTGTCAGGGTGATGTCCCTTAGATTTTCTCCACATGGCTTTGAAGGCCAACATTTTGGGGCACCCTATACTCACCTTACTCTGGAGGCTACAACACTGTGGTATTTTATTGGAGCTACTTATCATGGGCAGCCTCACCATGTTGCCACCAGGCCCCGCAGTCGGATGCAGTTTATGATCATTCCCAGGGCCAGATGCAACTGTAGGTATTAGAAAATCTAGCAATTTCTGTCACCTTTTTGTGGATCTGTTGCGGCAAGACACAGGCAAATATTGTAACCATACATATGATTTCATAGATTCATAGATGTTAGGGTCGGAAGGGACCTCAATAGATCATGGGGCCAGACTCTAAGGGGAAACCAAAGGTCCCAGGGAGGGGACCACAGCTAATGGGGTGAAGGATACGCCTGAGTTTAGCTGCCTGAGATGCCATCTGTGATGCTTGGGTAATGGTGTAGGGGAGGAAAGGAGCTTCAGAGATTCCCCTAAATATTGGGGTTAAAAATGGGTATCCTCCCGCCTAATTAATATCTTAATCACTTTCCATCAAGGCATGGCAGGAGAGAGAGGTGGCTGATTAGACCAGAAACAGGTGAATGGGCCAATTTCTAACTGATCCCGGGAAGGCCCCCTGTTACAGGCACCCATGGAAGAGACCTAACCTAAAAGCCCCAACATAATTAAGATAATTGAGTGATTTCTTTATTTCCAGGACCCAAAGCAGGTACTAAATATACTATAATTTTATAATATACTCTAAAAATAGTTTAAGTTCTCTATCTGCCACTAACTTTATACAAAAAAATGGCAGCACAGTTATTGTCAGGCAGTTTAAATGGTATGGCTGGGAGTTATATTGAAGTTTCTTTTTATTATTGCCAGTATTTACTAAGATAAGTAACCCTGAGTGAAAATGGAGGAAGGAGTACCTCAAATGAGTTACATTATAATTAGGCTAGTATCATCTGAGCAAAGATTTACTGGCACAACTTCTAGTTCAAAAGCTAATGGACAAAGGATATGACTTTTTAATTAAGATTCTTTTAAAACATTGCTATCTTTGCATAGCAATGGACCATAGCATAACATATGGAAGATGTTACTACTTACAGGGGAAAAAAGAGGGGGAGAGAGACCCAGAAAATCTGGAATTAGGTTGAATTATTCATAAGATCACAATTGAAGGGAGGAATAGGACCCCTGCTAAATGGGCAGAAACAATTGGTGACGGACAGGGGGGACAAGGCTGAACTCCTCAATGAGTTCTTTGCCTCAGTGTTCCTAAGCGAGGGGCACGACAAGTCTCTCACTGGGGTTGTAGAGAGGCAGCAGCAAGGTGCCAGACTTCCATGTGTAGACCCTGAAATGGTGCAGAGTCATTTGGAAGAACTGGATGCCTTTAAGTCAGCAGGCCCGGATGAACTCCATTCAAGGGTGCTGAAGGCACTGGCCGACATCATTGCAGAGCCACTGGCGGGAATATTTGAAAGCTAGTGGCGCACGGGCCAAGTCCCGGAGGACTGGAAAAGGGCCAACGTGGTCCCCATTTTCAAAAAGGGGAGGAAAGAGGACCCGGGCAACTATAGACCTGTCAGTCTCACCTCCATCCTTGGCAAAGTCTTTGAAAAAATTATCAAGGCCCACATTTGCGAGAGCCCAGAAGGACAAATTATGCTGAGGGGAAACCAGCATGGGTTCGTGGCAGGAAGATCGTGCCTGACTAATCTAGTCTCTTTTTATAACCAGGTTACGAAATGCCTGGACACAGGAGTAGGGGTGAATGTCGTATACTTAGACTTCAGGAAGGCCTTCGATACGGTATCCCACCCCAAACTGGTGAACAAGTTAAGAGACTGTGACTTGGATGACTACACAGTCCGGTGGGTGGCGAATTGGCTGGAGGGTCGCACCCAGAGAGTCGTGGTGGATGGGTCGGTTTCGACCTGGAAGGGTGTGGGCAGTGGGGTCCCGCAGGGCTCGGTCCTTAGACCGATACTCTTTAATGTCTTCATCAGTGACTTGGACAAGGGAGTGAAGTGTACTCTGTCCAAGTTTGAGGATGACACAAAGCTATGGGGAGATGTGGACACACCGGAGGGCAGGGAACAGCTGCAAGCAGATCTGGACAGGTTGGACAAGTGGGCAGAAAACAACAGAATGCAGTTCAACAAGGAGAAATGCAAAGTGCTGCACCTAGGGAGGAAGAATGTCCAGCACACCTACAGCCTAGGGAATGACCTGCTGAGTAGCACGGAAGTGGAAAGGGATCTTGGAGTCCTAGTGGACTCCAAGATGAACATGAGTCGGCAGTGTGACGAAGCCATCAAAAAAGCCAATGGCACTTTATCGTGCATCAGCAGATGCATGACGAATAGGTCCAAGGAGGTGATACTTCCCCTCTATCGGGCACTGGTCAGACCGCAGTTGGAGTACTGCATGCAATTCTGGGCGCCACAATTCAAGAGGGATGCGGATAACCTGGAGAGGGTCCAGAGAAGGGCCACTCGTATGGTTAAGGGTCTGCAGACCAAGCCCTACGAGGAGACACTATAGAAACTGGATCTTTTCAGCCTCCGCAAGAGAAGGTTGAGAGGCAACCTTGTGGCTGCCTATAAGTTCATCACGGGGGCACAGAAGGGAATTGGTGAGTATTTATTCACCAAGGCGCCCCCGGGGGTTACAAGAAACAATGGCCACAAGCTAGCAGAGAGCAGATTTAGACTGGACATTAGGAAGAACTTCTTCAGAGTTCGAGTGGCCAAGGTCTGGAACGGGCTCCCAAGGGAGGTGGTGCTCTCCCCTACCATGGGGGTCTTCAAGAGGAGGTTGGATATGCATCTAGGTGGGGTCATCTAGACCCAGCACTCTTTCCTGCCTATGCAGGGGGTCGGACTTGATGATCTATTGAGGTCCCTTCTGACCCTAGCATCTATGAATCTATGAAGCTGATGCCTCTCTCACAGTGGGGTAGCAACAAACTGCTGCTTCACCCTATATAGCTTGTGTCTCAAAAATGGACGCCACAATCAAACACTTGGCTGCATTCAGCTCCAGCCCTTAGAGTGGCAAGCACCAACAGTACCCTGCCACAATGCCCCATGTACAATCTGGGGCATCTGGAATCTGTCCCAAAAGCTCATTAATTCTGGTACTGGCAGTGCAGGATGCATCTGTAACTTGAAGTCTTTAACACAACAACTTCTTTTTTCCATGTCCTTGGTACTGACATTTTCCTCCAACTCAGCAGTCTCATGCTCTGTTTTGATGTCCCTGTCTTTGTTATAACAAATCCTCTAAACAGTCAGACTAGCTCTTTTGCCATGGTTTTCACAGGTTTTGTCCAGTTCCCTGAGCCCCTTTGCGGAATCACCTTATGTTCAAAAAGGAGAAATTATGCTGCTGTCACTGTTTTCAGTGTAGCTGAGGTACTCTTCTCTACCATGTTGGCAACAGCTTAAGCTGTAGGAGTGTGAAATCTATCATGTCTCTTTAGAGGGTATGTACAGACACTCCTGGGACCTGATCTATGATCACGCGGCTTACTTTAAGTCTGTATTTAAAGTACTGGTATTTTTATGGTCATATATTGTTCTATCCTACAGTTTCCAACTGGGAAGTCAAAAAGGAAGTAAAAGAAGTTCAGGCAAGGTTCTGCATGGCAATGATAATAAATATTTATTTTTTTAATTAAAAGTTAATGTTACTTTTGTTAGGAAAAAAAATGTTATAAATGTCATACAGATTCTGAAATTAAGGGGTCATCTGTTGATCCCTTATCTTCCATTCTGTACTTGGTGCTATAGCCCATGCAAATATGCACATATATGTTTAAATGTACTTAGTAAAGTAGTCCAATTGAAGCAATTAGATCCATAGGAGCATACACTTATTAGGGTAGGAAGCTCTGTTGATATATCTGTAAAGTATTGAGCACAGTTATGGGGGCTCCAGAGAAATTGGTACTGATGCCCTGCTAAAATTTCCCCTTTAACACTTTGAAATCTATTCTATGGAAACTTTGTGTATATTGTTCAGTGTAGAACTTAGGGGAAACCAATCAGGGCAACTTCAGGGATCCAAGGCCACAAAGGGAACCTGTTATACTAAATTAGGTCATATCTATGAAGTAGCTATTGTGAGTGAGATGGGGAAGCAGCTTATTTCTCAGTCTGGTTCTTGGGGCTCCCAGTGATCCAATGCTGGCTCTGTCTATAAAGAACTACTCTATTAACTTTATTTCAAAACAAATTTCTCCCCCCTTCCCCCATCCATCATAGGTAAAAAAAGACCCTCACTTTGAATGGAGCATGGGGGTAGGGAGAAGATAGACAGATACTGTAGCGGTGGCTTCAGTTGTGTGTCAGGGCCAGACCTGACAGCTCCACAAATTCTGCCTGCACCCTCATCCCCTCCCACCCCACTTATCCACACCAAAGCAGCCTTGGGTGCCCAAAATCCTTTCCCCCACTCCCCCTGCTTACCCTTTCTTCCTGCTGGTCCATCCGTGCTGCAGCCTGGGACACAGAGTATGGTCCCATCCTAGCCCCATAGCAGCATTGCCAGCCCCATGCCACTGATATGGGGCCAGGGTGGGGTCATGCTCTGTGCCTAAGGCTGCAGCATGGACAGTGCCTGCAGACACCAGAGCAAGAGTAAATGTTGGTGGGAAGGGGCAGGAGCGGGGAGTGAGAGGGGCTCAGGGGGGTGGGAGCTCAAGACTGCTGTGGAGCATTTGGGGGCAGAGGCTGTGGGGGCAGGGAGGAAGGCACAAGAAGAGGCAATTTTTTAAATTAGTTAATGTGGTTCCATATAGGACCAAGTATCTGTCTGTAGGCTTGGAACTTCAAAAAAATATGGCTTCAACATGTTTAGGATTGCCACCTATTTCTTTTTAAATATTTGAGACTGGAATTGGATAGGAACTGGCTTAATCTTTTTTGGTTTGGGGCGGGGGGTTAGATTTTATAACATTTTCTATTCCTGAGAAGGACATAGCTAAGTTTGTAAAAAAGCTTTTGTGGAGGAAAAGAAAGTTGTATCCAATTTTTTTCTTTTGTGGAGGAAACAAAAGTCATATCCAAATTTTCTCTTTCACCCCTAAATAAAGACATTTAGGCTTATGGTTTGGGCACTCACCTGGGATATAAGAGAGCGCAGTCCAAATAACTGATCTTCCCAACTCAGACTAGAGACTTCAACTTGAGTGCTCTGAAGATTACAACACTGTTGCTGATGTTAGAAATGAGCTAATATCTTTCTACTTGGTGCCCTCACCATGAGGCTGTAGCAAAATCCCCAGTTTTTTTTCTTTTTTTCTTTTAAAATGCATTCCCTCCCTTTCCTCAACCATTTCTGACTTTTCTCTCCCTCTCTATTCCCTATAGATAAGTATAAGTGAGCTCAAATTTAGGATAAGCTTTAATCATTTTTATTTTGTTGCAGGTTTTTGGTTTTGGATATCCACTATTTTATATTGTATAATTATTAGGTTTGTATTGATTTTTACTGTTGTATATTGTATTATTATCATTTTCGTATTGATTTTTATTATTTCATATGGATATTGTATGGTTTAGGCCTGTGTTTTTAAGTGAACTAAAGTCATGTCAAGTTTCCATTTTATATGTCAAGCTTCCATCTTGTGTCCTCTGCCTGGGCATCTCATGTTGCAATAATATGATTCATTCTACCCTCCCATATAAATTGGTTCCCCAATGAATGTGAATGATTGAGAATGACTGAAATACAATGGTATCAGGCCTATACTGAATGGCCTGTAATGACTGGGCCATCACCTCGCATTGATTCATCCAGGAACCATGGACCTCACCCAGGAACAGAGACAAGA
Source organism: Alligator mississippiensis (assembly GCF_030867095.1). Taxonomy (NCBI): domain Eukaryota; kingdom Metazoa; phylum Chordata; order Crocodylia; family Alligatoridae; genus Alligator; species Alligator mississippiensis. The sequence continues at coordinate 106,284,777 of NC_081828.1, read as the reverse complement.
ACCCACCATTTGAAAAACAAAAGACCCTGCAGAACCAGTAACTCTATCATTGTACCCCACCATTACAGACACCCAAAACTGCACATTCCTGCATGGAGCACACATGCTCAGTACATCAGGGGCTGACCCTTGCTTGGGCATGCCTCCTGTCACTAGGGTCACACATGGTCTGCCCCTATAAGAAGGGGCAGTGAAGACAGACCCAGTGGGAATGCCATTTCCATCTGGACCAGATCAGCTTCACATCACCTATCCACCCAAGAGGCCCTGCCGGCGACCCCCTCTGGACAACACCGAGCTGAAGGAGACCCTGACTGACCATCAAGGATCAACTTCCAGCCTGGGATAGGTAGATATTAGCTGCACACCTCCTCCTACAATTTGGACTCTCTCTTTCCCTCTCTGTCTCTCTCCTCATGGACTTCAGCCCCTGCACCAAGCCTCTCTAACCCCTGCTTCCATTGTGTGTGGGTGGATGGGTGGGTGCAAGGGAACCAATCTGGCATTGTGTCACCATCTCCCCTGTTCAATAAAACCAGTGTCATTTGCAACCCTGAGTTGGGTCATGTTTTACTGAATCCCAGGCCCTTCCTTATCTTAAATTCCAGCCTCATTCTCTCTCTCTCTCTCTCTCAATGCCAGGCCCCACCCCTCTCCACTAGTTTCCTGATCTCCTCTCAATTCCTACTGCCTTTTCCCTGTGACTTTCTGCTGCCTTTCTCTGCTTTCCTGCTGCCTTTCAGTCTCTCCTGCTGCTTTTTCTGTGATTTTCTGCCATCCATCTCTCTGGTTTCAGGCTCCCCCCCCAGCTTTCCAGACTTCTCTAGCTGCCCTGGAGCCATCCTCTGGCTCCCCCACACCCAGAGCCCCTCTTTAACACCCACACTTTCTCTTAGTCCCACTTTCCCTCTGCAGCACCTACCTTTTCAGCTTCCCCATAGCTCTGGCTCCAGACCCAGCCTCTGTGCTGATACACTTCCCTGTTCTGCAGGCTTTGAGCATTGTCTTTTAAACAATTAAGATCAATTAACCTAAAATTACCCCCAAGCCTCAGTTCTTCAGCCCAGGCCCCTGCAGTCTACTGGTTCTAATCCCAGTCTTGGTAACTTTAAATCCTTACACTTTTACTTTCTTACCTTAACCTTTCCCCAGGTATCCCAAGTACACCAAGCATATACATACATACACATCACAACACCCAACTTAAGAACTCACCTGTGTGTATGTGTAGGTGGGTGGTATGTGTGTGAATTAGTGAATACACATATATACACATATATAGATATCATTGTGTGTGTGTGTGGTATATGAGTTAGTAATCCACATATTTGTATTGGATGTGAAGTTGTTGGTAACTGGTAACTGATTCTGTCTAAATTTGGTGTGTGTGTAGTGTGTATGGGCTTAAACTGGTGATAGGTGTGCATGAACCTAGATTAATTGTGTTGAATGTGTGTGTATCTGAGCTGTCTAGTGTGAGTGTGTATGCCTAGTAGGGGTGTATGCACCTAGTGAGTGTATGCATGCTTAATTGATTTTTGTGTTTGCATGTGCAATTGTACACCACACCCTCCTGTCTAACAGTGCAATATTGAGATCCTGAGCATTGGCCTGACCCCTCAGGGCAACAAGGCTACTAACTATTCTTGGATGAATTTCAGTCTGTCCTGACTGACACTTCCCACGTCATACATTTAGAGTACATGGGAGAAGAAAGGGCAGAGGAAGAGCATTCCCATACATACTTACACAGGTTGTGAATCACAATACTGCAAAGTTGACAGAGAATCCTTCAGGAAAAAAAAGATCACTAATTACATGAAAAAAATATACACTGCTCAAACATAGCACTATTCTGAAATTCATAGCTTGTTCATTTTATTATAAAACTTCCACTTATTTTTTTAGGTTCCTAGTTTTCTTACAACTTTGTTTAAAAAGATTAATAGCTGTTTATTTTTAGTTATACATACTGAGGTGGAATATACTGCCATAATAATGTGCATCATACTGATATGATGATAAAAATCCTTTGTAGTACTTATGTCCAGTACGCTTAGCCTCCAAACATGTTTGGCTTTTTTTGCAGCAGGGCAGCCAAAAAAAAACAGCTACAAAATTTGACACTTCATATTTAACATGAATTATTGGGTACAGCTGTAAACTTCATCTTGAGTTGGCCCAATGATAAAATACCTCCAAAGTAAGTTCCGTGTGCAAAGATGCATTAGACTTTAAAATTTCCCATAAAAGAGACATATGGCTTTTTTTTCCAATTATCTGCAGAAGCCTCCAAGTTCCAAGATTGTTCCAGCAAACATATAAATCAAAATTTGTGCTACTTATGTTTGTTTGAAACTTTGTTCCTCTAACAACATTTCTCTAGTTTCTCTCATACAGTATTTTGCCTTTTAGTCTATCTGGGATTTAAAAACACCCTAAAATACCTTAAAATAAACTTTATGAAAAATGGCAGGGAAAAATAATCTTCCAAAATACTCTGTCACACCCATGCACACACTTGGGGTTGTGAATGGTAAGGTATATGCTTTTGGTTGTTGTATATTGTGTGTGTGTGTGTGTGTGTGTGTGTGTGTGTTTATGTGGGCTAGATGGCCCCTGTTGTTCTGGCTATGTGCTTAGCACATGGCAAGCTGGGGCTGTATCTGGGCAAAATATATAAAACTCTCTGGCCTCATTAGCCACAGGAAGCAGAGGATTGTTCAGGCAGATTCGTTGGGAGAAAAGTGGACGGTAGTACTTCTTGATTGGGCAATGTTTGGGTGATGTCACACCAGGTATATAAGAAAAGCTCAGCTAAGGTTTTTTTTTCTTTTTCTCCTGGGGCTGCTAAGAGCTGCACAGCTGAACTGGGAGCCAGAAAACCTGCTCCCCCTGGAGGGGTCTCTCTACCCCCCTGCAATGCAGAGGCAAGCAAAAGCTATGTGATGGAAAAGCCTCAGGTACAGGGAGAGGAAGTCTGTCTTGGAGTTTGTGATTCCTATGTTCTCCCTCTTTCCCCATATTTTTTCTTGAGTGGGAGTGTTGATCTCTGGAGCAAACTGATCAGGAATAAAGTCTTGGAAGTTTTGCTGGCAGTTTTGGCCATACAGGCCTTGAGTGGGATAATATCATGGGGTTGTTTATCCCTGGAGCAGAGTAACCAGAAATGGGTCCTGGCAGTTACAGGCCAGTTACAGTTACAGGTATTTGGGAATTGTAGTGTCTCAGTATTGTGGTATAGCTGAGACAGGATGTCCAGGCTGCAGCCATAGGCCTGGGCCCTTTTTGCTGTTTCACAGCTATTGTGTTTCAGCCTAGCTGTATGGCTGAACCCCAGTCATATGTTTGGCTGACAGATTTGGGTCACGGTAAAGTCTGGCATAGTTTGAGCCAGGGTGAGACCTGGCACTACTTGTCATTTATCCACACCTCAGCGCAGTATAGGCTTTGCTGGTTTTTTGCTGGGCAGCCCAGGTCCAGCAAAATAGGCCTGGGCCTTCTTTTGTCCCTTTTGTAGTTTATGTCCCAAACCAAGTCAGTGGTTGGGTGCTAGTTGTACTTTTCCTCAAGTTCTTTTGTAGTTTTCTACCCAGCAGAGCTGGGATTGGGACTAGGAATTTTGGGGTGCCGTATGATGATGGAAGATGCAATTTAACACCTCAAAGCCACCAAGCAGAGGTGAATGTCAGCACTCTGCCACATCTCCAGGAGCAATGGAGGCCCTTGCAATGTAGAAGGACCCATACTCTCAAGCAGCTCCCTGCGGCACAGTGAACCCAAGGAGCAGTTCACAGGACTCTCCAGTGTGTCCCCCCCCCCCCCAGCCCATTGCTGAAGGGCAGGTACAGGAGTGGAGGCCCGCAGAAAGTCCCAAACTGTCTGGGTATGGGTGAAGCTTCCCTCAAGAGGGTGCTACCTATAGACTTTGCTTTTTAGTTAACCGTGTTTTAAAATTGTAAATGTTTTCTTTTGTTTTACTTTATTTTCTGTAATACATCTGGATGTTTGTGTTTACACTGCTTGCAAAGAAGGGGGTTTTATTTATATGGGATGCCCCAGCAGTTTTAGTGTTCCCAGATTTCTGGGTCAGAGCTTGAGCCACTAATAGCATTTATGAGATACCCCAAAATATGAACCCGGCCCTTTTTGTTGCCAACCGATGCCTGGCAGAAGGGTTTCAATGCTTCCTTTTATTGTAGTCCTTATGGAATCATGCCTTTTGTCTAAAGATATTTGGTTCCTTATGAATACTCACAAGTTCCTATTATGAAAATCACTGAATACAATATGTTTTAGCTTGCCATTAAACTGAACTAAATTGGTTTTCACAGTGAGAGATTCACATGTTGCATTTTGAAATGGCAAAAATATTCATTCAAACTAATTCTAATGGACATGTGGATTATTAGGGTTAGTATAGTCATTATCTACTTTTTACTGAATACATGAATTCTAATTATTTAATTGTCTGAAAACTACATTATTTGGAGATATAAATTACTGTTGCCTTCAGCTGTGATTATTTACAGAACATGGATTTGTTTAAAGGAATCCATTCCTTTTAAGAAAAAATTAAAATGCACAGATCATTTTGAAATCAAGAGCACACCCATTACCCATTGCTGTTGACTGGATTCCACATGCTGCTAGAGTCCCAAAGGAAAAATAGTATTACTTACATATTTTCTGAGGGGAAAAATAATATCCAATTATGCAAACGCTTACAATCAAAATATTGGGATTATAAATGGTCATAAGGATTATTTTTTTAATGTTTGCAGTTTGAATCAAAAGGTCTCAAAAACATAAATGAATAAATATGTTACAAAGGTTAACTGAGCACTTGCAGCCTTGTGGCTATCTAGAAAATTAGAAAATTAAAAAAAAAAGAAACAAAAGTAAACATTTGGAAAAAATGAGCTAGTCAAAAAAGATGTCATTTGCTTTTGCCAAAAAATAAAAGGTTAGTCTGCATCTACCTGAATGTACTTAATGATGTTCATAATAGAGAAGATACCTTGCTTTTCAAATAAATATTTCTATTATTGAAAGAACAATTATACATCAAATTACAGTTAAATCCATCTCAGCCATTCTAGATATGTATTTTTGGAAAGAGGCAGTTCAGTGAAGATAATCTATGTAGATCTTTGGAAAACTCTGTTATTTAACCCCAATGGGTATATCCAGATGAGTGCATACATGTGGTATGCAGTATTGCAAACCCATCTGCAGCTCCAAACATGCACATGCAGACTTCCCCGTGTGAGGGGAAACCCCAAAGTAAAAAAAAAAAAAATACAGTGCCTTAAAAAAGCAGAGCAGTGCATGTAGCAGCGGCGCACACCACCCAGAACTGTAGTGTGGTTGGCTGGAGTTGCACTCCGGCTGCTGGCCAGGCTCCCTGCTACAGGATCACTGCATCCTCAGCTCCCAGAGGCCCCCAGGACCTCAGGTAAGGCTGCTGAGGCCAGCACAGTTGCTGGCCCCGGCCTCTCCTATGCCACCCAATGTAATGTGCTGCACACCAGAGCACACATGGCACAGGTGTTACCTGGGGACAAGTAGTTCTTTGTCCCCAGGAAAACCCTTATTCCTGTTCATGGGGATGCACCCAGTAAGTCCAGTGTCTGATTATTACCATGGAATTTATGTGGTGCATTCCCCACTGGGATATATTTCACATTGCAACTAGAAAATATATGGTCTTTAATTGCAGATGAATTATGTTTGTTTGACACTGAATATTCTGAATGAGGCAGGTTAAAATAGAAAAAAAAAAACAACCCCCCCAAACAAACCCATTCCCCCTCCCCCCCCCCCCCCGCATTCAATCCTACATGAATATGCAATGCATATGTACCAATTTTAACAGTCCATCATTTTGGAATAAATAACTGGCTAAGCAAACATAGGGCTTGCTTTTGAGTATCCACCCTTAAAAAGTTCATAACTCTTCAAAATGACAATTCCATACAGATTTAATTTGATCCATTCTGTGTGGTCCTTGAACCTTAATCTGAAATGATTACAAGGAAGATTTTGCTTTGCAGAGAGCTTATTTATGTACCCTGCAGAGTCAGCTGTCTAATAGAGTGAGGGATGCTATAAGCCCACAGTATATCCACAAACAAATACTCCCTCTGGTTCTTTTCTCTCTCTAGAAGACTGAATGGAAAAGAATGGAATAGTTTTGCTTAGCAAAGGTCAGCAAAAATTAAGTCCTATTCATGAATCACTTTTCTACATGCCATAACAAGAATGTACAAGTCCCATTTTGTAAATACAAAAAGACATTTTACATGAGATTTAATTACACTGAAGATAACAAAAGATGTTCCATTTCCTTCCATATGACAGACAAGTTTGAAAATAATGGATGGGAAGCCATTAAAATCCTAATCATGACAAAACATTTCAAAACAAGCTTATTGATGTATATGCCAGCAGGAAAAAAACTATGATATTGGCCTTGTGGTGTCTAGAATGATGATGTAGAGCAGGTACTATTAAATATGCTCCTTTTGCCACTTCACATTGATTTTGCATTCCTTGTCTCTTCTTTTAAAAATAGTGTGAATATATAGAAGGTAAATTTAAAAATGTAACTGCAGGTAAAGCAGAGAATATTAAATATGGAGTTTACCACATGGGAGTCTTAATCACTATTTGCAGTATTGCCACTACATAAAATGAACAAAGTTGCAAGTAATGTGGCAAATTCAATTACCAAATGAATTGATATATGATCTCCACATATTTTCTGGTATGAAAAATTATTTAACTTACTCCCTACAGTATGTCTGATACTGAAATGATTTTTTTACTTGTTTATAAGAGTAAATGAAGTTAATGGTAGTAAATAATGTTATTGAGAACTGGTCACTGGATGGTGCAGATATAATTGATCTTCAAAACCTATGGTCTGGTCTCAGTACTGGGGGGAAATTATTCTACTAGCTTGGTGACACACTAGATGTAAAGGAGTTTAAATGAAATCAGAATATCTTTCTTAGTAGGTACTTAGAAGTACTACTGGTTGGATGTGTCTAGACAGGCATTTTAATGTGCTGCAATAAACTCCAGTGTTTATCATGCTGGAATGTATTGCTCTTGGATGCATGTTTACACATGGAGCAACCCTGGCTGGCAGGAGGCCTGAGGGGTCAGGCTGCCAGCCAGGGGCTGCTTTGACCTGGCTCAGTATGCTGCACAGGGGCTGACTGGGGCACAAGTGTTCTTCAGCATAGTGCTAGCCAGCAGGTAGTCTTCGCACTGAAGCAGGCTCATGCCCCAGCCAGCCAGGGCAGAGTCTATGTGTACATTGCTGTGGAGTTTTTTACTCCACAGCAGAATAGTATTTGAAGTTACAAGTACTTGAATGTATCAGTAGTATCCTGCTGTGGATTAAATTAGTTTACTTCAGCCTAATATGGGTTCACATGCAGATGCACAATGTTTATTGTGCAGCTAATTAGTTAACTATGCAGTAAACACCTCTTGTAGATGCGCCCGCCAAGTAGGAAATTACTATTAGTTGGCTTCTTGCCTCTCTCCTATTCAGAGTATCTTTATGATTTTGTAAGATCTAAAAGAGAGGAAAGGGGAAAAATAATATGTTAACTCAGCTGTTTGCATGGATAACTTTCCTCCAATGTGGCTGTTTAACTCAAACAGCCCTCTGACTATTACCCCATGTTCCTCATCCATGTGGGAACTAATGACATGGCCAGGAGTAATCCAGACAGGGTCATGAGCAACTACAGGGCTGTGGGGCCTGAGCTTAAGGGGTTGGGGGCCCAGGTAATCTTTTCTTCTCTGCTCCATGTTTCAGGTTGTGGTCCCAATAGGAAATGATACATCAAGGAAGTGAACTGGCAACTCTGACGCTAGTCCCACCAAGAAGGCTTCAGATTCCTTGACCACAGCACATACTTCAGGGAGAAAGGACTCCCGGGAAGGGACGGCATCCACCTCACAAAGAAAGGTAAGTCCCTGTTCATGGCAGGATGACCGATCTTCTGGACAGGGCTTTAAACTAAGATTGCAGGGGCATGGGAATACACAAATTCAAACATGTCCAGGGACCAACATACAAGTAAGCCCAGTAGATAGGGAAACTGTGTTACCTCTCAGCTCTGTGTTCTTGGGGAACCCTGGCACAGGACGCAGTCTGTCTGATTCACAAAGAATTCCCCCTCCCTCATCTACCTAAATGAAACTGATTAAGATGTAGGGAGAGATGCACCTAAAACCCTACAGATAAGGGTGACAAGAGTGAAACAACTGCCCTATGTCTTATTTGCATCTGAGATGGAACCAGATGACCATTCATTTACACGAGAGATAGAGAACAGAAAACCCGAAGCAGAGACTGCAGTGAATTCTAGGATCAGAGAAGCAGGAGAGCACTGCATGATGGGGAATCTGTGCTCCAAATGATAATCAACCCACATTTACACACACCCAGCTCAGCATTTATCAGACCAGTTCTAATCTGGATTTACAAAGAACTTCCCTCCCCCACCTCTAAGTTTAATAGGTATCTCGGGCTGTACATTTCCCGGTACCACTATGGGAGGCCTATTTAAACTTGATTGACTAAAACTCGGTTGCCGGGTTAGGGAATGCTGAGGCAAAGAGACCGAGCCAGATGGGGTATGGGCAACATTTGCACAATGGTAAAGGGGTTCATCACAGCTTCCAGCCCATTGGACCACAAGTGTTGTCATACTTTTCCCGGGATGACTGGTTGAAGTCCTCCCGCCCAAAGGTTATGAACACTTAAGAACACTTATGAACACTTTCCCTGTTTAGCCCTCTTGGCTAAACAGGGAAATCATGGTCCTTTTAATAAAGAAGAAAGAGGCTTGTAAACAATGGAAGCTCAGGGTGGGCCCCAAGGAGGACTATTCCATGATGGCCCACATTTGCAGGGAACTGATAAAATAGGCTAAAGCAGTGACGGAATTTAGATTAGCAATGGGAATCAAGGACAAGAAGTCCTTCTTTGGGTACATAGGGAAAAGGAGAAAAACAAATGGGAGTATGGGGCCATTGCTCAGCAACTCAGGAGAGCTGGTTACTGGCACCCAGGAGAAAGCCAAACTCCTGAATGACTACTTTGCCTCAGTCTTTCACCAGACCAAGGGGAAAACCATATGAGGTAGAGTAGAGAGTGAGCACGGTAGGAATAATCACCTTCCTACAATTGCTGTAGAATTGGTGTATGACCAATTAATAAAATTAGATGTATACAAGTCAGCGGGACTAGATGATCTTCATCTGAGAGTGCTGAACAAGCTGGCCAAAATCATTGTGGAACCCCTGGTGAAACTCTTCCACAGCTCCTGGCACTCTGGAGAAGTCCCTGGGGACTGGAAGAGGGTCATTGTTGTGCCCATCCACAAGAAGGGTAGGAGATAAGACCTGGGTAACTATAGGCCAGTCAGCCTAACGTCCATCTTAGGGAAAATCCTAGAAAAGTTCATCAAGGAGTCTTATCTCGATAAGCTTGCAAAAGGTAAGATTCTGAATGACAGTCAGCATGGCTTCAGCATGGGCAACTCTTGCCTTACCAACCTCATCTCCTTCTATAACCAGGTAAATCGCCACCTGGATATGAGAGAACAGGTTGACATTGTATACCTTGACTTCCAAAAGACCTTTGATCTAGTATCTTACAATGTCCTCACAAGAAAATTGGATGATAGTGGGCTTAACTCTATGACAGTCAGGTGGGTGAGAAACTGGCTGCAGGCTAGAACCCAGAGAGTCACAGTGAATGGATCTGTGTCCTCCTGGTGAGAAGTAGACAGCAGTGTTCTGCAGGGGTCGGTGTGTGTTCCAGTGCTTTTCAACATCTTTATTAACAATTTGGATGTTGGAGTGAAGAGCTCACTGGCCAAGTTCGTAGACAATACCAAGTTATGAGAAAGTGTGGTCATGCTTGAAGATAAGTTACAGATACAGGTGGACCTAGACAGGCTAGCAAGTTGGGCGGATTGGAACCTGATGAAGTTCAACATCAAGAAATGTAAAGTGCTCCACCTCGAGATTAGCAACCCCTAACACATCTACTTGCTTGGTGGCACCAAACTGACTAGCACCACTAATGAAAGGGACTTGGGCGTAATAAGAGGCCACAGTGTAAATATGAGCCAGCAGTGCAATGCTGTAGCCAGTAGGGCAAATACTCTGGCATGCATCAATTGATATATCTCCAGCAAAACCAAGAAGGTGATTCTTCCTCTCTACTCAGCACTGGTGAGACTACAGCTGCAGTACTGCATCCCATTCTGGGCACCACACTTTAACAAGGACATGGACAAGCTTGAGAGTCCAAAGAAGAGCCACCTGTATAATCAGAGTCTTAAAAGGCAAGCCATATAAGGAAAGGCTGAGGGATCTGGGACTTTTCACCCTGAAGAAGACTGAGAGGGGACCTGGTAGCAGCTTACTGCCACATTTGGGAAGCATATCAAGGTCTCAGTGAGCAACTGTTCACCAGGGCACCCGAGGGGAAAACCAAGAATAATGGCCACAAACTCCTGGATTCAAGCTCAACATTAGGAAAAAAACCTCTTCACAGTCAGGGTGTCCAGACTGTGGAATAAGCTCCCTCCAGAGGTGGTGCAATCACCTACCCTGGAAATCTTCAAGAGGAGACTGGACGGTCACCTTACTGGGGTCACCTGACCCCCCCTCCCCCCCCAGTTATCTTTCCTGCTTGGTTCAGGGGGCTGGATGTGATGATCTTCTGAGGTCCCTTCTGGCCTTACAATTTATGAATCTATGAAAAATGGGTCTGTCTACACATTCATTAATGTGCCATAATTTGTGCTAGTGTGCATTAGTGCTAGCACATGTGTTTTTGGTGATGCTAAAGCACAGTACACTAATTCTACCATGCACTAGCATGGGTTTTGTCATTCACACTAATGCACAGTAGAATTAGTCTACTGCACTTGAAACAGCTCATGGAGACATGCTCATTGATAGGTAAAATCTCTCATTTATCCCAGAGAAAATCTGGCATAAATGCACTGAAATGATAATCCAGAGAAATGTGTGAAACCAGAATATGGACCTACATATTCACAGCGACTGGCCATTATTTTTCTCAAACTTTTCTTTTTTACGTGCAAAATATTTTGATCAGATAAGATAGTTTAAAGAACTTCAAAGAGACTATTTTTTTCTTGTTCAGTAGCTATTTTTTCCTACAAATGACAATGGTTAGAAACAGTTTACTTAGCATAGTCAAATTTCTCATCTGTTAAAAAATGTGTTGTTTCTTTTCAAATATTAAATTTAAGTCTAAGCATTTTTCAGACGACTACATTTTTAACAATCTATTTGTCTGAGTCCACTTCCCCGTGGAGCTTGAAGCAGTTGCTGATTATTTTGTCCTGAATCAGTAGTAACACATCTCATGCTAATTGAAGAAACTCTGATTATGATTTGCTTACCATCTGTGTCTTTCCCTTAAATATGAGGTTTTTCTCAAAACCTGTACTCATACCTGGAAACAGCCCAAATAAATCCAAAGGAGAACATTATGCATGAATTCCATTGAACTTCCTGGAACTTTAGATTGGATCCAATATGACTGTTCATGACCTAGTTTTATGTCTAAGATAAAAAAACAAAACTAGCATGTATGAATCCTGAATAGCCCAGATTTGGATAAATTTGGTTCTTATTTCATCTCTGACATGGATTGCTATTTGAAAGTACAAATGGGTATAGTGGTATTCATTGCAGCCTGCACTGATATTTCTTATTTTTCTTAAGTCACAGATCTTAGAGTCAAAGAATTTCATCAGATTTGCAGCTCTCATTTAAAATAAACAGGATGAGTTTTAGCTCTAAAAAACACAGAGAAAACTGAAAATCATGATTTGAATGTATCCTACTGGCTGGCTCATTGTTTTTGAAACCTATAAAATAGTAATGAAATGAACTCCTCATTCCTATTAGAATTCTTTGAAGGTGATAGAACAATAGTGTAACTGTTTGCTTTGATATTAAATAAAGTGAGTTTACTTACTTGATTCCACCAACTGGTACTCTGATTTTGCTACCTCTATAGCTGATATATGCAAAATAATTTTGATTTTCCAGAAACTTGAAAAGACTCAACCACTGTGAGGTACTCATGCAGTTAATAAATGTCATTGTACCATGTTTCCTGACAAACTTGAGTTCTTATAAGTTATTAGACATCCTACATACGGCCATATACTTTGCCAGATTAATTTTGAAGATATGCACTTAAAAGGTTAATTTAGCTTTCAATGAGCATGTCTACACATGCATTTATGTCAGCTTCAATTTACTGTGCAGTAAGTGGGCATAGGCTAGTGTCTACATGTGCAGGCATTAAAGTTCATGAGTACTGTGTGCAGGCTAATTTAAGACTAAAGTTAGCTCCAAGTCAACCCACACACATAGTGTTACTGTGCAGTAAGGCATCTATACATGCATTACTGCACAGAAACTAATTAGGCACAAATTTGATACCTGCATGATGCAGTTATCAAATATATGCTCAAGTCTGCATAAATTGCCATATTTACTGCACAGTACAGGCATGCACGTGTAGATGTACGCTCGTACTGTGCAATACTTTTGGTCACTGTTCAGAAAATGCTCATGTGTAGACATGCCCAAAATATAGAGAAATTGTACTAAGTGCATTATGTTTTGAATTGCTTAGATTAAAGCACTTGATAGTGAAACCTTATGTATTCTTTGCCCTTGCTTTCACCAGCCACACGGTGTGAGTAATAAAGTTGGATAGGAAAATATTTTCCCATATTAATCCTAATTTCTTAGTCTACAGTGGAATGAATCAAGGAATTAAAGACAAAAGGCATTGAGATTTCCCTCATAACCCCTGGAAAAACTTATTTGTTTTCATCGACAGTATACCCAGTTTCAGGTCTCTACTCTTTCTAGCTCATAGGATTTGAATCTTTGTTTCTTATATCCTATATAAAGGCCCTATCAGGCTATTAACTGTTGCAGGTCTTTTTGAATTCTATTGGTCTTCCTAAATTTGTTCTGTTATAGCTGTTCCACTCTCCTAAATAAATAACTATTCAGAGGATCATGAACTTGGACCACCATTCCTCACAACCCAAATGAGTCCCTGCTAGTGGGAAAGAAGCCATGCTGATAAGACTGTACAGAATGGAGAGGGGGTGAAAAGGCAAGAAAACTTTGAGGAAAAGAAGTATAAAACTTTTAGGAGGACTTTATTGTCTCTGATACATGTTTTCCATTAACTGTTAGGGGGAGAAAGGAAAAACTAAGGATAAGGGATTAAAACAGGAAGAATAACAACTTGGGAATGATCTAAATAAAATATAGATGAAAGTAAGTGACAGTGTGTGAGAAGCATTAGAAGAATGAATATGAAAAAACATTACAAATAGAGGTCATGAAAAAGAGGGACACATGACAGGATAGTTGCCTACGTTGACAATTTCTTACAAATTTCTGACAAATACAAACATTTTTATTAACTGGAACATGGATAAATATCCTTACACAAAGGTGTGATGCAAATTCAGGCATTGTGAAGGGAGATCCAATTCTGGAGCCTCTATTAATTTGGTGATTAAAAAGGGTGATCCTTTCACTGACACCTAGTTACATGGCTGCCACATTCTGAGTAAATATTAAATTTTGAGCTTTTGGGTAAGAGGGAGTGTCCACACTCGTTTGATTTTGAGAGAGAGAACTAGCACAGATGTCATGGCTGAAAATGTTAGGTAACTTTAGAAGTTTTAAAATTGACGGTTACTATTAAAGATAGGCGCTTCCCAGGAGCTAAGAATAAGGTTTCTAAGAATCTGGAAAAATATATGGGGTTTAAAACATATCCCTCTCCTTTACCTTTCCCATTAGCTAACTTAAGCAGGTTCATGGTCTTTTTAGGCATCCCTCTTGCTCCCTACATGTTCTATAGGGAACCCTAGACATTTAACTACAGGCTGTGAATTCCACCAGGTGACTAGGCACCACAAAAGTGAGTCCCTGCAATGCTGAGCCTAGGTACCCTTTGTAGATCTAGCTCTAAGCAAAATGAACCTGCCATTCCTCACAAGGAGAAAATGTTAGAGGGAACATTGGTCACAACCCACAGATTGTGAACAGCTATATTAAATCATTTCTGACATATTCAATAAACAAAACCAAAAAAGTATTTTTATATACATGAAAATATAGTCATGGTCCCATTCCTTTTAGCAACAAATTCTTCATGTGTGTATGTTTAGCTAATTCATTCACTGATGAATGAATTTCATTCAGTTGCTGCATTATTGCAACATATCCACAAATCATTACAAATGCCCTACAATATGTTTGGTGCCGAGAATAAAATGAGTATCTGCAGCTCTTATTGATGGCAATGACAAAATTCCTACCGCCTCCAATGGAAACAAGTTATGGCCTTGAAAATACTCCACAATAGGTATCCGGGTTAAACAGTGATGTGGAAAAGGGCTTGGTGGCACAATGTTATTTTAGGTGCTGATTGATATCTGTCTATAGTCATATATGACTGCAGATTATTACAAAGTACATTTCTATCTAGTCTGGCATAGTATTTTATTTATTTATTTTTGATCACTACAATTGCTGTCTCATCAGTTCTTTTTAACTTGCTTTCTATTTCTTTTCTTTTTTTGGCAGGAAGACTCTCTCTTTCTTTGTACCTCCAGGGTGACTGAGTAAATGGTTGAGTGTAGTCAGCTGTGTAAAATGTAAAGCTTGAGCCTGGCATAAAAACCACTAAGGGAAATAGAATTAACAGTGATCATTGCTTCTGACAAGAAACATGAATTAAAACCCATCTAAAAAATGAAAAAGAAAAACAAGTCCCCCCCCCCCAAAAAAAATCTATAAAGCCATAGAAATGGAAAACAAATTGTAACATTATATTAAGCTTTAAAACAATATATCCAACCATTCCTTTTTTCTTTTGCAAAAATTAGTAGTGCCTATATATCTTATTCATGATGACTTGTACAGCTATTGACAAGCAGTCAGCCATTTCAATGCCATTGTGCCTTTTATGCTCAGTATAGAGCACAAAACCATGTTAATTGCCTCTTTTGTATCTTGCAGAACATTAATTTCCTTCTGTTGAACAGTTCTCCAATTGTGTATTATCAGTATCAAATTCTTTCACTTTATCATTGGAGTTGCAGTTTTGTATTGCAATATTGTCTAGATGGTGTCATCTGAAGTTTGATAATTGGCACAAATGCAGGAGGAATATAGCACCTTTGACTGCTGTGCAGGAAGGAAAGTAACCTTAAAAAAAAGTTGTGTCAAACAAATAATTCATAGTTTTATTTTGTCTTCAGAACTTTCCAACATTCAAAGTACAGTGCAAGAGTGAAAACCTTTCAGTACAATGCCTTCATTCCTCAAAGTTACATATTTTTAAGATACTAAATTTGTAAATGAAAGTAAATACCTAACTATATCATATATGTCTACATATCATATGCAGAATCAAGTTCATCTGACATAAGTAACTGTTTTGACTTGCGTAGGAATTAGTCATAAGTCCAGTCCATGTTTTAATTTATATGTAAAATCCCTGTAGCTCTTTAAAAGAACCATACACAACAGAGAGCATTAAAGGAAACTTTTTTGGTAAATGAATAAGGCTTTTCCCAATGTTTTGTAAGATATACTGCCCACACTAGCAAATATAAAAAAAACAAACCCAAAACACTTGTTTTCTTAGTCAGAAAGTTCATCCCGGAACAGCAAAGCAAGTGAAAAATAAGTGTTATGGACATAGAAAGAGACCAAATCAAATGACTTTTCTTGTAACTTGTGAACCCAGAAGGAGGGTGAAAACAGCAAATCAATAACATGCCTAGTATATATTAGAAAAAGTGACATATTGTACCATTCAGACTAGGGTAAAGAACTCAATTTGTGATAATAATGTAGTATTTAGAAAATAACCAAATGTAATATTTGTCCTTATGGGACAAGGACTTAAACTACATTCTGAAATGATTAATGTAAGGCTCTTAAAGGTAATATGACTCTTGATAATTTAAATGCATGAAATTAATGATGAATTGTATTAGAAAGATATGATATTAATTGCAGTTTAAGTTATATGAAGTTTTCAAGCCAGAACTGGCTTTCATAAAACAGAGCTATGATAAGTTGTTTTTGTTTCCTGTAAGTATTAGTTAAACACTAAGTATACTTTTGAAAACGAACTGCAACAAAAGTACACCACTGTTAAACAAATCTGTTTACAATACATTTGTACGTATCTAAGTTATGTGGACAGTGATCACTTTTAGAAGGTGTATGTAAGCGGTAAGAAAAAGACTGCAACTTCTGAATAGTTTGTTGATTTACACACTCATTGATGCTTTAATTCCTGTTCGTAAATGGCCCGTATCCTGTAAGTCTGTACAGCTTTTCCATTCATTTGTGATAAATTGCATTATTGCTATGGCTTCATATTCATGGACAAGTTCTTCAAACTGTTTTCCATCTCCCTAAAAGTTGTCAAAATATCTCGTCTTGTCCTAACACATCATTACTACCTTGTGTTTCTGGCCAGTTATCAGGATAGATTTGCCATGTTTGGATAAGATGGCTTTATATATTATTTAATGGATTGTGTACATACACACACATTTGTATGTATCTAAGAAAAATGGTTGTTAAACTGATCCTTGGGGAACACTCTATGCAGTATTTTTTGAGCTAGATGGATATTACTTATTAGCATTTTCTGACGTATGTACATGAGAAATGGACATAGCTATGATATCAGGAAAAGATACACACAGATGTGAACTCTCCTGGGCCTTCAGCCGAACACAGCTGATTCAGCTGTTATGTTATGTATGATGTGGTAAAGAACAAGGAACAACACTGCAAATTGGATAGAATGAGGACAGGACACACCAGGACAGTATTTTACCTTTGTTTTGATGTGCTCAATGTTTTAAGAGAAATTTTCTTTAGATCCACTGCTGGAGCTATCAGGTCTAGGGATAGTGAACCTTTTCAGCCATGACACCATAATGTAATGAAACACCACTTAATGAGGATTATTTAGGTCTAAAAATAAATTTACAAATCCTAAGTTTTATTATAAAATTCAAAGACAACAAATACATCATAATGTTAAGTTCACTTCTGATCTTTTGGAAAGTCAGCTCCCCCCAAAAATGCCTGTGTGCATAATTTTATTTTGCCCAGAATGGAACTGCATCCAAATGAATCAAAATTAGATATGCTGTGATGACTTTAATTGTTCAGTAGCAACAGGTAAAGGGTAAAAGCAAAAATTACACAGCAAGTGTAGCTGTAAGCCTACAGCCTGTCAATAAACAATGACCATTAGGAATGTTGGCATCATGTTATATTCTCTTCAGAGAATGGAACATCTGGATAAGTATTTCTACAAATAAGGAACACTGTTCTATGAATTCATAGGAAAATAGGGCCAGTGAGTCTTCTTTTGCAGTTTTACACTTTCTTTTTCTGTTCTCTACTAAAGACTATAAGAAGAAGACAAAACAGATCCTGAAGTATGCAGGACCGTTTTCTTCAACTGTCCAAAGGTTGCTATAGATGAGTTCAGGAAACTTGAACAAAGATTATAACGTTTGTTTTGAAGGTCAAACACTGGAATTTTTAACATTTTTAGAATCAGTTAAAGATAATCTTATCAAGTACTGTAGACCTTGATGGCCATATAAACATCCAAAGAGCCATTAATGCATCATGATTACAGACAATTTTCTTTATATTCAGTATATTTTTACAAGTTTTACTTCAGTATTAGAGATATTTACCTGAAAGCATAATCTATAATTGTAACTGTTCACTTATTCCTGATAGTCCTTGTTTATCTAAATTTGTAATGCTATGCTTCTGAGCTCATAATAATTTCCAAAGCTATCAGCTGCACTAGCAAAAAACATTTTTTTATAACTTCATTCAAATGAATGGTAAATCAAAGCGCCAATTTCATTTGTAATCTTTTCTGGTGCAAATCCATTGACTTCTGTACATTTATGTGTTTGTAATTGAGAAGAATTTGGCTCCAAGATACTATTGCATTATATTATCCCTGATAATACTATAATCAGTCCAAAAAGATAGACATTTAAAAATCTTTATGTAATGCACATTTCTTATAGAAGACAAATTAACCTTATGCTGTTTCTTAAATATACATCAATAAAACTGACCTTATATACATGCAAAACAGTACCTGTCTCATGAACTATAAAATGTCTTAGGTTCACTCCAAACCCAGTCCATATTTGATCAAAAGATCTGGATAATTTAGCTGATATTTGATAAATGTCTTTTAAGATCCGTTATTAGCTTTGCCTTTTATATGCGACTAAAAATAATAATGTCTAATCAGGACAAAAGAGGGAATCAATAGGTAATTGTTTTTTACTATCTGAAAATACCAATTTTTCCTTGGAACTTCTATAGATTCATAGATAGCTAGGGGCTGGAAGGGGACTTGTAGATCATCAGGTCCTGTCCCCCTGCACTAGGCAGGAAAAGACAACTGGGGTCAAATGATCCCAGCTAGGTGACTGTCCAGTCTCCTTTTGAAGATTTCCAGGGTATGTGACTGCACCAGCACTGGAGGAAGTTTATTCCAGTCTGGACACCCTGACTGTGAAGGAGTTTTTCCTGGAATTGAGCCTGAAGCAGCCTTCCAGGAGTTTGTATCCATTGCTCCTGGTCTTCCCCAGGGGTGCCCTGGTGAACAGTTGCTCACCAAGTTCTTGATGTAGCAGTAAGATGCTACAAAGTCCCCTCTCAACCTCTCTTCTGTAGGTGGAAGAGGCCCAAGTCCCTCAGCCTCTCCTTGTATGGCTTCTTTTGAAAGTCCCTGATCATATGGGTGGCTATTCTCTGGACCCTCTCAAGTTTTTCCATGTCCTTGTTGAAGTGTGGTGCCTAGAACAGGACTTTCCTCTTCATGGGAACAGTTTTCTTTTGTGCTTCGAGGATAGTGTCCTTGAGGAATGGCCTTTCTTCATGCACCCCATTTGTCTTCCATCCCTGGCCCTGCATCACTTCCCCTTCTAAATCCCTTGAGCCTGTTGAAGTCAGCATTTTTGAAGTCCAGGACTTCAATCCTGCTAGTTGATTTGTCAACCTTGTGGCGGACAGTGAACCTAATAAACTTATGGTCGTTGTCGCCCAGGCTACCCTCAATGGTCAAGCCACACACCAGATCATCTCCTTTGGCCAAGACCAAGTCTAGGACAGCAGTACCTCTGGCTGGCTCTTGCACTTCCTGGTTCAGAAAGAGCTCCTTGATTACAGTTAAGAAGCTACATGACTGATCCAACCTGGCTCAGTGTTCCTCCCAATCTATGTCTGGGTAATTGAAGTCGCCCATGACAACCAAGTCCCTTGCAAGCACAGCCTTTGTCAGTTATTGAGAGAACTCCAGATCAAGCTCCTCCCCTTGGTTTGGTGGCCTGTAGTAAATGCCCACAGTTAGGTCTCTCTCACCTTGCCTGCCCTGAAGCTTGACCCAGAGGGTTTCAAGCTGCTTATCTTTGGAGCCAAGGTCAGCCTCCATAGAGGTGTACTGCTCCCTCACATAGAGAGCTACCCCTCTGCCTTTTCTCCCTGCTCAGACCCTTCTATGCAGGGTGTAGCCCACTAGTGGTTCATACTACCCACTAGAAAGCAGGAGGGCTAGCTCCTCGTGCTTGTTCCCCATGCTCGTGGCATTGGTGTACAGGCAGCTGAGGCCCCCAACTGACACCCTTGATTTCCTGAGATGCTGTGGGAGAAGTGTTCTGTTACCATTTTTAAAAAACAGTTATCTTACTGCCCTCCATGTGGGAGCTTTCCTATGTGCCAGTCCCCGGGCATGCTCCACTTGGAGTTTCCCCATCCTCCAGCAAAGTCAGTTTAAAGCCCTGTCTAGTAGATCAGCCATACTGGCTGAGAACAGAGACTTACCTCTCCATGTGAGGTGGATGCATCTCATCCCAGGAGTTCTCTCTCCCTGAAGTGCATGGTGTGATTGAAGAGGGCCCAGAAGGTAGAGGAGATGGGAGTCCATGAGGGATGGTCCTACTTTAAGGGGGTGATCCTCCAGGTCCAAAGGATAACAGTCCTTGAGAGAAGCAAGGCGGGTAAGAGTGCTCAGAAAACCCCTCGGCTCAGCAAGGGCATTCAACAATGCCTGAGGACTAAAAGGGGGGCATACAACCAGTGGAAGGGAGGAGCTATCACCAAGGAGGAGTACTCCTCCTTGGCCCGTGAGTGTAGGAGGGCTGTTAGGAAGGCCAAGGCAGAGATGGAACTCAGGCTAGCATGCAGGATTAAGGACAACAAAAAGTCCTTTTTCAAGTACATTGGGAGCAAGAAGAGGGCACCAGGCAATGTAGGGCCCCTGCAGGATGCAAATGGTAATCTTGTGGCTACACCAGACAAGAAAACTGATATTTTTAACAGTTTCTTTGTCTCTGTTTTCTTGAACAGGGACCAGGACATCCCACCTACCAAAGGTAGGGACAATCTCAGGGATAGCTCTGTCAGGCCTTCAGTCAGTGCAGATGTAGTTAGGGATCTTCTGGAAGGGCTAGACATTTTTAAATCTGCCAGTCCAGATGCCCTTGGCCTGGCTGTATGAGCATTTGTGGTCATCTGGCCAGGTGCTGGGGGATTGGAAACTGGCTAAATGTGATCCCAATATTCAAGAAAGAGAGGAAGTTGAACCCAAGTATCTATAGGCTTGTAAGCCTCACCTCGGTGCTCGGGAAGATCTTGGATAGAATCATAAGGAGCACATCTGTGGGGGGGGCCTGCAGGGGAGATCATGCTCAGGGGCAATCAGCATGGGTTTGTCAAAGGCAGGTGCACCCTGACCAACCTGATTGCCTTTTATTACCAAGTAACTAAATCCTTGGATGATGGTGTTGCCATGGACGTAGTCTTTCTAGACTTTAAGAAGGCCTTTGACACTGTCTCTCACCCCATCCTCATCAATAAATTGAGCGACTGTGGCATTGATGCCTACCCAGTTGGATGGGTAAAAAATTGGCTGATGGGGTACAGCCAGAGAGTGGTGGAGGGGTTGTACTCAAACTGGTGAGATGTGAACAGTGGGGTACCCCAGGGCTCCGTCCTCGGGCCCACATTATTTAACATCTTCATCAGCAACTTGGACGAGGGGGTGGAAAGCACGCTGTCCAAGTTTTCTGATGACACTAAGATGTGGGGCGAGGTGGACACATGTGAAGGGAGAGAGAGGATGAAAATTGATTTAGACAGACTACAAAAGTGGGCAGATGAGAACAGAATGGGGTTCAACATAGATAAATGCAGGGTGCACCTTGGGAGAAGGAATCCACAGCATACATACAGGCTGGGGAGTTCCCCTCTTGAAAGCACAGAGGTGGAATGGGAACAGAATCTTGGAGTCATTATTGACTCCAAGATGAACATAAGCTGCCAATGCCAGACCACAGCCAGCAAGGCCAGCCATACCTTGTCATGCATCCAAAGGTGCATCTCAAGCCAGTCCAGGGAGGTGATACTCCCCCTCTATGTGACTTTGGTCAGGCCACAATTGGAGTACTGCATCCAGTTCTGGGCGCTGCACTTCAAAAGGGATGTGGCCAGCCTGGAGAGGGTTCAGAGGAGGGCCACCTGCTTGGTGAGAGGGCAGCAGGACAGGCCCTATGAGGAGAGACTGAGGGACCTGAACCTGTTCAGACTCAGCAAGAGGAGGCTGAGGGGGGACCTGGTTGCTGCCTACAAGCTCATCAGGGGAGATCAACAGCAAATAGGTAGAGCCCTTTTCTCCCCAGCACCACCTGGGGTGACAAGGAACAATGGTCATAAGCTGATGGAGAATAGGTTTAGGTTAGAGATCAGAAGGCAATATTTTACAGTTAGGGTGGCCAAAATCTGGAACCAACTTCCCAGGGAAGTGGTCCTCACTCCTACCTTGGGCAAATTCAAGAGGAGATTGGACGATCACCTGTCGGGGGTCTTGTGAACCCAGCATTCATTACTGCCTGTGGCAGGGGGCCAGGCTAGATTATCTGTTCAGGTCCCTCCTGACCCTAGCTACTATGAAACTATCCCTCACGGTAGCACCATTGTCGGAGGCATCTGTTTACTTCTTCCACACAACCTTCCCTCTTGGGTATGATAGGTTCTGCTAAAGAAAGAACAGCACTGATGAAACTGTCTCCTTCCATTCATCTTAATGTAGGGGCTTCAACAAAAATAAAAAAAAATCAAGGATATCCACACAACACAAAACATCTCATGGGTCCTCAATGTCATATGTATTACAAGTATATGATTTGGAGATGTAGTTTTTCCTTCAACATTTTCCTCAAAGTTTCATTTATTTTTAATAAGGTTATGCTCATTATAAATAAACTTGAAATATTTCATCATTACAATTGCTATTGTTACTGTTTCCATTGTTTTTATTATTTGCAGTTAGGTTTACACTCTCTCTCTCAGAAGTTCCAGAGATCAGGAGACTGAGGTAAGTCCTCTGCCAGCACAGTAGAAGAGACTTCCTGCCATAAGTTCCAACTTTGGTTTTAGCTAGTGAATGCTTTTGGGTTTTTTTGCATTCCCACACTGAGGCCCAAGCAAAGAGGCAGTGCAGTACTTCAACCCAGCTCACCTGACATAGCTCATGGATGCTGAGCACCTGCTCATCTTTTTCAGTGGGTGCTTGAGCCACAGAGCACCCACAAAGTCAGTGCTTATGCATACTGCCACAAGCTTATATATAGAAGCAAATAATATGAAAGATATGGTAGCCCCTGCCTCCCCCCACAAAAAAAAAAAAGAAGAAAGGGAAAATGAACCCGGGTTCCCTGAATCCCCTGAATCACAGTGTAGCATCCTACCTATACTGTTTCCCATGCAGTTTCATGCAATGAATGATTATTTGAAAAATAGTTCAATAATCGGAACAGTAGACTGGTGTGAAAACCTTCTAACTCCTACAGCTTTTGAAATTGACACCACTTGTGGCCTTAAGCAAGTAACCAACTCATCCAGCTAGAATGTGACCTAAATCACTGTATTTGTCTTATACCACCTGGCAATGAGCTCTTACTAGAACTATTAAGCTTTTCAATTTCACCTTCTCTAGAGGGAACAGTCTGTATAATGGCTGAACATGCATTAAGACTATCATAACGTGATCAGGAAGATTTTAATTGACATGAAGTGGACCAAAATGGTCCCTCCAAATGATTTGAAAGAGTAATATCAGAACAACTTTGAACAAACTTCCTTGGAAAGCTCCATGCCTTTTGAATATGAATGTGCTAGCCATTAGGGCTGCGCAAAACAGGCCCTATGCAATTTGGATTCATCCTGAATCAAGGACAGTGATTCAATCCGTTGATTTGGATCACTGTCCCTGATTCGATTCAGCTGAATTCGAATCTGAAGAGTCGATGCTGATTCAGCGAATCAGTGATTCAGACACAGGCGCAGCTTTAAAATTTTTTTATACATACCTTAATGTAGCAGTGCAGCTCATGATTGCTGCAGTGCTGGGGCAGATGGAGCATCCCACAGGAGCATAGGGGGCTCTCCAGTGTGCTTGGCAATGAACGCAGAAGTGGACTGGAAGTAGTTCTGGTCGACTTCTGGGTCTGCCAGGTAGTGCACTGGGGGTTCCCCCTGTGCGCTCCCCCACCTGGCTTGGCAATTGGCTGCCAGGGGACCCTGGGTGCCCCCTGCAGATGCAGGAGGCATCAGTTACCGAGCCGGGTGGGCACAGGGCCCCCCTTGCATGCTCCCTGGTGGACCAGGAAGTGGACCAGAAGTTCTTCTGGTCCACTTCTGGGTCTGCTGCTGAGTGTGCTGGGAGACCCCTGTGCTTCTGTGGGATGCTACATCTGCCCCAGCACCACAGCATTCATAGCCCCTGCTACCTAGAGGCATGTAGAAAAAAACATTTAAAGCTGTATCTATGTCCAAATCAATTTGGAGGGTTCTGAATTGATTTGGAGAGATTAAAGGGTCCTCTGATTTGATTTGGCCCCTGAAGCGGGCTGAAACTCTGCCATATCAAATCAGGGACTGAAGCTTCACAGAGCCCTTCTAGTCATACTTCTGGGGGCAGATCCTCAGCTGGTGTAGAATTTACCCGAAGTGGGAATTTGTCCCTTACTTCTTGCAATTCACTATCAAGTCCTCACTTGGTCATTGGACAAATCCACATGAGTAGGATAATTTTTCAAACATTAGCTTGCAAGTGTTTCTCCTTTTTACCTTAAAAACTACAGGGCAAACACTAATTAGCACTGATTATAAGCTGACTGATATTTGCTCTAATTATTTTAGTATCATATCCTATTGATTAGAATGTCAAAAGCAATAGTTGTGTGTGTTGGCAGTGTATGATGGATGCTACCTTTTACATATAAGCATTCATTAAACACTTGTTCCTTATTTTATATACCTCTACTTTGAATTACATTTTATAATCATCATCTCCCTTAACTGATTTCTGCCTTTGAAATGCTAAAGAAGCCTAACTATTTACTGATACACTTAGCGTTCATATATGTGCCATTTTGTGATAATTTAAATGTATTTCTGAGCAACAAGTTAGCCTTTAAAGCACAAGTCCATCTGTAGTACTTCATTTCCAAACAAACTATTATGGGGAGAGCCCAGTGACTTCCATTTGCCATGAAGAAGAACCGTAGCAGCTGCATGTTTCATTAAGAACATGGAGAATACTCTTCTTCTGCAGTCTGTGGGGCTATGGGATGATGTTCTCCCCACCCATTCCTTGCAACCCATTTGGTTTTTGGGTATGAGCTACACTTAGTATCTAAAAGTCACATAGGTAATCTGTTTTGGATATGATAATTAAGAGTTTTAGGCAAGGAAGTAATTGCTACAGTGAGCTGTGGCAAACATGTTTAAATAAGTCAATAGATTACAAAACATTCTAGAGTCATTATCTTTACTATGGCTAAACTGAATTTTAGCAGATTTCTAATTAAATGCCCATTGAAATCTGTCAGCTGACTACTTAAATCAGGTCTGAAGGCTCATTTATCCAAGGGACAATTGTGGAGGAGGACTGTGGTGTTCCACAGTTATCTTTGTAGATAACTGTGCAGTCTCAGTTATCTTTAGAGTAGTCTAACTAAAGTGTACACCTGTACACCTTTGAATTAAATTGAGAGTCTAGCAGAGGGCAACAAAAATGATTAGGGGGGTAGAGAACAAAACTTATGAGAGGAGGCTGAGGGAAGTGGGCTTATTTAGTCTGGAGAAGAGAAGATAGAAGGGGGATTTAATAGCAGCCTTCAGCTACCTGAAGGGTGGTTTCAAAGGGATGGACGTAGGCTGTTCTTGGTGGTGGCAGATAACAAAACATGGGGCAATAGTTTCAAGTTGAAGCAAGGGAAACTCAGGTTAGATATTAGAAAAAGTCCTTCCCAGGAGGGTAGTAAAGCACTGGAACAGATTATTCAGAGAGGTGTGGAGTCTCCAGCATTAGAAGTTTTTACCACTCAAGTAGACAAAGCCCTGGCTAGGATGATGTATTTGGGGATGGTCCTGTTTTTAGCAGGGGTTGGACAAGATGAACTCCTGAGGTCCCTTGCAACCCTTTTTATCATTCTACAATTATTCATGTTTAAATAACCTTTTGATTATTCTTTCATCACCACCTTAAATTACCTTTATGTCTTTCCTTTCCATTATGGCTTCCAGTTTTGAAATGAATATTAGGAGCCACTCCATTTTTAACCCAAAGGATCTGTAGGATGCTTGGAATAGCCAGATCTCTCCTACTGTTTTCATTAATACATAGATCCTTTAGTCATTCTTTAGAGGACTAGTATGTCCCTTTCAAACCAATTTCTGGCTCCACGTTTTCCTAATCCACTATGGACCTTTCCTCCATGCACATCAAGACAGGCTTTTCTGTATTCATCCTAAATTACCCTTGTTCTTTCTGTGTGTTATTACTCCATCTTGTTAGCCTGTGGATCTCTTTTTTCAGGTTTCTGAGGCATCTGATCCTTTTCTGCATGCCTGGTGCTGAAAAACTCAAAAGCAATCTTTATGAACAACTGTCAAGTATCTGCAATTTCACAAAGCTTCTCTAATTGCAGGTCATCCTTCCCTGAAATGTTAAAGGAATTTCAAGGAGAAAATAAACTGAGTCTAAAGAACAAAAGGCACAAAATAGCTTTGATAATTAAAACCCATTTAGATTGTACTCAAGCAACTAAGGAGTTTTGTCTTGGTCCTAATACAGACCTGTTTACCCTAGCGAGAGGCCTGTGATTAGACATACAAGTAGATCTTTTTTATTTATTTTTTAGCAAGAGCTAGTTAAAAGAAGTAATTCAGGCAAATAAAAAAAACAAACATAAAAGTTTGTAGGAAATATTTGCAATGCAAATTAGTGGGTGCCTTTGGTTATGTTTAAATCTCCTCTATGTTATATTCATCAGTGCCATTTTTCCCTCCCTCAGTCTTGTTCTGTACACTTCAATCCCTTAAATTAGAGAATAAGGGAAAGCACTCATCTTAGACTGTGTATTGGTAGGGGTCTACTTAACTCATGGCAAGACAAAGCAACTTTGTCAGTTTGGTTGCAGCACAAAGCTGATTTCACAGATATTTCCCAGTGGCCCTGCCCCTCTCCACTCATAGGTGGACAGGCATATACCATGTAATTTAATAGTGAATTCCATGGAAAGTAAATTAAATTATATTATGATAAATATAAATATTAAATCTAAATATAAATTTATATACAGCATTACTTGTAACATATCATTTTTACTTTACTGGTGTCTTGACTTAGTCTGTGTCACTAGCAGACAGTGACCATGTCTACATGAGATGCTGACTGTGCAGTCATTACTGTGTAGTCATTTAGTACTGTTATGTACCAAATGGCTTTTAGATGATACTGACTGTGCAGTAGCATCACATCACACTTTCTATCATGCCATGCTACTGTGCAGTAGTAATGAGCTACTGCACAGTCAGCATCTCATGTAGACGTGGCCATAACCCTCAATCATGTGATCTATGGCAGCAGTGATTGTTGTGTTATTTTTGTATTGCGGTAAACACTGGGACATTCTAAAATAGCATATTGTATGAATAATGCTGGGGGTCTTTTTAGGTTCATTTGGCAGGAATCAAAGCCAATGCATCATTTCCTGGTGATTGTGGATGACTACATTTTTCATGGTTTCCACGAAAGCTGTGAAACTGAATTAAGTAGACCCCTATACATTTGGTGCTGCCTTCATTATCAGTCACAGCTATAATTATACCACACATTCAGAGCAACTTTAAGGTGGCTGCAATGACTCAGTTCTGGGACCTAGAAAACATGGAGTTGGCTTGAATGGACAGGGCATGCTTTGGCATGGCACAGGCAGAGATTAAAGGGGAGCAGACACAGAGCTTTAGACATTGTCAATTTCACAAACAGATTTCAAAATTCTTCATCCCAAACCAACTGTGCACTGTACATTAGCTTTTCACTAAATCACTATCCTTCAAATGTACATCACTTCATTGTCCATAACAATGTTGTAATCTGCACCATCAGAAGTTTCCTTATCAAACAATCATTTTTTCTTTAATTAGTTTTAAGAAAGACATATTCTGTCTAATTTGGAAATATTTAAAGAACTCTATACTACACTTATTTTTTTTACCGTTTTCATTTCCCCCAGTTCTGCCACATTACTACTGTTCCATAATGTTGTTACTATGGGCCCAACCATCATCATTGTCAATACAAGTATCAGAGACCAAAATGTACTGTGGAGTATCATGCAGATATTCATAATTAAACTTATATTTGTCATTTTTCTCATTATGAATTAAAGCAAAAGTAGAATCTTCAAGACTAAGTACACTCAAAAACCCTGAGGCAGAATCGATTCAATCTACACAGCTTCCTCCAAGCTGTGTAGATTGAAACAATAATCACCTGAACTGATGTTCAGTTTTCATTTGGGAAAGGCAGAGGAAGGCCTATACTAACTTAGGCCAGTAGGTGGGGGGTGCTAAAGTGTGTATCCCAGCCTACTGGCCATTATGAACTCAGCCAAGTGGGCCCATCCGTAATTGCTTCCCAGGACATGCCCCCATAGTATATATTATATATACTATTACTCTTTATGCTTGCATGACAAATAGAAAACAGATTGCTCTGGCTATTGAGTAACAGGCTCCATGAGTGATCGGATTGTTGTCTCCCTAGTCGTTGAGCACCGCATGGAGTTGGGGTCTAACACTCAACAGTATAAGTAAGGGCTCAGAACAATAGACAGGTCCCTGCTACACATTATACATATGCAATTCAGTGGTTAAATCACACAATACATTTAGACCAGCCACATGTGGAAAGTAATACTGACCACAAGTGCAAAGTAATTATCACACAATTAACTTTTTAATCATGCAATCAAGTTAGATGAGGCACATGTGCAAATTAAGTAACACAAGATAAAAATGACCATCCCGAATATCTAGAAAAGACCCAACCAGCTATAAAGTTAGTGCTTGAAAATATGTAACAACCCCACAGTTGGTTTCTATCCAGCTTGAATTTGAATGTGTAGCAGGACCCAGAAAGTCAGAAATTTTATATGAGATTTCAGAAGGAACACATTCACATGCCATTCCTTATAGTGCCAAATTTGTATACAGGAAAGCCTGGGGATGCACACATCCATAAAAACTTCATTAAGGCTGTACTTAAGATATACAAAGATATGGGCTATATTATTTTTCAGAATCCTGTTTTCTATTTGTCATGCAAGCATAAAGAGTAATAGTATATATACTATATATTAGCAAAGTCAGTACAGTTCTTTTTTTTTCTTTTCTGCAAGACTACCAAGTGCCAATTCCTGTCCTACTTCATTTTAGGAATGTTTAAAATAGTATTAAAAAAAAAAATACAGAATATTTTTTTAGTACAAATAGGAAGAGAAAAAAAGACAAGAAATATTCTGCATATATAGAACTGATGTACTAAGGTGACAACTGTTACTAAGGTGACAGGTTGAAAGCAACTGCAATATGCAGAAAGAGAATCATAAGAACTAACGTACTTGTTACTTTATCAAGATATTACAAGATTAGGACCAAATTCTAGAAGATTGTAAACACCGGGAGCATCAATGTAAAAGACATTACTACACATTAGACTAATCTAATGTGCAGTAAAGCTTCACCCTCTACCAGGCAAGATGTCACCAGCTCTGCATCCTGGCTGAGTAGGAGCCCCTCACTCCCAGAACCCAGGCACCATGGGCTCCATGGCATAGGAGCAAACTGCCTGGCACATAGAGAGGGGGAGGGTGGGGAAGAGTTGTCCTAGAGCTACTGAGGCAAAAGAAGCTAGCCCTGGCCCAGCCTGGGTAGGGGACAGGGAAAGCAGGTTACCTGCAGCAAGTGAGAAGTGGCCCAGTGGGAGTGGGGATACAGGGTCCAGCCAGTGACTGCCTCTGGAAGAACCCACCCAGCCAACTTACCATGGTCCCTGGGCACCTGTGTGCACATGACCCCTAAACTGAGGCTATGTGGTTATTAGAGGAAGAGAAAGTTTAGGCCTGCAGTCATGTCTTGTACCTGAAGGACTCCCTGGCTCAACAACTGGTGCCTCCTGGATCCGGGGGCAGGGCACCTAGTGTCCCCCCACAGCTGATCACCGAGCTGCAGGGGTCCCCTGTGCGCTTGGCAGTGGACCCGGAAGTGGACCAAAAGTACTTCCAGGTCACTTCCAGGTCTGCTGCCAAGCACACACAGCACCTCCTGTGGGACGCTTTATCCGTCCCACCATCGCACTGTTCACGAGCCGTGCCTGGTACCTCGATGTATGTAGAAAAAACATTTAAAGTGGTGTCTATGGCCTAATCACTGACTCTCTGAATCAGCATCAAAACTTCAGATTTGGATTTGGCCGAATTGAATTGGGACAGTGATCTGATTCAACAAATTGAAACACTGTCCCCTGATTTGGGCCAAATCTGAATTCATATCAAATACAGCCCATTTTTCATACCTGTAGTGGCTTGCAGACCTTTGGGCCTGTGTTGCCTAGGACCTGGAGTGGAAGTAGAAGAGGGAGTGGGCATACATTGCCCTCCTGGAGGGGCTGGTCAAGACCCAGGAGTGGCAGGGTGATATGGTGATCTGGGCAGTAGTGGTGACAGAAAAGGATCATGGGGTCTTTGACACTATCCTGGCCCTGGCAGTCACCTTTGTGCTGCCCAGTGCCTGGTCCCTGGCAGCAACCTGCAGCACCAAGTCTCCCAGTGGGCTTGGGAGGAGATGCAGCACCACCTGCACTAGGCAGGGTGCCTGGCCACAGCTCCTGAGCCTGGTCCTTTGGAGGCCTAGCCCCCTGCCCAGGCCACAGCTCACTGTTCACCAATTATGCAGCCCTTGAGTGGGAGCTGGCCACAGCTGGGCCAGCTCTGCACATAGGCCCTGCTAGCTGCCGCCCTGTAGAGGAGGAAGGGGGGCAGGCTGAAAAGCACCCATCCTTGCTCCTGGGCCAGCCTCTAGCACACAGGGCTCACTGAAGGTGGCTGCACCCACTGTGGTGTCACCCAGGGCTGGGGTGTCAGGTGCCTATCCCCAGGATCCAGGGGGGCAGAATAGGGCAAGAGGAGCCCTGGACTTGACTGCTCCCATTGGGTTCAAATCTGTGCCTGATAGGGTGCATATGTAGACATGTACCCAGCCAAAGCTTAAAGAATTTACTCCGCATTAAAATTCAGGTACATTAATTGCACGCATAGATGCACCCACCTTCTCCAGGGTGCTGGGTCATGGGAATTAAGTGCCTTGCAAGGCAAAGTTTTTAGTTTGTAGCAATACACATTTGAAAGGGAAACCCTGACAAAGGGTTTACACCAGAAGTTGTATAAAATTAATCCTGGTGAAGTAGATGTAGGTTGCTTTCTTGATGGGTGGAGGAACTCTAGAATTTGAGAAAGTATTATAAAATCGGAGGGGGAGAGGGGGAAGATTTTTAGTAAGGAGACAAAAAAAAAATAAAGGCCTCTAATGCCACCCTTTTGTAATAGGCCTGTAAATCCTCCTTGCCTCCCATACAGATTCCTGTCAAACACTATCACAATAGGCAAGGTTTCACTGATGAAAGTGATTCAGAATTAAGAGGGAAGGTTAAATAGCAAAACACACTTGGATGCTTTGAGCAAAAAAAAAAAAAAAAAAAAAAAAAAAAAATAGAAGTTAAGTGCTTTCCAGTACTCAAAGCATAAGAGTCCAGTAAGGAAATAAAACAAAACAAAACAGGGGCTGTCAGCTGAAATGAGGTATAGCCATGAGAAAAAGAAAAGAAAAAAAATAAACGAAAAAAGATCAGCGTCATGTTTTCTGACCACCCCGTCACATAAAAAAGGAATACAACTACAAGTATAATGTACAAGACTAAATCCCTTAGGGATAAGGCATATACTATATAATGGAAAAATATTTAAATACAAAAAATATTTAAAATAAGGCCATCACAAGTCATTTTTAAACATTTCACTGGATTTTAAGGATCCATAGTCTGTCTGGATAAGGAATGGGTATCCACTGGTGGATAAATACAGATAGATGCCCAGATATTCAGGCAGATGAGGTTACATCTGTGTACACCAGTGATACCTTTTAATCAATTAATTTGGTTTTACTTTCATGCCAATTGATCTCAAAGCTACTTTTACAATAGTTATAACAACTCCAATTTCATGCTTACCAAACTAAAACAACCCTTGTTTCATTTCCGAGCACAAGCAGTCACACAGTAAGTGATGGCAGCAGCCCACCACTGACTCAAGCTGGGTTATTCCAGCCCACAGCCTAAAAAAGACAAACCCAACCTAAACACTTGTGGACCACTAGCACAAAGCTGCTTGTACGTTTTTTTGCTCTCAATACAGTTTATACTGTATTCCTTAAATCCTATGAATTCAACTTCATGTAGCGCACCCTGGGGTACTAGAACAGTCTCTTCCAATCTATGGGCATTTTAACACGTGCTCCAGGGGTGGTGGCAGTGGGAAGGGGTTCTTTAAATTAAAGGGGCTCTCAGAACCACTCTAATGAAAGTCACTAGAGCATCTCATGTATCATCATCCCCATGCTTCAAAATGGCGGTGAGGGTACTTTATCTAAAGCTCTAATGAGCTTTAGTTAAAGCACCCCTGCTGCCATTTTGAAGTGTGGGGTCTGCTCTGATGCCCTGTAATTACAGCATGTCAGTGCAGCCTCTTGACTCATGTACAGGCACCCTTTAATCTTGTATGGGCTTAGCTCTAGACCAGCAGTTCCCAATCTGTGGTAGGCACACAACCAGTGGTACACAAACAACTTGTCAGTGGTATACATTAGCAAAGTTATTATAATTACTTTATATGACAAACATTGGCTGATGGCATTTAAAGTTGAACTGAAAAATGTGTGGGCGATACTTAAGGTTGTATCATTTTAAATTGGTGGTGCGCAATCTGTCAGAGTTTGGGAACTGCTGCTCTAGACTAAGAAAATGGGCATGAAGCCCCCCGGAACTATAGAGCTCTTGAGATATTGCTGTAATTCACATGAGCACTGATTTAATTTGACAAAGTGAAGCTATTTTGCTTTGGGTCAACCTGACAAGAAATATTTTGTTTGGATTTTCCAGATACAAAGTTGAAAAAGCTGCATTCTTTCTATTCAGCCAAAATAAAATTTTCACAGGAAAATCCCAAGACAGCTGCATGCTATACTTAACACTTGCACAGAAGTTTTCATCTATTGATTTTAAATTACAACAAAGCAATGTAAGCATCCTCATCCACATTTAACAAATGATGAAACTTAGCCAGAAAAGGTGAACTGAATTTGCTCCCGAGTTACCCAGTAACTTAGTGGAAAAATCTGGACTAGAAACTAAGGGCATTTTAAATATATTCCAGGAGCAGGGCGGTTTGCAAGGGGGGGGGGGGGGGGGTGAGTGCTCCAATTAAAGTGCCCAGAGCACCTCGTGTCAGCTTCCCCACATTTCAGAATGGCGGCAGGGGAACTGTATAGCTCAATTGAGCTGCAGATAAATCACCCCTGCTACCATTTTGAAGTGAAGGGATGCTGATACACAAGACACAGAGGCTGGCTGGAGCACAGTAATTACCACGCTCCAGCAGAGTTGATTAACAGCACATCAGAGCAGTGTCTGGGCTCATATATGAGCACCCTAGTGCACATTACCAGAAGCACCTCTATCACACATTGAAACTCTCACTCCAAGGTGGACAGGATGAATCACAAGCCGGTGTGCTATATTACAAGCTGAGGAGATTCAGCTCTTTCAACTCCCTACCAGTTTTCCTTATTGCTTTATTTATCTCAAATTCCACAGTATCTCTCTTCATGTTTTAAAATATTATTTTACCATTTATCCAATTATTCCTCTCTCTAAACTTCCTGCTTCCTCTGCTAGTAGCTTTTCCAGTCCATAAGCAACAACTGTTTAACTCATTCCTACTTTATGTACTGATTCTGGGTTACTTTGATCCTGATAAGGATGCTTTGCCTATTGCAAGGCCTGTATTCACAGCGCACACATTTCTAGCTGTGGTAGTTCATAGGCAGTAGCATAAAGCAGAGTCAGGCACTTTGTTGCTCACAGGCCGGTACTTTGAAGACAAACAGAAGAGGCCTGACAGGACAGGAAAAAACAAAATTCAGTCCATTTACAAGCAGGATACATTTCAGTAGCATAAGGAGGAACAGATGACCTGGGCACCAGCCCTAGTGTCCACTTAGCACAAGAACAGCAGCCACTGTCACAGCCAGGCCAGACCCTGCTGCCACCCAGGGCTAGACTCTTTCAGTGTCCTAACAACTCTGGGCCTCAGGGCTTTTACCTCATTACAATTCATTATTATATTAAAGACCTGGTACCTTCATTTAACCTTCCTACAAACCCTTTAAACAAAATTGCACTTCATTTACTGAATACCATGCATTACACTATCTGTTTAGGGGTTGTATTTTTCTTTGTGCATTATTATTATTATTTTTCCAGAATTTATCCTGCCAGAAAACCTATAACCTAATTATAAAATAATTTGAGTAATTATGAATAATAATTGCTCTGATTTTCAGAGGTGCTGATTTATGCTTATATGCCACTGACTTTAACTGAGTTAATACCCAGAGAAGCTAATACGACTCTATCGTGTTCTGACATATAGAAGAAATCTTTCTGTGATGCATCTCAGACTACAGCATAATTATGAAAGATGCATTGGTAAAAACAGGAATTATTCATGTGTACATTATTACTAGAGTTCTAAAATAGTGGTGCAACAAAAATAAAACCATTGCTTTGTTCTTCCTCATTTTGCTTCATTGGATCAGTATTGTCAGGCAAGGTTCTTTGAATAGATGTGATGTCTTTTATTAGACCAACTGAGTAGTTGGAAAAAAAGTTCTTAGCAACCTTTTAGGTGCGGTCACCCTTCTTCAGGCATAGGAAATATCTGCTGGTCTGAGACTCCAAGAGTGAGAGAAGCTAAAAATGTGTCAGGATGTCAGTGAGAATGTAAATAGGTAGAAATTAGAAAAACCAAAAGGTGAACTAAGGAAGGGAGTGGGGCAGGGAAAGCAGGGGTAGGGGAGGGGGGAGGAGGAAGGCACTGGTACTCTTTGTGATTTTTTCTCATCCCATTATTCTTGCAGTACATTTTAAGACCAGCACCACAGACATCACCTTTTATTTTTTTAATTGTAGGTGCCATCATTTAAGGGAGTGTTTTTCTGGTGACTAGCAGGTTTATAGAATTGAGGCTCTGCTTTTTCTTTAGAAAATAAAATGCAAGCCTTGGCTCTAAATGGTTCTTCAACAGCAGGGGGAGCTTTTAGCATGCTAGGAGCTTAGCTGTGCTTTTACATTTATTATTTGGAGAGCAGAGCAGTGCTGTGTAAGATTACATCCCTAACAATTTTTTTTTTAATAAACTATTTCTGATTCCATTTCCTGGGTTGACACCATTTTAACTATAAACAAGTAAATACAATTTTTAAAAAAATAACTGCTTACTGCTACCTTTTTATCAGGATGATTTGGTCTTCTGGGACACAAGCTGAGGTTCATATACTGATTGGCACTGTAGTACGGCAGCTGTCTCACAGTTGGATGGTTTATGTCAGAAACAAGCATTTTGACAAAAAAGAGAACATACTCTAATATTACACTTAATATACTCTAATATAACACAGAATGTTAATCTGAATACATTAAAGTGTCAATAAGCGTGACCTACAAGGGACAGTGACTTAGTGAAAGAGCATAGTATCCATTATGGCATTGAATAACTGGCACATTAGCTTGGATCAAAAAGCTGCCTATCTGATTCCAAATTTAATAATTACGTCTTCAAAACACATTCCACAGAAATCCACAATTTGATTCATACACATGTTTTCTTAGGAAATAAGGTAGTTATATATTCATTAATTTCCCCTGACTAGCACCTTCCTGCAACAGTGCATAACAATGCAGGCTTATTATAATACTTCTTTCATGCTTCAATATCATGAGGGAATCATTTACCAGTACAACATCACAGTAACAACGCATTACAGTTATACTGTCCAACCCATAAGTGGCATAATAAAGCAAAACAATTAGATTCTAAATGCATAATACATTAATACCCATGCAATTCACATAATTTTTTTCACACTAACATCAGTTGTACCAGGATGTGAAACATGCCAGATGAACTGCTGAATGGAGCTAGGTACAAACATTATGCTTTTACCAGTGTAAGTGATTGCATAACAGTCTATACGGGAATCCAGCATGCAACACCTGCCTATACCCATAACAGAAAAAAAGTTCAGCACACAGAATGGTTTAAAAATGGCAGAACCCAGATTTGTTCCCCCACAAAGGTCTTCAGTGTTCTGTTCACTACTGATATAAACTACTGTACTTACAGGAAACCACATAACTTAAATTGATTCTACCTCAGGCTTGAATGCCTATACCTAGCCTGGATGTCTACTCGGTTATGTTCTGTTACAATGGTTTGACACTGAGGCTGCCTATACACGAGGGTTGTCTGTTTTGACTTCTGTTTCACATTTCAAAGGGACAGTGGTTCATGTCATCATTTCATTTTGTTTCGAAGCACTGTTCCATTTCATTGAAACTGTTTCGACATTTTGCCCATAGGCTATAATGGGGAATCATGAAAATGCCTATAACTTTGTGATTTCATGCCTGATTCAGATGAAACATGCAGGGATGGTAGCCCCTCCTAAGGGCATGAAGTCTGCCAAGATTCAGAGAGATAGGTATACTGGTTTCTGGGAAACTGCATCTCAATCTGCTGACGAGCAAAACTCATGTCACTTGATGGCAGCAGCAGCCACCTGTCATCTCAAGCACAGATCTGGGGTCCTGCACCCCAAGAGGGCTGTGGGGCTGTGCCAGACTCCTCCTTGGGGTGTGGGCCCCTGGATCTGTGCTCAGGATA
Organism: Alligator mississippiensis; assembly: GCF_030867095.1. Taxonomy (NCBI): domain Eukaryota; kingdom Metazoa; phylum Chordata; order Crocodylia; family Alligatoridae; genus Alligator; species Alligator mississippiensis. The sequence continues at coordinate 106,248,172 of NC_081828.1, read as the reverse complement.
ACAGGAGGCTGGTACCTGGAACCAGCACTGGGCACAGCCTACGCCCATCACCAGGAAGACAGCTGCTGTGGCTGGACCCAAGCAGCAGGAACAGTCTCCTGTCATCGTGCATACAGATCTGGGGACTCGCACCCACTAGAGGGCTGTAGGGCTCTGCTCTGTGGGGCGCAGAGTGCAGCCTGGTGGCAGGAGGTGTAGCAAAACCCCCAGTTTTGTGGGGGGGGGGGTATTTATTTCAAAATGCATTCCATCCCCTTTCCCCAACCATTTCTGACTTTTTCTCTCCCTCTCTATTCCCTATAGATAACTATAAGAGAGCTTAGACTTAGGATAAGCTTTAAACATTTTTATTTTGGTAGCAAGTTTTTGGTTTTGGATATCCACCATTTTATATTGTATAATTATCATTTTCGTATTGATTTTTACTGTTGTATATTGTATTATTATCATTTTCGTATTGATTTTTACTGTTGTATATTGTATTATTATCATTTTCTTATTGATTTTTATTGTTTCATATGGATATTGTATGGTTTAGGCCTGTGTTAGTAAGTGAACAAAAGTCATGTCAAGTTTCCATTTTATATGTCAAGCCTCCATCTTCCGTCCTCTGCCTGGGCATCCCATGTTGCATCTGTATGAGTCACGTACCCCTCCCATGTAAATTGGTTCCTGGATAAATGAGAATGATTGGGAATGATCAAAATACAATGGTAGCAGGCCTCTACTGAATGGCCTGTAATGACTGGGCCATCACCTAGCATTGATTCATCCAGGAACCATGGACCTCAATCAGGAACAGAGACAATAACCCAGCATTTGAAAGACAAAATACCCTGCAGAACCAGCAACTCTTACCATTACAGACACCCAAAACTGCACATTCCTGCATGAGCACACATGCTCAGTACGCCAGAGGCTGACCCTTGTCTGGGCATGCCTCCTGTCACTAGGTCACACAAGATCTGCCCGTATAAAAAGGGCCAGACCCAGGGGGAAGCCCTCTCCATCTGGCCCAGCACCATGCCACACCACCTATCCACCCAGAGGCGCTGCCGGCGATCCCCCTCTGGACAACACCTACTAGACAAGGACCCCTTCCAGCCTGGATAGGTAGATATTATCTGCATGCCTCCTCCAACAATTTGGACTCTATTTCTCTCTCTGTCTTTCTCTCTCTCCTCCTGGACTTAGTGGACTTCCGCCCCTGCACCAAGCCTCTCTAACCCCTGCTGCCATTGTGTGTGTGTGTGTGTGGGTGCAAGGGAACCAATAAGACATTGTGTCACCATCTCCCCTGTTCAATAAAACCACTGTCATTTGGAACCCCAAGTTGGGTCATGTTTTACTGAATCCCAGTCCCTTTCCTATCTTAAATTCCAGCCTTATTCTCTCTCTCTCAGGTCCAGTTCCCACCCTCTCTGCTAGTTTCCCGATCTCCTCCCAATTCTATCTCCCCTTTTCTGCCACCTCTCAGCCTCTCCTTGCTTTCCTGCTGTCCCTGCTGCCTCTCAGCCCTCCCCTGCTCCTACTGCCTTTTCCCTGCGACCTTCTGCTGCCTTTCTCTGCTTTCCTGCGGCCCTACCACCTGCTGCTTTTCCTGTGATTTTCTGCTGTCCATTTCTCTGTTTTCAGGCTTCCCCCGCACCCTCTGTAATCCTTCCCTCCCCTGCCCTGCAGCTTCCCAGCTCCTCTTAGCTGTCCTGTAGTTTTCTCCAGCTTCCAGCACCTACTGCCACTCCCTGCAACTTCTCTAGATGCCCTGGAGCCATCCTCTGGCTCCCCACACCCAAAGCCCCTCTTTAACACCCACACTTTCCCTTAGTCCCATTTTCCCCTCTTCCCACCTACCTTTTCAGCTCCCCCGTCACTCTGGCTCCAGTCCCAGCCTCTGTGCCGGCATGCTTCCCTCTTCTGCAGGCTTTGGGTGTTGTGTTTTAATCAATTAAGATCAATTAACCTAAAGTTACCCCTGAGCCTCAGTTCTTCAGCCCACGCCCCTGTAGACTACCGGTTCTAATCCCAGTTCTGGTAACTTTCACTCCCTACACTTTTACTTTCTTACCTTAACCTTTCCCCAGGTATCCCAAGTACACCAAGCATATATATACATACACATCACAACATCCAATTTAAGAACTCACCTGTGTGTATGTGTAGGTGGGTGGTATGTGTGTGAATTAGTGAATACACATATATAGATATCATTGTGTGTGTGTGGTATATGAATTAGTAATCCATTTATGTGTATTGGATTTGCAGGTGTTGGTAACTGATTCTGTCTAAATTTGGTGTGTGTAGAGTATATGGGCTTAAACTGGTGATAGGTATGCATGAACCTAAACTAGTTATTTTGAATGTCTGTGTATCTGAGTTGCTAGTGTGTGTGTGTGTGTGTGTGTAATACATATATATATGGCATTGTGTGCATGATATATGAATTAGGGATCTGTATCTAACTTTTGGGGTGTATAGTGTATGTGCTTGAATTGGTGATGTGCCTAGGGTGTTTTTAATGTGTATGTGCCTGAGCTGGTAGTGTGTGTGTGTATGCACCTAATTGATTTGTGTGTTTGTATATGTGCAATTGTGTTACACCCTCCTGTCGAATAGTGCAATATTGAGATCCTGAGAGTTGGCCTGACCCCTCAGCGCAACAGAGGCAGGGGAAAGCCAGGGCTGCACTCTGCCATCCCCACAAAGCTCAGCCCAGTGGCAGGAGGTGTGAGAGAGCCACCGGCCAGGGCTGGCTCAGCTCTTCTCCACTTACCATCCCTGGCCTGAGCTCCATGGGGCTGAAGGAGCTGCTTGTACAGCCCTGGTGAGCACAGCCCGGCAGCTCCATGGGGCCGCAAAGCCTCCAGTTGAGTCTGGTGGTAGAAGGTGGTGGAGATCCAGCAGTGGAGCTGCTCGGAGCACAGCCATGGCTCTGAGCACAGCCCTGGTCAGTGGTTCTTCCCCACCTCCCACCACCAGTCAGAGTATAGCTCAGTGGTGGGAGGTGAGGGAGAGCCACTGACCAGGGCTGTGCTCAGAGCCAGGGGTGCGCTCAGAGCAGCTCCACCACTGGCTCTCCCCCACCTCCTGCCACCAGGCTGAGCTCCATGGGGCTGGCAGAGTGCAGCCCTGGTTCTCCCCTGCCTCCCGCGACTGGGTTGCATTCTGAGCAGCTCTGCCAGCCCTATGGAGTTCAGCCCAACAGCCCTCCTGGGAGTACAGGCTCCCAGATCTGCATGTGGGATGACAGGAGGCTGCCTCTGCTGCCGGGGACCAGCAGCAGCAGCTGTGTTCCTGGTACTGGGTTTGGGCTGCACTCAGCACTGGTTCCAGGTGACAGTGTCAGCCTCCTGTCATCTGGCATGCAGATCCACGGGCCCACACCCCCAAGAGAGCTGCAGGGCTGTGCCAGACTCCTCCTGGGGGGTGGGGTCCTGGATCTACACGAAGGGATGACAGCAGGCTACTGCTGCTGGTTGGAACTGGCACTGAAGTCAGGCAAGTAAGCCCAGCTTCGAAGCATTTTGAGTGTCCTCCTTTCATTTCAAAACCATTTAAAAGGCTTTTGTTTCATTTTGATTTCACTGTTTTGAGCTCGAAACACATCGAAACAGCTTCAAAATGAAACACCCGGCAAAATTTTGCACAGCCCTACTCTCCACATGCTTGGAGATGGGGGAGGAGGTGTTTTAATTAGAATAGCTTCCAGCCAGTTACTTTAATTAAAATGTAGCAGTGTCACATGTATTAAGCCCCTGCACATTTAAAAAATGGCTGCAGGATGCTTTACCTTAACTAAACTTTGTCTAGTGAGGTTTAAGTGCCCCATGGCCATTTTTAAATGTGTGAGGGCTTAATACATGTGACACTGCAATGACATAGCAGCATTCAAATTAGAACATGAAACAGACTCTATTTATCAAGTCTGCTCTGACACATTCAAATTACAATGCATTGGAGAACATGTATAGGCAACCTAGGTGGCTGGAAAGCAGGTTTACATATAGCAAAAACTGCTTCAGGATAGCTGCAGTCACATGACTCTTGTCCCAGTGTAACTTTTGCCATTATAATTTTACCCTTTAGTTTTCCTGGTATACAAATATATATCAGGTTCAGACAGGTTACACTGACATAGGGCTCCGCATTATATCTGTTCCTTTTATTCTCTAATATTAAGGGTGTGTCTGTGTGTCCAAAACCTTACTCAACTTCTTATATATCCAGGATTTTCTTCCTGCCTAGATCTATCATGCTTTTAATATATTCCTTAAAAATACATGCCCTGCAAGTCCTATAAAACTCAGACTTCCCCAAAAGTAGCATTATCTGCAAAGTTTTCCTTCCTTGCAAAACAAATGAATAATCAAATCCTGCACACTGGTTCACTGTTGTAAGTCTTGCCCTTCCACCTCTCTACTCTGTTTATATTGTCAGAACCCAGTAAGTTGTATGCCTATGGCACAGTGGAAAATTCCATTGGTTTGATACATATGCCACAGTAGTGGAAAATTACAGCTTAGAAAAAGTTCCCGCCAACTTTATACAAACATGCACACCACCATTGGCCGGTTCTAAATGATTCATATTTGGTGACTCGCGATTGGCTTGTTAGTCATATAAAAGTTAAAGCAGTTTCCGCCCAAGTTGGAGAACTCCTCATATTTCTCCAGGTTGGAGAACTCCGCACATCTCGGAGTAAACCTGGCGGACTGATGACCCACCAGTGACTCCCCGTCACCAACCTACCGACGTATCCCCCGCTCTGCATGCTCGTTAAGCCATTCATGTCACTTTGTCTTACTCGGAGAGCTCACATTTGCAACTGTAACCTAAGTCAATTCTTCTTCCTGTGCTGTGTACACCGACGGCGTAAGTAAATAATCTCTCTGTTCAACCAATACGCTTCAGTGCCTAATTCCACTCCATCGGTCATAAGTACCCACCTCCCGTTTCGGGCTACTGGCCATAGCCTCGGCCTACCACTCGACCGCCACATATATTACTACCACTTTATCATATCATGTCTTCATTTGGGACGTATTCTTGCTTTCCTCAAAAAAAGGAAGATTTACCAGACTTCACAGGTACAGTAAAGACATATAAAATAGTGCCGTCCAACCTTTGCTTGTCCATGGACAAGAAGTAATACACTGCAGTTGTCATCATCCTTAACTCTTCCTTTAAACCCTAGTTTTAAAGTTTCCAAGTTCTTCTGGCTAAGAGCAACATTGGAAGCTTCCATGAGCAATACATTGGGTCTGATTTTCCATATAACAAACTTACTCATTTGAGACAGAATCATAAGAAGATTTGGTACTCTAGGTGGCGGCAGCGGCGGCAGCAGCAGGTGTTGAGTGGTGGTGACTAGGAAAGTGGCAACAGCTATAGCAGCCAGCATGGCAACAGCAGCAGCACTTATTGAATGCCCTGCAGTCTCTAACCACTTTTGAAAAACTTTGTGAGAATATTTAAGGGAGAGAGTCTCAGTCAGTATAACTAGCTATTGTACCAAACTAAAGAACTGGTCCTTTTGAAATTTATTGTTTGCACTTGCAGCTGCTAAATCTCAAGTCCATAAAACCCTCTTGTTGATTTTCCTGGGTATAGAATAATGCGTGAACTAATTTTTATTCAAATATTGTCCACTTTGCTTTCCCAGTATGTCCCAGTATATTACAAGTTAGTGAAGAAAAATATTAAAGTCTATAAAAAGCTAAACTTCAAAGCTTTGCTCAATCCCTTAAACCCTCCACTCCATACACCCCACCCCAAAGATAGGGGTGGAGGGAGGGGGCTTGTATTGGTTCTCCTTTTACTTGCTGTCAGTAATCTAAGGTAAAAATTCTATCCCTATAATCCTAGTCCTTGAATTTGACTTCATATTGTACCCATGATACTCATCCCAGGTGACTACTTGTCATCAGTGTCATTAACTTGTGACTTACAGAATGTCAGACCAATCATTTCATTGATCCTTTGGTAGTAAGTACACATCCTAGCCTGATTTCATGAACGCTTATGCCCATGATGGGCATGTCCAGACGAGCGTGTCTGTGAGGTATGTGGCACCACAAACACATCTGTGTCATGGGATGGGGTCCCCAGGGATGGCTGTGACACCCCTACAGCTCCATGACCATGCCAATCTTGCCCAATGGGCATTCTTTTCCTCTTCTGCCATGTCTTGCTGGTAATTATAAAATAGGGAAGCTGCCTTAGAGTTTATATTTAGACACGGTACTGCTGGATCCCGCTGACCCTGTGGGTTCTTGACTGACTGCTAGGGGCCTCTCTCTAGGCAGTTTCTGCCTTTAAAAGAGCAGGCACCTTAGTGCCCTGTGACAATCTGAAGTGCCACATACGTCAGTCAGGTGTTCTCACCACTGCAAGGGCGTGCTGCCCATTTGTGTGCTGCTCTGCTTCTTCACCCTATGGGTTTTTTCTGACCTCTGGATATCCAGCACAGTGCTGGCTCCAACCTCCCCTACCCCACCCAGAGTAACTTGATTTGTGCCAAAGTGCGCATGGCATGGAATTCCCCAGGAAGGTGCACCACTGCTATTTGTCCCCAGGGAACCAAACGTCTGCACTCATCTGGACGTGGCCGATCATATTTAATTCTGGTCTTGTCAGTCCATTCTGACCCTTTCTTTTTAAGGGGGACAGATTTAGATAATTAAATGCTTTAAAGGACACCTATGTGCACTTCTATGGCATGTTTTAGGAGTTTAGCTTTTCCTCAGCAATATATGCCATTTTACCCCTTTTTCTTGTTTGGGGCAGAAGTTAAAACATTTCTCTTTACTACAGTGCTCAATGGTTCTTATTGCTTGATCAAGGGCATTTCCTTTGAATTGTGCTTATAAGGATTTCCAAAACCCTTCCAGTTTCTCTCTTTGCTATACAGGTTATATTTAAATGATAGCCATTCATTTTGTTGCTGTTTTGCTTCCACTTCGATCTCCATTATATATAACTAAGTTTCATTTTTCTTTCAACTCTTGCTTTCACTTTCAATATTTCATCTCCTTCCCCCAGCCTCTCCTCCATCCTCATTCCCTGTTATGAGTTTTAAACAATGAGTATGTCAATCTTTGTTCTCATTAAGGGATTCTGGTTAAAGGATTCTGGCTGCTATAGTATGTACATCTATTTTTTCTAGTATTGAATTGGAATATTTCACTGTTTATTAATAGCTTAAGCAAGACTTCAAAGACTGGTATAGGGATCCTGGGGGTTGGGGGCATGACCTATATATCAAGTATTTTTTACACACTTCTGAACATTAATTTTCATGGACATTAACACATAAAAAACTTAATATAACCCTACCTCACAAAACAGCCTGAGTGCCACTGCCAGCCTTATTAGCCTTTCTTTAAAAAAAATATTGCATCTGACACAGAATTACCAGACCAATGGGAAGAGCTTGTTCAGCAGGGCAGACTGCTTTCATTTTCAGGTATCAATGATATTGCAATTCATCTCACTTTTTCTGGTTGTAATTTTCTCTGTCTGTATCTATCTCTACCTAACCGGGTATGGCTAGAGAATACCAAAAGCTTCCCATGTGCAGATTACACTTTATTATAGATGGCATTATTCAGATGCCATGAATGATGCTTCCTGCTAATTCACTCTATAGTTATGATCAAATTCTAGTTTACTCATATGTAAAAAGAAAATGATGCCTACCATGAAGGGAAGTTATAATTGTCTAATTATTGATTGGATTTTGCAGAAGAATGGTACTGAGCATAAAAAATTGTTATTATTAATGGGTGTGCATGGGTACTGTTGGGTACTAATATGTACTATTAATTTCTGCAGGCAGATATGCAGGAAGAGATTGTCAGTTGGCATAAATCAGTATAGACCCGCTGAAATCAAAAGAAATTTGTTCATTTACACCCACCAATGAATTGATCGAAAGATTTCACCTTTTTCTGACTTCCAAACTTTTGACAAGTAAAGTGAACCATCCAGTGAAAGATTTTTATTCCACTATTACCTTGAATCAAACTGTAAACCTACTGGCATACAGCAGAGTACTCATTTAGCATGCTGAATGGGAACCTGAACTGAATCAAATTACACAGTATGTGTTCTTTATGGCATTTATGTACATTACAAAAACAATCAGTAAATATTAATTGTGATAGTCTGACAGCCTGAGGGCTTTCCAGTTTCTAAAGTATAGCAAGGGAATTATAAAAGGATTCATAATGAACCAAAATCTATTTTGATTACATGAGACAACACTATATAAAGTAGGTGCAAGTAGACTGAAGGCAGGTTCTAACAACTGCAGACAAGAATAATGGACAGGCAGAATATAATTTGGTGGTTGATTGGTAAGCATTAGTGCAAAGAAAGTCTAAACTCAGGTTTAATCCTGAGTTAAAATTGTTCAAGGCAGAGGCAAATTTACCAGTACTTCATAAATTCTGTCTGTACACTTATCTATAAAGAAGATTCATGATTGTATCAAATATTTATATCTCTGCATGATATTTTAGAATTTAAACCACATCATAATTCCCAAGCTATAATTATTTCTACAGTTATTTCTTTGTTATTCCTGTTTGAATTTCTGCTATTTAAAATAAACTTTCTTGACTCTTTGAACTTAAACCCATAATTTTGAGTAACATGTTTCAGGAGAGAGCATCTCTATTTTAAAAAGACATTGTAATGGGATGATTTTCCCTTGTCACCCACAAAACATTATTTTATCAAAGCATTGGCAAGTGTTTAGCTTAAAGGCATAAGTAGAAGCAAGATTTTCTTGATAATATCTTTTACTGGACTAACTTGCTAAAAGTTTGGAGAGATGCACATCTACCTTTGGATACCAACTTCTTCAGTCCAAGAAAGAAGCAGATACTACCTAGGTTAAATACAAGTTAGAGCAATAACTTTTGGTTAACCATATTATATTAATGAAAAGAAGCAGTAAAAATAGTAAGTTGGCTGGAAACCTGTAGAACAAGGAAAAGTAATCAAAAGTACTTATAGAGTGCATCTACATGTAGTCATATGACACCTTTGTTCCTGCACTGTCATTTAGTACTTCCTTTTGGAAGTACTAAAAGGTGTCACATTAATAGCCCATACTGAGCTGTGCGAGCTGCACAGTTATTTTTGGCCGCTATGTTGCCATAGCAATGTGCTATAATGAGGGAGCCTGTTGCTACAGCGATATAGCAGCAGAATCATGGTTTTTGCCAATGGATGCTATGGCGCCATACCACCTTGTGTAGACGTGTCCATAGACTATGTAAAAAATGGTTGCCATAGATAATTCCAATTATGTAAGAGAATTAAACCATTCAAAAGGGAAAAGGGGCATTATTACCTGTGGAACAGAGTTAGCAGAGGGAGCAGGTAAATTAGTGAGCCACAAAGCCAAGACCTGTCTTAATTCCATAGCTTTTGATGCCCAGTAAAATTTTATATTTTTGTTCCCAGTCTGGTTTTCTGAAACCATTGTGAAAGCACTTATGGAAGATTACTTGGTGTGGTTTCTTGGCTTAATTTATTCATTGTGTCAGACTAGTTGATCCCAAGTTTCACTGCTGACTTTAAATATTTAATAATATATGAAGGAACATATTTAAGCCCCTCTGTGCAGAAAAATATTTAAGCAGATGCTTAAATCACACAAAAAGTATTTAAGCAGGTGCTTAAATCACACCAATTTTGATGCTGTTTATACTTAAGTGCTCTACTTAAGGGGTGCCTAATTTTCTATAGCAACCATCAGCATCAATAGACTGACTTGACAACTCAAAAATTATGAGGAACGCATGTATAATTTTCACACTGTCCCTTTTACTACAAACAGACCTTCTCAAAACAAGTCACTTTGGTGACTAAGCAATATAAATAGCCTTTCAAAGCTGACAGACAGCAGCCAAATTCCAGACCCACTTCCCTCTGGCTGGATGATATGGCCTAGTGTGCCAGACTAAGATGGTTCATAGGGTTGTTTTTCAGCCCCAGACCCGACACATTAGGTCTAAACTAACATGTGATCCTGGACCCAGTCTGTGATCCCAGACTCAGTGAACAGTACTGGAACCAGCCTGCAGGGTCCAACCCAGCATATGGTCCCAGACTTGGCCCTCTGGGTCTGACCCAAAAAGTAGCCCTGGGGACAGAATACCAGGTCTGTCCCCATTCAATGTATGGGGCTGGTGGCTTGGAGGCAGGCTATGCTCTCAAGCCACTGCTACACACATGCCTCAAAAGGACGATCTTCTCCTCCCCCATTTCAGGCTGCCCTAAAAAAGAAGTATGTGCAGGGGGGGGAAGGTGCTATATGCTAGAAAATACAGTATTATTATAAATTCCTAAAATGGTAAGGATAAGTCCTCCAGGTTTTGGTCTTGCATATTATTCCCCTGCCTTCCCCTTCTTCCTTCGCCACTACCTCAAAGAGACACACACAAGTCTTTAGACTGAGTAGCCATCATAGATACAAAATATATAACTTTGCACAGGCTTTTACATTAATGGAAAGAGCTATGAAAATGGGCCGTCTGCAAAAGAATGAATGCCATCCCATATAAGTCCTTAAAGGAATAGGCTGAGGCTTGGATGAACTGATTTCTCAGACGCAGTCATTTCTTCTGTTGTATTACAAAAGCAGGAAAAAAAATTAAAGCAGCATGATTTTAAGGTTCTTTCCATCTTGAACCTGACAGTACCAAGTAGTATGGAATGTACATTTCAGACTGATCATGAACAGTCAGATGCCCCACTTACATCTAGACATATTGCAAATCTTATCTCTATAACATACTTTTCCCACAGACTCCTTATTCATACACACCCACACAGAAGCTGTACAGGCACCTGGAGGTCTCAGGCAGCCTGTTATCTCCTGGCTCTCTGTTTCAGTCTGCTTGCCTCTCTGACAAACTCTCCCACCTCACCTGCCTCAACTTGATATTATGCTTGGTTTAGGATACTGTTTTCAAGTGCCTCCCTTCTGCTTGTGGGCTCTTTGTTTCTCTCACAGGACCCAGCTACAGCCCCATGCAGTTCACTGGCTCCCCTCTGGCCCTTTTCACGAGTTGCTGGGCTTTGGGCAGCCCACTAGCAAGCACTCCATGCCTCCTCGGCACTAATCATGGCCTCCATACCTCACAGGTGGAAACAATAAAAAAGAAACAGAATATGATCCCTTATGATCTCAGAATATGATCCCTTATTTGCTAAGCAGTTCCTTGTAGTCTCCTTTGCTTCAGTGTCTTCTGGGCTTCCTTTCCTTCAGGCTCATGAGCTCTTCTCCAAGTTCTACACCACTCCTTCTCACCAGGGAACACAAAGTCCTGTTCCAGTCCAGGTAGAGACCAAACTAAGGCTCCATCCCGAGGGCCTGGCTTATATGTGCCTCTGCTCCTCCCCTTTCTAGTCACCCAACCCAAGGTTCCCTTAACAGGGTGCAGTAGTTAGCCATTAGCCTAATTAGAAGGCCTGTTGCTACACCCTGCTAGCATCCTGCCTTCCTCAATTAATTGTCTATGCCCCAGCTCCTGTAGCCTGCTATTTATATGCTAGAAACTGCAGCTCTTCTAGTTCAGCTGCCTGGTGCCATCCTCAATAGCAGGATTTGTTCCGAGATCTGACAACCAGTCCTTCCAGAGCACTCTGCCTGGCAGTGGCCCTTCCACCTTCTGAAGTCTGGTCTGTGTTCACCGTGGCTGTATCCAGACGAGTATGGCCATGTAGTATGAGGTGCTGCAGACAAGTCTGTGGCACCACATACTGCACAACCAGATGTTCTCTGTGCTGCAAAAGCAGTACAGGGTTTGGGTTTTTTTGAACCCTGGATATCCAGAGGTCAAGAAAACCCAGTAAAAAAAAAAGTGGAGTGGCACATGCAGGGGCAGCACACACTGCTCTCAAAATCAGAGCCTGGTTGGCTGGCGCTATGCTCTGACTGCTGACCAGGTTTGGAGTGGCAGGATCACTGCTGCTGCAGCCCCAGGAGGCCTCCAGGACCCAGATAAGGCTGCTGGAGTCAGCCCAGTGCTGACCTCAGCCTCCCCAACCCAACTCAGGGTAACCTGCCGCATGCCAAAGGGCACATAGCACAGGCATTTCCAGGGGACAACTAGTGGTGGCACAAGGTGTCCTGCTGCTAGTTGTCTCTAGGGAACCAAATGTCCATGCTCATGTAGATGCAACCGGTAGGGTCTTCTGAACGGTACCTTTCCTCTCTGGCCTTCTTCCTCTCAGGAACAGGGTAGGGCCCCTTTACAGCACACACCAGCAAACTATATATGTTCCTTCTCCCTTGATGCTGGGAAGAAAGAGGAAAATCTATTTCATACTTTGGAGATAATGTAGTGTTATGTCCCAAACAAGCAGAAATTCAGTGCTACATTTTTCATCTGGCCAAAACTTCAACTAGATATTACCTTCTTATAGTCAAAGAAGTGTAATGAAATCTCTCTGAAGTAAAGAGAAAAAAGTTACAAAAGCATCCTATGAAAAGAAGAAATTAGGAGAATACACTGACTTCAGTCAAAAGTATCCCTCTCATTCAGTCTTACATAGCTTCTACACTTTCAAAACCTGGGCTATTAATGCAAGTTCAAGTGGCTCAGAAGCAGTAGGCAATTATCAAGTTACTAGTGGCTTTCCAAATGCCTGGAGTTTGGAGGTACTCCACATTTCTGAAGCAGTCTGGCACATCTCTAATCTAGAATAAAAAAGAAAATCCCTTACAATAGCATAATCCTTTTGATCCCTTTGGGTTCCTCTGGATGTAAAATGTAGTTCACTGAATGAATTCCATAGCCCAATGGAAGGTTGTACTACAGCCTGACATATGGTTGATAAAACAGAGTTTATCTTTATTGGTGTGACTGCCAGGATTTCCCTCAAGGGTTTTATATATAATTTGACAAAGTCTTGCTTTGGAGTGCCAGACACTTTTGCATTAAGAATAAAATTATGTATTCTATTGGGAGATTAAGGCAAGACACAAATCCAAGCAGTCTGCAAAAGCTAATGGTTCTGCACTGATTCTTCTTCTTTTTTTTCTGTAAACTTTATTATTAAAATGCTCTGGAGAAAGAAGCAACTTCTTGTAAATTATATTAAGTGTTGTGTCACCTGCCATCAGATGGTATCTTATGCAATTTTTAAAACACCTTCTTGGTAAATTCTATAAGTACTCATCATTTGAAACGCTACTTCAGTGTAACATCTTACAATCATTCTCTTCAGTGAATTTCAAGCAATTTAGAATCAAAAAGGAAGAAATGTTGGAATAGGCAATGTCTGAAACTCAGCATTGCTTAGTTTATAAGATATTACAGAAATCTAACAGCATTTAAAATTATACTGATGCTAGTAATATAATATTTTTCCTAGAACAATACACATGACATCAGGTTGAGACACTGGGCAATCCAATCTAATGCTTCATTGATTAGAGTTTAGTGAGGACCAGAGCTTCTATTTCAGGACAAATTCCATAATTTTAATTTTTTCATATTTCAAAATGGAAAGAAGATAAAAAACAAACTTTAAAATTTCTCAGGAAATAATCTTTGAAAGAACCTGATCTGGGTTTATCAAAAAAAATTGTTCTCATTTTAGACTTTCTAGCTTTTTCACTGAAAAAAATATTTTATTTGTTTCAAAATGTAAAATCATACCATTTCATTTTAAAAGTGTTAAAATGGGACATTTCAGCATTTTCAAAATTCTGCTTCCTTTTTAGTATAATTTTGTCAAAATTGATTTTTTTGCTTCAATTTTTAGGTAAGTGATTTTTTGTGGAAAAACAAACAGTTTGATGGTAAAAAATTAAATTAACATTGTTACTGGTGCAGAGCTATGAAGTATTCAGGTTTCTTAAAATTAGGCTTCATAATCCTAATTTTGGCGTATGATATTCTGACAATATTCTGACTCTTTAATTTGTTCAGAAATGAGTCAGAATTTTGGAGCATACCACATCATAGGGATCAACCATTGTATTAAATTACATTAAGGCATTAAATATGCATATTGTGCCTACGTACACTCAAATATACAAGGTAACAAAGGTTAACAATTCAAATTTTATGGGGGTGGGGAGGGGGTCATGTTCCAATGGAAAGCTTCTGATAGTGGGAAAAGTTGCGTGGCAACTCAGAAACTGGAGAACACATCCAAGCACATGTACACAGAAGACACAATTTTTAGTAATGACAAGTTATTTGATTCAATATACTGCTTTCGGATCCTTTTCCATTGTTGATTCTCATAGATTAAAAATTACTCGGTAGTTTAATAAAGAATTGTAGTTGGATGTCTAAGCTTCCAGTTTGTTGTACACCCTGATATATTATGTATACAGGGACACTCAGGAAGAATGGCCAACCTCAACTGATAGTGTGCATTACATCTATGAGGAAGCTGTTGGCTTTCTAATTTAGTAACACCAAGACTTGTCTGATGAAACCAGGGAAACTATTCGGCATCTGGTCCAATTGAAATAGAACACATGTCTACCTGTGCTGAATATCTAGAGGATATATTCCATAGAGAGGAAACTCCAGCCCATGGGCCAGATCCAGTCCACAAACTTTAGTCAGCTGGCCTGTGGGGCTACCCTGCAGGCCATGGCACACTAGATTGGGCACATAGGGTAGTGTGGGGCTCAGTCCTAATATGAGGGGTCCAGGCAGAGTTGGCACGGGGCCCTCAGAGCCCAATTCCAGCCTAGTTGGGGTAGTACCAGACCTCAGAGTTTGGTTCTGGCCAGGCAAAGGCAGCTCAAGACCCTGGAACCCAGTCCCAGCTGGGTGGTGGCAGCACAGAACCCCCAGAAACTGGTTCTGGTTGAATAGAGACCACATGGGACCCAGGGTTCTGTCTCAGACAGGTGAGGGAAGTTGGGACCCTGCTGTCCAGTCCTAGCCAGGCAGATGTGGTTCAGGGCTTGGGGCCTAGTCCTGGCTAGACAGAGACTGCACAGGGCCCTGGAGCATGGTCCTAGCTGGGTTGAGGTGACACAAGATTCCTGGAGCCTGATTCCAATGGAGCAGAGGAGGCATGAGGACCCCAGAGCCCAGTCCCAGTGTGCAAGGGCAGTGTGGAGCCTGATCTGGCCTAAAGTCCAGTCCCGAGCCATTCATCTGGCCTATGAGGTCAAAACTGTAAGCACCATTGATCTGGACTAGTAAAGAGCTGATTTACATAAATATCTGCCAGAAAGTTAAATTAGGTTATGTTAGATGAAAGATTAGTTGTGGACACTCAAGTTTAACAAAAAGCAGGGACATGTTGATGAGCACTATGGATGCTTGTTAAAAGTCAAGTCCAAGACAGCAGAATGAGACGTTGCCAGTCAAGAGAGGAGATAGAAATATGACACTCAGAAATTGCAAAGGCATAAGGTAGTTCTGGGCAAAAAATGGTACTGTCTTCTGCCAAATGCCATTCCAGACTACAGAAGTACAATGGAGTTCTTGTGCAAAAAGAGCCCAGTGTCAACTTGGGCAAACTGGCTCCTAGCAGTGGGATCATGTGCAGGGGCAGGAAGGTTCATCTTGCATCATTGGGTGTTTGGAAGCTGGGGATCTCCTAGTCTGGCTTAGTAATCAGGTTCAGAGGCTTGACAGCCTGTGATCACCTTGCTTGGTGTGGGAGCTTCTGGACCAGCCCAAGCTATAGTTAGGGTTAGAGAGCAGACAGGGTCTGGAGCTGTCTTTCTGGTTGGAGGTGATAGGACTCCCAGACCTCTGTTTAAGGTATGTAATGTAGTCCAAGCTCATAGTTAGATGGATGGACCCTGGGTCACCCCACTTCAGGTTAGCCTGGGACTGGGAAATTTCCTCTTATTCCAATGGATATTTGGTAGCTAGGGATCTCCTTCTTCGGCTTAGTGATTAAGCTTGGAGTTTCTCCAAGCTAGTAAATGTGGTCAGTCCCCTCAAATCAGGTTGCTGAAGCAGCCTGAACTAAGGCAACGATTAGGGTTAAAGAATGAGTAGGTTTGGAGTGGTCTTTCTGGTTGGGAGTGGTAGGACACCCAGTTGTATGTTTAGGACACAGGTAGGTATGGAAGGATAGTCACATAGTTTGTATGATGGATGCCAAGGCCACTGACCTAGGGTTGTGGGTTGGATAGATCCCAGTAATGGCCTCAGGTTCAGGGCTGGGAAGGTTCCTTTTGCTTCAGCTTCAATGGGTTCTTGGCAGTTAAAGATCTCCCATCAAGGCTTAGTGATTGGTTTCAGGGCTCTCCAAGATAGTTCCTGTGGTCAGGTAGCTTGGGGTCATAGATTCATAGATTGTAAGACTGCATGGGACTTCAGATGATCATTGGGTCCAGCCCCCTGCACCAAGCAGGAAAGATAACTGGGGGGGTCAGGTGACCCAAGCAAGGTGACCGTCCAGTCTCCTCCTGAAGATTTCCAGGGTAGGTGATTGCACCACCTCGGAAGAGACCTTATTCCACAATCTGGATGCCCTGACTGTGAAGAAGTTTTTCTTAATGTTGAGCCTGAATTGGTCTTCCAGGAGCTTGTGGCCATTACTCCTGGTTTTCCCCTCAGGTGTCCTGGTAAACATTTACTCACTGAGCCCTTGATGTTCTCCCCTAGTGTAGTGGTAAGCTACTATGAAGTCCCCTCTCAACCTTCTTTTCCTTAGGCTGAAGAGTCCCAGATCCCTTAGGCTGTCTGCGTATGGCTTGTCATGTAAGACTCTGAACATATGCGTAGCTGTTCTTTGGATTTTCTCAAGCTTCTCCATGTCCTTGCAAAAGTGTGGTGTGCCAAGAACTGGATGCAGTACTCCAGCTGTGGTCTCACCAGTGCTAAGTAGAGTGAAAAAATCACCTTCTCTGTTTTGCTGGAGATGCATCAATTGTTACATGCCAGAGTATTATTTGCCCTACTGGCTACAGCATTGCACTGCCGGCTCATATTCATACTGTGGTCTGTTATTACACCCAGGTCCCTTTCATTCATGGTGCTAGCCAGTCTGGTGCCACCAAGCCTGTAGGTGTGTTAGGGGTTGCTGATCCCAAGGTGGATCCATCCAGCTTGCTAGCAGGCCTGCCTGTATCTGCAACCTATATTCAAACATGACCACACTTCCCCATAACTTGGTGTTGTCCGCGAACTTGGCCCATGAGCTCTTCAACCCCACATCCAAATTGTTAATAAAGATGTTGAAAAATACTGGACCAAGCACCAACCCCTGCGGGACACTTCTGCCCACTTCTTACTAGGATGGTACAGATCTGTTCACTACGACTCTTTGGGTCCTACCCTGCAGCCAATTTCTTACTCACCTGTTTGAGAGTTAAGCCTACAATTCTCCAATTTTCTCATGAGGATATCATGGGATACCAGATCAAAGGCCCTTTGGAAGTCAAGGTATACAATTGTCAACCTGCTCTCTCGTGTCCAGGTGGCAAGTTACCAGGTCATAGAAGGAGATGAGGTTGGTAAGGCAACACCTGCCCGTGATGAAGCCATTCTGGTTGTCATTCAGAATCTTACCTTCTGCAAGCTTATTGTAGATAGGCTCCTTGATGAATCAGAATCTGAGTCAGAGTCTAATGGAGAAGCTTGATCTTGGATTAGGATTAGGGTTAGAGAATGAGAGAAGTTTGGACCTGCCCCTTTTTTGGTTGGGGGTTGTAGGACAAAATCATCACACTGGCAAGATAATCCCTCAAACCCTCCTCAACTGGACGTTCTTGCACTTTTTAGAAAGGAAACTTCTAGTTTCACAAAGTAGATTCTAGGTAATTTTATTGTATTCTAGGTAATAGAATTACTGACCTGGTATTCAATACTGAGAGCCATCTCCAACTAGCTTTTATTGACTTTCTAAATGCTTGTAATCCAACCTCAAATTTGAACCATTTGAACAGGCTCATCTGCTCACAAAAGTTCCTGTCAGTCTTGTGATGGCTCAGTGATGGTATGAATGGCAATGAAAAGGTTCACCAAATCCTATCCAACTCCTTCCCTGGAAAAAAAATGTTGTCAAAGAAAGGATATATTTAAAGGCCAATCTTGTTTCTGCTTTCTACTCAGGACATATTGACACTGGTCCCATGGTGCTTTAATGGCTTCTGCTAAATTCTTCCATCTCCAAACCTGAGACTGAGGTGGTGAGGGCTCACAGGAGAAAGCCTCAGCCTCTGTTCTGAAGCACACCAAAAGTAAATCTAATGAGTAACAATAGGGAATATCCACTTCCTTGCTTCGTAAGTTCCAGGCTTGGAGTTTGTGGTCAGTGCTTATTTTTCATTGGCATCCATAAAAGCGGCACGGCATCAATGCAGACATATCCCAATGAGAGCTAGATTAGGTGTCCTACAACCTTGATTCAAACATTTGGATTTACTTCTGAACTTCAGTTGTTTATCGCCTCCAGACTTTGTTTTGGGTGCTAGGTTGACAAAAAGACTATATGGAAACTTTTGCATGTTGATCACTGTGTACTGGTAGCTCAGACCAGGGAAAGATTTGAGATATTAGTAGACCATTTCATGCAGTCTACAGTCAGTTTGAAGAAAAATGAGGGTCATATATCAAATAGCCCCTGGAAAAAAGTATTCTATCCTTTCCATATCCATTAACAGAACCATATTTTCAGCTGTTCATGAATTCACTTATTTTCAAAGTGTTTTTAATACTGTGACTGTGCAACGTACTGGAATATTATAATGGGAACTACAGCTCCCAGAAGCCTCCAGGGGACTGGATGAAGGTACTGTAGTGTGGATTGCAATTCCCAGAAGCCTCCAGGGGACTGGGAGAGTGAACTGTAGTGTGCATAACAACTCCCATAAGGTTGCAGGAAACATGAAGAGGTGGAAGGAGCACCACAGGATTACAGAATGGCACGGCAGAGAGAGGTGCATGGCACAAGAGCAAGAAGCAGCTTGGACTATGAGCAGCAGTGGGACTCAGATGTGGAGTTCAGACAGATGGCAATTAAGTGTTTTGGGTCCAGAGATTGGTTTGGGGTACCTCTGGAGTTGTGGAGGAGGCTTAATGTTGCTCAAGTATATACCGCAGTGTTAGGGTTTCCAATCTATTACCAATTAGCTGTTCCTGGATGGTTTTGCCACAGTGACACTGTTTGTTATCTGTTATATATGCATATCCTAAGTGTATGTACCCAAATGTTTATTTACCCGTGCTTTTCCCAATTTCTGTATCCCTTGGTCTTGTGACCTAGCATCCTCTATATAAAAGTGGAAACCTCTCTTGGTGATTCTCTGTGCCAGTGTCTGGGATTGCGGAGTTTGGTACACCAGCATTGATGGGAGGTAGTCTTGCACCCCAAAAGTTATTGTGGCCTTTGACAAGCTTACTAATTGAACAGCATGTAAGCAAGATTTCTACCAATGTAAAAAAAGTTGATTGCGATGATGTAAAAGTGTAAGGCTCGGAAGTTTAATGGAGACTTGCAATTCTCACCTGTAGAATCTCTCTCTGACATGCCTGTGCACTCTTTTCTGAATTAAGTGAATGAAAAGCTGGTCAATAATTATGCATTGTAGCTTCTCCACCTTCATGACAATCATAATAACAACTACAGTGAGTCAGATATTACCTAGATGAACAACTCATGAATGTCCCAGCTGTTCCTATATGATGTCTTGGAGTGCAAGAAGAGGAACAGTGGTTGTGCAAGAATAAACTTTAAAACCGTTCTAAGGTTATAGTTGACTGAGTGCACCTTCCAGCTTGCTTCTTCAGCTCTTAGCTGCAGATAGGAAGTAACAGAAAGGAAAGTATTTTTGAATAGCAGTAGAATGCTCTCACACAAGAGAAACACAAGGGGAAGGACATGTCAGCAGCAGCAGTCCGCACACCAAGTGTACAAATTGCACTACAAGCTTTGTGACAAAAATAACTTATTGTGAATATGACTATATAGCCATTTACATCTCATCATACCCAAAGCAAGAACTTCAACTACAGTACTGTTATTCTTGATTATGAGGGATTCAATAGGTCTCATAATGGACCTCATAAGCTAGTGCTTTATGTGGAAGCAATTATTTGAGAGCTTGGGGAATTGAGAGCCATCCCTATACTAGGGACCCTTGGACTAGTTATCAAATCTGGCCAGCCCTGTACTAGACAACATCAAGACTAGTTATCAAATCCAGGGATTTCTTAAGAGAAGCAAATTTATGAGCAAATTATCCATTACTTTCCTCATAAGTGGGAATGCAATGGTTAATTAGCTGATTACTGTACATGCAAAACAGACAGGTGCATGGGTGTGTGCACACAGGCACACAAATGCACACATTTTGGTGATGAAAAGTTCCACATACTAAATCCTAAATTTTGCAAGTTCTCAGCAGTTCATGCTATTTAAACTGATATATCAAGGCTGCATAGTCAATATCAACGCAGTTCACTATTGACACCTGGCAGCAAGAATTAGTCTGGCTTTCAACAGTTTCTGTCTGACGTTCCAGCAGACAATAAAGATCATTTTATTCCCTCCATGTGCTGATGATTAAGGTGACTTGCAGGCCTTTAACTTTAGCTTTCTGTTTAAACAAGCAATAGTCACTGTAACACTAAAGGGAATGTATATGTGTTTCTCAAGGAAATTTCCTTATTTCTTTGCAGCTATCTCCTTTCTCATTACCCTGGGCTCTGTCAAACAGGAGTCAGTAGGCAGTCAATGGTTCTGAGGGCCCTTCTGGGGGAAAAAAGGGGGAAACAAGTCATCCTATAAAACGCCATTGTTAGAAATAGAGCAGCAGGCAATTTGGGACAAGTAAGTAGAGGAATGAAGACACCAGGAAGGGATGAAATAGTACGAAGACAGGCAGGCAGATTGTAGGGGGAAAAGAGGAAATTTAAATAAATTCACTTTACAGATAGTGAAAGGGAAATGAAGAAGGGCTGATTATAAATAGAGCATCAGGGAAGGTAGATATTTTATACAGCTACATTTTGGATGGGATGAAGGAAGCAAAGTGTGATCTAGGAAACTAGAAATAAGTAGATTGCAGATTTTTTTTTTTTTTTTTTTTTAAGGACCTAAAACCAATCATTGCATTAAGTAAAGTATCATACATAATTATGTGATACTGAAACACCAAATCCATCATCCTTTTTAACAAAATCCATTTGCAATCAAAATACCCAAGTTCACCTCAAAGTTCTGTCTCAACTCGTCTGTCTGCCTCTGACAATAGTTGGGCTACACTCTTTGTTTTAAAGGAAATTTAGGGACTGTTTGCTAACAAAAAGGTCTACTAAACGCAAGGGCAATATCTCAAATAAATAGGGCTTAGTCTGCAGAGATTAAAATAACATATTCAATTTTACCTGAAATCCAGCTGCCAACCAGTAAAAATTATAAACTAATACCATTATATGCTTCAAGTAAAATACTTTGCCCAATATACAAGCAGCTGTAGTCTGCAAGAGTAAGTTTCTGAACAGAATTAAGGTATAACTTCAAGAGGCTATTGCAACAACATAATCTTAAAGTGACAAAGTTGATTACAACACCAGTCTGTACAGCTAAAATAAAAAAGTTCAGTTTGCAGGCCAGTCATTAAAGGAAGTGCTTTGTCTGTCTCTTCCTCATATAAAAGCAATCATTGACACTCTAGGTTCTGAAACTGGGTAAGGAGTAGCAGACAGACACTGTCAATTAAGTCTGAGGATATAATCACTACCATGTTTTTACTATTATTTCACCTAACCCTAATATTATCAACTCCACCCCATCTTTATCAGACACTTGGTAAACCACTGTACTACTCCCACCAGATTAGATAAAATAAAAAAAAGTGTGCAGTCAATATACTGAGAATATGTGAATAAATGCTTGGAACAGCAGGTATGGTAAAATGGAGCCTGAAGCACCTCAAATGAGAGAACAATTTCAAAATAGTCAAGATGAGAGATCATCAGGCTGTATAAAATGATGTACACAGAAAGGGAAGAAAAGAGCCGATGCCTTATGTAGAAACCTTCAAGGAGGTTTTGATAGTGGTTCCAACTGGGGAAAAGCAAGAATGAAACGAGAATGTAAGCTAGGGCCATAGTAGAGTTGCCTTTGTGGAAGGTTTGGGAAGAAAAATGGTACGATTTTGACATTAAGATGGGCAGACCACCCTGGAAAAAATATGCAATACTGCTAATGTCACATAAATGTACAACCTATTAACAACTAGAGTATGACAACTGCAATTGTTTTGCTTGTGTTATGCAGGAGGATAAGGATAGATAAGATGGTAATACTGATTCTTTTTGGTCTTAAAAGTTTAGTAATGAAATTAAGCAGTCAGTACAGTAAATGCTGAATTCACTTTTCTAAAAGTTCAGGGAAAGATACCAGTCACATGAACTTGAACCTATTTTCATACGTTCATAGAGCAGAGGAAAGCAGGGCTGGATGGGACCTACCTAAATAATGGCAGAAGTGCAATGTACAGCAGCTATTTTAATCTTGCTCTTTTCGCCATGTGCTCCACCCCCCCTCCCCCCACTTATTGGTGGAGGCACCCCAGTGACCCAACCATTTGCTGCCAATTGGCCAGGATGCATAAACTGTGGCATATTTAAAACTCCAGTTTTGCCTCCTAGCTGATCAGCAGCAAGCAGTGAGGGGCTGGGCTGGTGAGGCCCCTCTGCCAATCAGTGGCAGAGGCAGGGGGGGCACATGGCAAAAAGAGCAAGATTAAAGGAGCCACTGCACAGTACTTCTGCTGTTATTTAGGTAGGTCCTTACTTATGAGTTGCAGCATGGGAAATTTAGGTTGGCTATTAAGAAGAACTTACTAACTATGAAGGTGGTCAAGCATTACAACATTCTGCCTAGGGAAATTGTGGAATCTTTAGCCCTGGAAATTTGCAAGAGCAGGTTGGACAAACTTGGGGTGGTTTAGTAACGGGTGATCCTGTCTTGAACAGTGGACTGGACTAAATGACCTCATAAATAGGGACCTACCTAAATTGTGGCAGAAGTACACTGAACAGCAATTCCTTTAATCTTGCTCTTTTTGCTGCACATCCCCCTGACACTGCTGATGGTTGGAGGGGCTCCATCAGCTCTTCCACTTGCTGCTGATCAGCCAGGAGGCAGAAACTGCAGTTTTAAATATGCCACTGTTTTTGCCTCCTGGCCAATCAACAGCAAGTGACAGGGCTGCCAGGACCCTTGGCCAATCAGCAGTGGGAGGCAAAAACTGCAAACTGCTGCAACTTGAGACAATTGCTCCTAGTCCTACCCCAATGACCATAGAGAAAAGGCTATTTCAATCTTCCATATAACTGCCCTTCAGGTGTTTTCAGGGTTTTCTTCATTATTTACCTAGCTTGGTTTCAATATTGTGCGCTGAACTATTTGAATGGGCTGTGTAGGCCAAATCAAAACTTTCCACCACTCACAATTAAAAAAATACATTGACATTAGGTAGAGGCTGACATCTTCTATACCATCACCTCAGATATAAATGAGGTCAATGTAATGATAAGAAACAGACAGCACAGGTGGATATTGCAGGAAAGAAATAGAAAAATACTGTAAAAAGCAAATAGAAAAGAATTGGGGAAATGAAAGAAGCACAGGAGTGCAGGGAAACAACTTGCAAAGGATGAAACTGATAAAAAGGATTTTTTTTCAGGCTCCAGGTGCTGTGAATAGGTAAGTCTCAAAGTTAGTGAATGAAAATTAGTATAAATGCTTGCATTTAAGAGTAATTATCATAAAAGTCAATTATGCATCACTTAGCAAATCAAAAGTTCCTTGAGCATTATGATTTAGTTAATGTTTAATTGGTCATTAATGTCCCTTGTTCATTAAAATCCCAATAGAGACAGACCAGTTAAGAAAAATTAACATACTGTTCCTTTTATTATCAGTCATACGGCCAAGTCTCTCTCAAAGGGGTAACAGTATTTGGTACATAAATCATGTTCCATTATCAAACTTCTAATAGTCTCTCTTTAAGGCATGGCCCATTAAAACTGCAAATGCCCTTCAAGCCTGAGGATATAAAGGACTTAAGTCTTAGAACTATTTTGCTGGATAGTTACATGTTCCACTTCACAGAAGCATACACAGTCAGAACAGGTATCTATATACTCCACACACGTGCAGTAGCAACCTTTGATGTGTTACCTTCAAAGCAATACTATGATGGGGCAGGTTGCCAAGGGGAACGTATTTCACAAGGGAGAGTTGAGAAAACTGTCTCACTTGGATGCCTAAAGTGATCACATTGATCAGAGCTCCTGATTCCAAAATACTACTGAATCCTAAGAAAACTGACATTACAAAGCCCTTGAATGCTGGAGTATAGGTACACTACTTAGGCTTTTTGTGTGATATGACTCTATAATCTGATTATCCCTAAAGAAATTCCTCAGATGCACAAACACCATTATAAGAATCTGAATAGAAGAGGAGTCCCCAGAAGCACTTTTCCCGATGATAGTTCCTTCACAAAATCTTTTCTAAATAAGACTTGTGTCCACATTTATGGCACACTCTAACTTCAATAAAAACAATCCTTTCCCTTTCTCTCTCAGAAAATTCCTAAAAGACAAAGTTGAAAATCCAAAGACTCCCTTTTGTGGCCTTGAATGTAGCATGGGATGATATGGGCCAATAACAGGGCAGGACTCTATTGTTGCAGGAAAGTAAAAATAAAATTTACGTGAATGCCTCCATACCCCCTGCAGGTAAAGTTAATGATGCACAAGAGACAAATTACAATTTAGGATTTTTTCTTCCTAGGAACATAAACTTGCTTCTTGGGGCTGACTGCAGGCACTTATGTACCTTGAAATACCTTACTTCTAGCTTCAAGAAGCCATATTATTATCTGTCTGAAAACACATGAGTACTTAAACAACAGCTACTTTTGTTCTGGTAGCTGCTGAAGAGCAGAGTGATTCAGGTAATCATCTTGGTCTTCTTTATCACTTGAGGGCAATGCTATTACCTCTAATGCCAGGTGAAGCGTGCAGTGGTTATCCACAAGCTAAGACAATGGTTTTAGTGGATGGAAAATAAGTGGAGAATAGTTGCAAACATTACACATCAGAGATTCCTATGCACAAAACTTTCAAATATAAAACAGGAATAAGTGTGTAGCTTCTGAGAAGTCTAGAAATGCATGTTTAAAGCAAAATACACATTTCAAATTTGTTATTGGGTTACATCAATGGATCACGTAGGCTATGGACAGATATTCAAAAAGCCGGAGCCTGAATTAATTCAATCTTTGCATGTTAATATAACCTGGCTATATTGAACTAATTTGCAAATGATCAGAAATTCCCTCTGGACTGAGGAAATGCAGGCACATGCCTGCAGCCACTCAGGCCAGGACTCCAGGGCGGGGCGGGGTGGGGGGGGGGGGGGAAGACATTCTAAAATGCACCCATGGCTGCAGGGAAGCTGTGCTGGTGGGCATGTTGAGCTCCAGCAGTAGCCTGGAGTGAACTAGCCAGGGTTTAATTCCCCCCTTCCTGTCCCACCAGCATGGATCCATGCTGGGGTCTGCCTAGCACACCCCCCTCGGTGCTGCATGGGTTGGGGCAGGTCACATTCAGATGCCAGCTGGCATGGATGCCTGAAGCAGAGGGGACAGGGAGGGTAGTTATTCCCCCTTCTGCCCCCAGGGAACCACAGCCAGGGCCTAGCAGTACCGACCACTGCCACCAATCACTTCCTGCACAGAGTGAGCAGCGGGATAAGTCAAAATCCTGCCCCCTCTACCAGACACCACAGGGAGGGGGGGAGGGGGAATCCTGCCCCCTTGCCTAAGCAGACTCTACCAGGCTGCCTCTGGACACACTCCACACTGCTGTTGGAGCTGCAAGGGAGGGAGGTGACCCTGACGGGGGCTGCAGCCCCTCTCATGGTGTCCTGGAGCATGAGCCTCTTCCAAGCCGGGGGCTGCACTGAGAGGTGGGGAAAGCTGCCATAGACTGTGCAGTGGCAGCAGCACTGTGGTGGTTTGGGGGGGGATATGGCCACTGCTCTGAGCCCCAGTGATGCCACTTGCCCCACACAGTTGGCAGCAGCCCTGACCCCCTGCTCATGCTCCCCCCACCAGCTGAATGAGACTTGTGCTCCCTGGATACCATGAGAAGGGGTGCTGTCCACATCAAGTGCCCTGCTCCCTTGCCACTCCAGCAGCAAGGCAGGGGCACCGGCCAAAGGCCAGCTGCCATGGCCCTTTAGGAAAGGTGGCAGGGAGGGGGGTTGTTCCCCCCTGTTTCCAGCATCTGCTGGAGGGAGCAGGAGGGGACTTAACCTGCCACTCACCCCACACAGGGAGTGATCAGCAGTGGTGGGTGGGGCAGGCAGACCCCAGCTGCGGTCTCCTAGAGGTAGAGGGGGGAATAACCCCACTCCCTGCTGCCTCTGCCTCAGGGAGCCATAGCAATTGGCATCTGGCTGCACCCCACCCCTACAGCAGCGAGGGGGAAGTGCCAGGCAGATCCTGACTTGGGTTCATGCTGGTGGGACAGGGAGTGGGGAATTAAACCCTGTCCCTGGCCAGTTCACTCCAAGCTACTGTCCGGCCTGGCCACACCCCTGCCACTGGAGCAGCCAGCAGAAAAATTAAGATCCATGCTGGTGGGATAGGGGAGGGCAGGGGGAATAAACCTCTCTCGTGTTCCCTTCCAGGGCCAACATCTGGCCTAGCCCCTACCTACCTGCCCCTGCTCCAGCTAGGGAGCAGAGGGGTGGGGCCAATCCTTCTTCACTGGAGCAGAGAGCACAACTCAGAGAGCATTTTGGGATGCTGGGGAGCTCTGGTTTAACCTAAACCAGGAAGGGGTGTGGGACAGAAGATGCATAAGCTGGCTTAAGCTCAATTAGTTAAGTCTCATACTACATTCAACCAGGTTTATCTCAAACCAGTTTGGCCATTTTGAAACTGTTTTTTGTGCACTGAACTTATATTCTGTTACAGGTCTAAACCAATTTCTGATCACTTAAACCATTTTATGTGTAACTTCTGTCCCTAGCCCTAGGGTTAAAGACGCAAAGGATGAGTCAAAATTGTAATAAAGATTAGTCAAAATTCTGTCAGGAAGCTTATCAGAAAATACAAAATATTTATCTTTAACATTCCTTCATTTTATTTTTTCTGCAGAAAGGTTTGTTTTCTCCTGCCACAAAACAAGCATAAACAATTACCAAATGGTCTTAGGAAGTGCCCGTGGGAAATTTCAAACCTAAATATGTTGAGATGGGAAAACTTAAAATTTATGGTAGCAAAAATTAACAAAAAGAGACTTTTTTTTTTTAATATCCTGAATCTTGTGAAAGTTGGGGGATGTGAATAAAGTTAAAGAGTATTCCATGCAATACTTTAATTATTTGAGAGAAAAAGATTATAGTTGAAAATGCTAGTGCAAAGGCTTCATATTTTTCAGTATTATTTCCTTAGGTACCAATGTGATGAACAGAGTATAAAAATGGATAAAAAGATAGAAAATTAGCCCAAAGCCTTTTTCTTTTGAGGGAAAAAAGCAGTACACAGGCTGAGTTTCCAAGGAGACCAAGCTTAAAGGAGAGCATTTTGCTGTAAAAAAAGAAAAGTAGATTTAGTCTGTCACATTTTTATAGAAACTCTTAATCTACCTCACACCTGAGATAACACACATCACCACAACATAGCAGTGTTTCCCACACTATGCCAGCTCAACATCCGGACTAGATTTGTGCAGTAACAGTACTTGTTTTGTCAAATATCACAGATGGCAGAAGCAGAAAGCTGGCAGAGGAGTGGGTGAGGTATGATCGTGGGAACAGAAATTGACACTGGACTGAAAATTGGATTTCAACAGCCAGCATGAGACATGAAATGACATCCCTAGTTAAATAAGTTTTTCAGTCCTCAACTAAAAAGATTCACAGTAAGTAGCTGATCAAACAAACCCCCTTTTTAAGAATATTCTCTACAGGACTGCTTCAATCCACAGAATTCACTTGTAAAAGTAGACAATATCAATTAGTTTGCTATAAGAGTTTATCACTGCTGAACAACACTACATAGGAACATAATTACACTGTTGGCTAATGATCATCATGTATCTGGCTAGTAAATAAGAATTCCATTTCATGGTAAAAGGAAAGAAAAATCTAGGTTTACCCAACAAAAACTAGACTATTCGGTATTCAACTGCAACCGTTTGAGCAGTCATTTGAACTATGGAGGACCCATGTGTACTCCTTTATTCAGGGTCCCTGAAAGTTCCACATCTCAAATGAATGCAGTAACTAATGGGTTGTTGGGTCTTTTGGAGTGAGTTTTTTGTCTCTCTCTGGGCACATCTACATGAGACACTTAATGTGCAGTAGACTAATTTTACTCTGTATTATCTTGTCATGAAAAAACTGTGCTAATGCGTTAATGCACCATAGAATTGATGTCCTTTAAGCTTAGTCAAACTGCTGTCCTTTAAGCTTGGTTTACTTGGAAATTCAACCCAGTGTGCTGTTTTTTTCCCCCTAGAAAAAAGGATTTGGGCTAATTTTCTCTCTTTATCACAAAAACAGTATGTGCCATTGCTACAGTGCATTTGCATTGGCTACTGCACATTTATGGCATACTTATTAGAGGTACTAAGCTTAATACTCAGTAGGAACAGCACATTCATACGCATGTAGATGCATCCCATGTCTCAAATTTTAATCCTGGACCTGGCAAACATTTCTGACAACACTTCACAATTTCCTGGTCATTGAAAATTTTATGATAGGCTCTAGTCAAGTATCATGTAGGAACCCTGCAAATGCACACTAACTCATGGTGGGCACATCTACATGAGACGTTTTCAGCAGAATTGATGAAATAGCTCCACAGTAAATGTCTCGGCATCTGCATGCGTGCCTCTATTAGGCTGGAGTAAATTCTTAAACTCCACTCGTTAATACAAATACAATCAGCTGTGGTGTTTTTTTTACTCCACAGCAATGCACGTATAGACACTGAAGCAGCTGGCTGGGGCACAGAGATGTTTTGGTGTAGGGGCTGCCTGCCAGCTAGCCCTGTACTGGAGCCCCTCTGAGTCAAGGGAGAGCAGCCCTGGACTGGTGGACTACTCCAACTGAGAGCGGTTATGGGTACATGTTCAAATGTCATGCCTGGGGCAATAAATTTTGGAGCAACAGGCCCCAGAGTTTACTGTTTCACATTAACTGCATGGGTAGATGTGCCTGGTCAATATTAAACCAACTGGCGTAATCATTTTATCACAAGAAGATGGACTATTGGATTTTTCAAAGGATATGTGAATAATCCAACTCTTGGCTTTACCAAATATATACATTAGACATAACTAATAAGAATCATGGTAAAATATTTTAATGCACAGACATCTCCAAAAACTTCTGGCTACATTATTAGATATATACATATATATCATCATCATCATCTAAATTCTGTTTAATATACAATAAATACAGCACCAGGACCACACGCAGTTCCTTCATAACCCATAAAATAAACCAATATATAATTTCCAAGTACATTAAACCTTCTACACTGGCTGAAGAGTTTACTAATAGTTAATTTCTATATTCTATCAAGGCTATAAGTTCCTTCTAGGAAAAAAAAAATCAGTTCACACCTCTGCAGGGGAGCAAGGCCTAGATCTGGGCCCAAATGTCTAACATTTAAAAGGCATTAATCGTTAAGGTTCACATAATTCAACTTCTCCTTTTATGAAAAATAATAATTAAATATCTTGCAGTAACAATTCAAGTTATCATAGCAATGCTCTGCTGAAGAGGTTTGGCCATACATACACGTAGAATAGTGCTCGGTTGTGCGCAGAGCCCAAGCCAGAAGACATAACAATTGCCAGTATGGTGTACTAACACAGTTATACTGGCAAAGTACTGGCAAATATGGATTACATTCCTTATAACCCTCCAATTCCCATTTCAACAAATAACCCTCATGCTTGCCATGGCCTTATTCTTCCCAGAAAAATACTTAAAGACATGTCGACACCAAAAATCTTACTAGGGCAGTCAGTGGCACTAGGCTGCTCTGTGCACATTACCACTTGAACTGAGAACAGTGTAGTTGTTCTCATATAGTGCTGCAGGTTTGCTAATCAGTAACTGCTGAGAGCCAGTAAATTTGTAGTACATTAATTTTGTAGTATAGAACTTTGTAAGTATGAAAAGGAAAAACAATACTCATCAGGGCGGAGGCCAGAGATTAAAATGATGAGGGGTTTATTAATGTTTCATACATTATGAATTTAAGTTAATAGGTTCACTAAATCTTGTTCTCACTATAGCTTTCTCCCTTTTCATTTAACATTTATCTTCTCTACTACTGCTGTTTTGCCTGTATTTCCTTCTCTTCTTTCCTAGTATTTTTCCTTCTCATCCTTTCTTAGTGCTATTTCAGGTCTTTTATATTGTTAAGCCTTCCTATGGCAGTACCTTTAACTATGTCATTGCTTTAACTTATCATCTTCCTCCACTCCTGACATTTCACACAAAAGTATGGGTTACTATTCTCACAGTGGCTTTTATCAGTGTGAAGTCAGGTTTGTTTTTCACATACCATATCCTCTGCAAAATTGAGAAGACACTTTTTGTCTATCTGATGAATCCAGATGCGTGTCACTTTTTGGCTCATCACAGTAAAAAAAAAATTAAGTAAAGCTAAAAGAAATGTTTCAAAATGCCATGTAAATGAACAAGTTTAATCTAGTTTTCTAAGGGGCTTATTACACTTTACACTGTGATCTGCACAAATATTGATCAGTGTTAGTGCTAGCTCAAGTTCAGAGCAGTAGCATGTACAGGCCAGCAGGGACCTGAAGGACTGAAAGGTAAGAATTTCCCTACCCATTAGGCTCACTCCTGTCACTAAGGGTTCCCCTCTGCCCACCTCCCTCCCCCAGTGGCTGCCTGTGTTGTCTTTCCTGGGGGATCAGGCAGGAAAGAGTTAACATTATTATATATAATTATAATTATTATTATAATTACCATGTAACAAGGCCCTAAAACTTTTAACAGAGAGAGAGAGATTGTCCTAACACTGAATATTTTGCATAATGAAAGTTCTCTGTAAAACAAACAGCTGCACTGAAAAATAAAACAATAGTTAAATCTTTGCACTGTACACACATAAAACAAAATATGTTGCCAGACTGTGTTGTCATTTGCACCATTTTTACACACTGATGGGACTATGAATATAGCTGAGTGGAGAATATTGCTGTATTTGGACAGGGATTCACCTTTCTTGTTGAAAGGAGAAGTCTTATTGATTCAAGAAACAAATTATGCCCTCAGAAATTTAACTGGAAATTGAAACAACCTAACTTTTGTTTTTTTTATGATAATTTTCTCTCTACACACTAAACTTCATTATAAAACTATTTACAATATGAGCTTATAAACCAGAATCGTCCTTGTCATAAGACATCAGACCAATGCTGTGCTCCTGGCTTAGATGCAGAACTTTATGGTCCTGGACAAATCAGGTCTCTTTACTGTTCATCTGTCTCCCCTTTGTCAGTCATCTACTTATAGGCTCTCTCTTTGGTCAGGGACTCTCACTTTCTCTGTTTCTTTTAGGGTTAAGATCAATAAATAGATTTTTTTTTTAAATAAAGAAAAAGGATTTCCCCACTTTCTACTTGTGTGATTGAAAAATAAGAAAAAACATGAAACAAGTAAAATTACTGTACTTTTTCTTTGGATAGTGATTTACTATAGAAAACTGCTTTTTCTCAAAAAATGCAGTGTGTAAGAACATACTGTATGCTTTTCAATGGATTATTGTCCAATAGTTGTATCTTTATTACTTTTTCACATGTCAAATGGAAATAACATTTCAAATGGTGGGATACCAGACTCTTAAGTTGAAAGCTTGGTTCCACTGAACTCAGTGATCAGACCAAACGTTAAGGCTACAAGGGATCACAGTGATCATTTAGACCATATACAGATGTTTCCAGAATCTGATCCACAATCACATAGCTTACTTTTAAGTGGTATGATTGACCCAGTGCCAGATATACAGATTAAATACAGATTAAATATCTATCTGTAAATATCTAACTATACAGATCTAAATATCCTGGGGTGCTGGATGGATAGGCAGGCTCAGGGGGGCTAGCAGGTCCACAGGGAAGGATTGGTATGGGAGTGGGGTTAGTGGAATTGGGGAGTTGGTGGGGTCTGGGAGAAGTTTGTTAGGATCAGGAGGTAGCTAGCAGGTCTGAGGGGGCTAGCAGCTCTGCATGGTAGGGGTCTGGTGGGTTTGGGAGGCTCTTTGAGGGTTAAGGAGGGTTGGTGGGTCCATGGGAGAACTTGCCTCTCTGAGGGTGGGGGAGTCAGAAGGCTAAAGTCCTGTCAGGCTTGGGGGGGGGGGGGGCAGGGGGGCAGCAGGGGGGAGGAAAGGAAAAGCAGAGGTCAAGGCAGGTGTGAGTGGCTGGGCTTCCCAGAGGATGTATGCATATATTCCCAGGAACTGATCTACAATCAAATGGCTCAGTTTAAGCCACATGATCACAGGTCAGTTCCCATGTTTACACACCTTTGCCAGCGTCAGGAGCTGTGCTGGGAAAGTGATTTAAATTGGGTTGGGAGGGAGGGAAATAGCTTGTAGAGGGAGGTGGTTCTGTCCAGGGATGCACTGATACACATGTTCTGGTTAGATTGTGCATGGTTTACCCTGATCTACATAGTTCAACTCCATTTTTTGCCTGACGTACTCTTCTCAAATGTCTGTACAGATCGGCATTTAGTCTGACCTAACCCTGGTTAGATCTCATTGTAAAATCCACAAATGAGTGAACTAAGATTGGGTGGCCATTTTTTGCCTGATGTAACCTCCCAAACTTGTGTACACTTCAACACCTAGATCAATTTAACCCTAGTTAAATTGACCTAAATGTCATGTTTTTACATACCCTTATAGCCTGACCTGTTGGGTAAGGCCTCTAACTTCATCCAGTAATTCCTGTTTCAACCCCCAACCCCCAAAATGTCTTACTTTACACTTATGAAATCTAAATATTGTCACAATTGTTTCTCTAAATTCAATATAACTTTATCAAAATGCAACATTACTTGCATAGGAAAATAAGTATTCAGTCAGGCATTGTCCTACGTGATAATCATCATCGTCTTCAAGAACATAATTATGTGTGTCTGAATATCAAAAACAGTGCCATGCAAAGACACCTAATGTGCCTATCTGCCATGCCCACTAGTTCCCTCCCTTGCCTCTGCTGCAGCATTTGGCCCTTCAGGCCTTAAACCTTTGTCTGGGCTTTGGCCCTCTAGCCTTGTCCCTCTTACTCTGGCTATGCTCCTAAGCCCAGATCTGCTGCCCTGGATATTGGCTTCTGTCCCTCAGGTCCATATCTTACTCTCTTGGACTCTGGGCCTCATAACATAGTCCTTGGGGCCTTAGGGTTCTCTTATCTGCTGTCCCATCAGGGTCTGGGTCCGGGCCCACAGTCTGTTTCATTGTAGGCTCTATTCCTCAGTTCACAGTATATTCCTCCAGCAAAGAGGAAACACCTCTCTAGGTGCTCCCTGCAGACTCCAAGCCTCCCTTTAGAGCTGCTTCCAGGTCTTCAGTTTTAAACAAAAATACAGGCATAAGCAAACTGCTTCCAACTTCCCCAGCCTGGGTCTTTGTCACACTGCGATTGATGATAACAAATAAAAATATAATCAAAATGACTTAGTTTTGATGCCTGGTGCTACAGGAGCTTCCTTTTAGCCCTCCTGTGGTCTGGAGCTCCTCTGATCTCCCAGGTCAAGCCTGTCTTGGTCTTATGAAGCCTGTAGCCCCTCTATGGTCACCTGAGATACCACTTTTGTTCCACACCTATCAATCAATGCCCTGATTGTACTTTCTGAATATGGGGCAAGTAGCCATGTTTCTTAAAGGGCTCTATGATCTTATTGATTCCTCTAGGGCCCTGGAGCCAGCTGGTTGCTCCTTGGATCTCTCTTATTTAGTAATAGTGTAGGATCCCCGCTACACAAAGATACACATTAGCAACTAGTCATACAGTGGGCTAGTTAACCTATTACTTACTTATTGTAGCATGCAATATAATAGATATAATTCTCTTTCATTCATAATCTAAAAATGGGTGGGACCAAGAAGATTACTTACTTGGTCTGACTGATAATTTGTATGTAAAACAGTAATGCATGATCAAATGGTTAACTCCCAAATCTATTTGATAATATTTACTATAGCATCTAATTCCAAATAATTGCTTAAATAATTAAGGCAACACATTTGCATTGTTTGTATATATTGTCAGTATTGAAAAAAAAAAATCAACTGATTTGGTTACCAACCATGCAAATTAGACAAACAGGGTAAGACCTAATGTAAAATTTGGACTACAGTTTATTTCAAGTCTTGTGAAGCTAGAAGTATGTATAAACAATCACATTTTCTGGGAGGTCCAGGTGGGATTGCATATATTATTTCCATTTAGTTGTGGCAATTTAAAAAATGACCACTTATATGCTTATCTAGCCATTCTGCAGAGGGGGTTCTGAAGAGACACTGGACCCATACTTATTCTTCTGCAAAAAACTCAATAGCAAAGAGAAGATGACATAATTCTGTTTTGAACTTATAGACTGTACTTTTGTGGCCCTTTGTTGCATAGCTGAATATGATATGAAATGTGTTACAAAATGCTGATTCTCTAAAATGCCAGTTGCAGCACAATGCAGTGAGGTTAATATTTAAAATCCCCCTCTGCCTGTCCTTGTTTGGGGTCAGCCCAGCTACAACCCACTCTCTTTCACTTGCTTGCTATTTGGTTCAACCTGATCACCCAGATGACCGGGTTAGATACATTTCTGAGGGGAGGGGAGCTCAATTTCTTCCTCTGGCAGCATTTTGGAAAGTGTTCAAATCAGCAGGCCCTGACTATCTGCACCCCAGAGTGCTGAGGGAATTATCAGAGGTCATTGTAGGACCCCTGGCAAAGCTTTACGAGCACACGTGGTGCTCTAACGAAGTGCCAGAGGACTGGAAAAGGGACAATGTGGTCCCCATTTTCAAAAAGGGAGGAAGGAGGACCCAGGAAACTACAGGCCCATTAGTCTTACCTCAGACCTGGGGAAGCTCTTTGAGAAAATTATCCAGGAGCACATCTACAAGGGACCAGCAGAGGAGATTACGTTTAGGGGCAACCAACATGGGTTCATTAGAGGCAGGTCCTGTCAGACCAACATGGTGGCCTTCTATGACCAGGTCACAAAGTACTTGGATGTAGGTGTCGTGGTGGACGTAGTCTTTCTGGACTTTAGGAAGGCATTTGACATGGTCTCTCACCCCATTCCCATTAAAAAATTAGGTGACTGTGGTGTCGATCCCTACATGGTCAGATGGGTCACAAATTGGCTGGAAGGCCACACCCAGAGAGTGGTGGTGGATGGGTCATTTTTGACCTGGAGGGATGTGGGCAGTGGGGTCCCCCAGGGCTTGGTCCTCGGGCCTGCACTGTTCAACATCTTCATCAGCGACTTGGATGAAGGGGTGAAAAGCACCTTGTTCAAATTCACGGATGACACTAAGATGTGGGGAGAAGTGGGCATGCTAGAAGGGAGGAATAGGCTGCAATTGGACCTAGACAGGGGTGGGTGGATGAGAACAGCATGGGTTTCAACACTGACAAGTGCAAGGTACTGCACCTGGGGAGGAAGAACCAGAAGCATACCTACAGGCTGGGGAACTCCCTTCTCACCAGCATAGAGGCAGAAAAGGATCTTGGAGTCATTATTGATTCCAGAATGAACATGGGCCACCAATGTGGGGATGCGGTCAGGAAGGCTAACTGCACCTTGTCATGCATCCATAGATGCATCACGAGCAGATTCAAGGAGGTGATCCTCCCCCTGTATGTGACACTGGTCAGGCTGCAGTTGGAGTACTGTGTCCAGTTCTGGGCGCTGCACTTCAGGAGGGATGTGGCCAGCATCAAGAGGTTCCAGAGGAGGGGCACTTGCATCATCAGGGAGTAGCAAGGCAGGCCCTACAAGTAGAGACTATGGGACCTGAACCTGTTCAGCCTCCACAAGAAAAGGCTGAGGGGGGATCTGGTGGCCATCTATAAACTGGCCCAGGAAGACCAGCAGGCAAAGGGAGAGTCCCTGTTCCCCTGAGCACTACCGAGAGTAACAAGGAATAACAGCCATAAGTTGACTGAGAGTAGATTCAGGCTAGATATCAGGAGGCACTACTTCACAGTCAGGGTAGCTAGGATCTGGAACCAACTTCCTAGGGAAGTGGTGTTCACTCCTACCCTGGGAATATTCAAAAGGAGGCTAGATAATCACCTAGCCAGGGTCGTTTGACCCTAGCATTCTTTCCTGCCCATGGCAGGGGGTTGGACTTAATGATCTGCTCAGGTCCCTTCCAACCCTACCAACTATGAAACTATGGAACAGATGCAAGCAATATGCCTCCAGGCTGCTGCCTAGATGAATCTCTGTGAGTAAAGACCTGGAAACTAACTCATAGATTGGAACTAAGTAATGTAGTCACACCTTAAATGGGTCACCAAACCCAATATTTGAAGGCTCAACTTATTGTGTTTTGCTTAAAGTGTTTTTCTAAGTCCTTTATTCTACCCTCCCCCACCCCCCACTCTCTCCCCCTGATCAATAAAGGTATCAGGTTACAGCATGACTGGCTGTTTCACTGTGTAAGGAGCTGAGAAGGGGCCTTTCTTCTTCCCACAGAGCTTGGCTGTTTATTGTTTCCCTCAGTCATACCTGAGGTTACCCTGGGAGGTTTCAGGCTAAAAGGAACACCCAGAAGTATTACCAGTGGGCAAAGCACCCCCAAGACTTGCAGGTTCTGTGTACCCTGGGCTACACAGAGCCCTAACAACATACTGGTGCCCAGGTATTGGCAGTGTTACCCCAAGTTTGCGGGAGTTCTCCAGGAAAAGGGATGGCCAGCCTTAGGCTCCCCGGGGGAGACTGCCGAAGCATGGTTTTGGACCTGGCACAGTGAGGTGGATGGCTCTGTGTAGTAACAACCCCCCACTAACCGCCACAACTGGTATCAAGAAAATTAGCAAAAACTAGTCATACAGTGGGTGAGTTAACCTATTAGCTACATATTGTACCCTACACATTTTAACAGTTTAAGTATATAATTCAAGGTAAAATGGCCCATATTCAGAAAAGACAGCCTTCTGATGTTGGTGCAGTTTGAACTGTGCATGGAGGCTGAATGATTCATAGATGTTAGATTGTAGGGTCGGACGGGACCTCAATAGATCATCAAGTCCAACCCCCTGCATAGGCAGGAAAGAGTGCTGGGTCTAGATGACCCCAGCTAGATGCATATCCAACCTCCTCTTGAAGACCCCCAGGGTAGGGGAGAGCACCACCTCCCTTGGGAGCCCGTTCCAGACCTTGGCCACTCTAACTGTGAAGAAGTTCTTCCTAATGTCCTGTCTAAATCTGCTCTCTGCTAGCTTGTGGCCATTTTTTCTTGTAACCCCCGGGGGCGCCTTAGTGAATAAAACCTCACCAATTCCCTTCTGTGCCCCTGTGATGAACTTATAGGCAGCCACAAGGTTGCCTCTCACCCTTCTCTTGCAGAGGCTGAAGAGGTCTAGGTGCCCCAGTCTTTCCTCATAGGGCTTGGTCTGCAAGCCCTTAACCATACAAGTGGCCCTTCTCTGGACCCTCTCCAGGTTATCCGCATCCCTCTTGAAGTGCGGTGCCCAGAATTGCACGCAGTACTCCAACTGCGGTCTAACCAGTGCCCGATAGAGGGGAAGTATCACCTCTTTGGATCTATTCGTCATGCATCTGCTGATGCATGATAAAGTGCCATTAGCTTTTCTGATGGCTTCGTCACACTGCCGACTCATGTTCATCTTGGAGTCCACTAGGACTCCAAGATCCCTTTCCACTTCCGTGCC
The DNA here is from genome assembly GCF_030867095.1 of Alligator mississippiensis. Classification (NCBI taxonomy): domain Eukaryota; kingdom Metazoa; phylum Chordata; order Crocodylia; family Alligatoridae; genus Alligator; species Alligator mississippiensis. The sequence goes on along the minus strand of NC_081828.1, from coordinate 106,210,217 downwards.
ACCAAGCAGGTCATTCCCTAGGCTGTAGGTGTGCTGGACATTTTTCCTGCCTAGGTGCAGCACTTTGCATTTCTCCTTGTTGAATTGCATTCTGTTGTTTTCTGCCCACTTGTCCAACCTGTCCAGGTCTGCCTGCAGCTGTTCCCTGCCCTCCGGCATGTCCACTTCTCCCCATAGCTTTGTGTTATCCGCAAACTTGGACAGAGTACACTTCACTCCCTCATCCAAGTCGCTGATGAAGACATTAAAGCGTATCGCTCCAAGGACCGAGCCCTGCGGGACCCCACTGCCAACACCCTTCCAGGTCGAAACCGATCCATCCACCACGACTCTCTGGGTGCGACCCTCTAGCCAATTCACCACCCACCGGCCTGTGTAGTCATCCAAGTCACAGCCTCTTAACTTGTTCACCAGTCGAAGGCCTTCCTGAAGTCTAAGTATACAACATCCACCCCTCCTCCTGTGTCCAGGCGTTTCGTAACCTGGTCATAAAAAGAGACTAGATTAGTCAGGCATGATCTGCCTGCTACGAACCCGTGCTGGTTTCCCCTCAGCATAATTTGTCCTGCCGGGCTCTCGCAAATGTGAGCCTTGATAATTTTTTCAAAGACTTTGCCAAGGATGGAGGTGAGACTATCTGGCCTGTAGTTGCCCGGGTCCTCCTTCCTCCCCTTCTTAAGAATGGGGACCACATTGGCCCTTTTCCAGTCCTCCGGGACTTGGCCCATGCGCCACGAGCGTTCAAATATTCCCGCCAGTGGCTGTGCAATGATGTTGGCCAGTGCCTTCAGTACCCTCGGATGGAGCTCATCCGGGCCTGCCGACTTAAAGGCATCCAGTTCTTCCAAGTGACTGTGCACCAGCTCAGGGTCTATGCATGGTAGTCTGGTGCCTTGCTGCTGCCTCTCTACAACCCCAGTGAGAGACTTGTCTTGCCCCTCTCTTAGGAACACTGAGGCAAAGAACTCATTGAGGAGTTCAGCCTTGTCCCCCCTGTCCGTCACCGATTTTACTTCTGCCCATTTAGTAGGGGTCCTATTCCTCCCTGGACCTTCCTTTTACTCCCTATATATCTAAAAAACAATTTCTTGTTGTCCTTTACTTGGGATGCCATCCTCAGCTCCATGGTAGCTTTGGCCCTTCTAACTGCCTCCCTACGAGCGCGAGCAAAGGATGTATACTCCTCTTTGGTGATCTCTCCCTGTTTCCACTTTTTATGTGCCCCCCTTTTGGCCCATAGGCTGCCCTGGATTTCTCTGGTCAGCCAAGGAAGCCTCCTGGCCTCTTTCCTTCTTTTTCCTCGCATTGGGATTGTCTCCCTGTGTGCCCGAAGGATCATTTCCTTAAGGCACAGCCACCCTTCTTGGTAGTTTAGGTCCCCCATGACTACTGCCTCCTTAGCTTTTATGGTCTCCGAGAGCTGCCTCAGGAGCCCCGAATCTAGTTCTTCCCCTTGGTGTGGGGGTCTGTAGCAGACCCCTACCATCAAATCCCTTTCTCCTTGCCCCCCATGTAACCTAACCCACAATCCTCCTACTTCCTCATCCTTCGATTTCATCTTGATGAGGGTCGATGTATATTGCTCATTGACATAGAGCGCAACCCCTCCCCCTTTCTTGCCCATCCTGTCCTTTCTGTACAGTCTATAACCCTCAATATGTACCGCCCAGTCGTGGGACGAATCCCACCAGGTTTCTGTTAGCCCTACTAAGTCATAGGTGTTTTCTGCAAGCAGGAGCTCTAGTTCATCCTGCTTGTTCCCCATGCTCCTATCATTAGTATATAGGCACTTGAGCCCTGTGACTGGTGCCTTTGCTGCCCCCCAGCTCAGAATCCCAAGGGGCCCCTTATTTCTTACCTGCTTATTGCTTACCTGTGCTGTACTGCTGGCCGCCCCATGGCTTGCAGGTTCCCAATGTTCTCATTCTTCTGGCTGGGCTGTCCTTGTGGGTGCCACATGGTTTGGTGGTCCACAGCTTCCCCCGCCCTCATCTTCCCCTCCCCCCGACGAGCCTAGTTTAAAGCCTGCTAGAGGAGATCTGCCAACCTAGAAGAAAACACAAGCTTACCTTTGGGGGACAGGTGAAGCCCATCCCAACTGAGCATGTCTCTCGTCGTGAAGTGCGGGTCGTTGTCCAGGAAGCCGAAGCCTGCCTAAAGACCCCACTGCCGAAGCTGCCAGTTGGTCTCTCTAATGTAGTTCTCATGTCGTCTTCCGCGTCCGTTCACTGGTAGGATGGAAGAGAATACCACCTGTGCACCGAACTCCCTCAGCACACTGCCCAGAGTACTGTAGTCTGTCATCAGGTGATCGGGGGTTCTCCTGGCCGCATCATTAGTACCCACATGGACTAGGACCATGGGGTAGTAATCGGTGGGCTTAATTCTGGCCTGGATTACTTCCGTCACATCCCGAATCTTTGCTCCAGGCAGGCAGTAGACCTCTTGTGTTGAGGGGTCCTTGCGACAGATGGGCCCTTCCGTACCTCTCAGGATGGAGTCGCCTATGACAAGCACTCGTCGCCTCCTCCTCTGGGTCCGCTTGGATCTCTTGACCTGTTCTGAGTGTGGAGAATGTGGTGTTGCTTCCTGCCCAAGGGTTTCCTCCTCTCCTTCCATCTCCTGCAGGGTCGCCAGGGCCACGTACCTATTCTCCAGTCAGACTGGAGGAACTGGTACCAGTTCGCTGTGAGCAGCTCCAGTCCTGGATGTGACCGTCTGCCACTCTGCTGTGGAAGGCACTCCCCAGGAAGCTTCTTTCTTAGGTGCCTGGTCCTGCAGGGAAAAGAAATAGCTGTCAATTTCATCCTCCGACTCCCAGATACCCCTCAGCCTGCTAACCTCCTCCCAGAGCTCCCTCACCTGCGCCTCCAGAGCCCTAAGACAGTCTCCTGCCAGACAGGTGTGGGGGCCCCCAATCTCTGCCCCCCCAACCCTGCTGGGGATCCCCCGCAGGCCAGGAGGTAGGGGGACATCAGCTCCCCCATGGGCTCAGTCTGGGTGGAGGCCTCAGACCAGCCCCGGGTAGGCTTGGCCCCCTGGGCAGAGGCCCTAGCAGCATTCCTCATCAACACCATTGTATAAGCTGCTGTTTGTTAGATCTGTGTGGTGTCTACACTCTACCCTTACAGGAGTCTCTCTCCTGGCCCTTTCTGCCTGCCCGCTGGCACGCTCTTACAGAGCGCGCCTGTTTGTGCCCTCTGTTCGCACTGCTCAGCTTGGGAGCGCGGCTCCCTACTGGCTCAGCTATAAGGGACCCGGGGGGCTTCCCCTCCGGATCCGGCTCAGCTGTGCCGGGTCCCTCCGCCCCACTTACCCTCAGGGGATCAGCTGTTGCTGCCCCCGCTGCTGATTCCTCTGCTGCTGCTGCTTCCACCTCCAGTCAGTGAGTTAGTAAGGGGGCACACGTGTGTGTGGGACACACGTGTGCCTGGATCCTCTCCTTCCCGCTGCTGGTTCCCAAGTGATGATGTATATAGGTGTCCCAGGAGAGAACAGGGGGAAGGACCTCGGACAAGAAAGGAAAGTTATGAGAGGCAGGAGGAACAGGAGAGAGAAGAGCAAACACACAGGGAAGATAAAGCAAGAAAAAAACACTTACCTTCAACAGGAGCCGTAACACAGCAGAAACAGAGGGAGAAGACTGCGCAGCTCATTAGCCACACCTTTATTCAGCTGAGGTTGTCATCAGTAATCACCACCCAGCAGGAATAAAGTGGGATAATGGATGAGGAAGAGGGGAGGAGAGGACAGACCCAGGGAGTGTGGGGACTCCAGGCCCCCTTTGGGATTACCACTGGGAAGAGAGAGCAGGGAGCAGAGAGCCAGAGGAGGCTCCTGACACCAGCTGCAGCAACAGTGGCTGGGAACAAACCGCCAGCACCGGAGGTGAGTGGGAAGCAGCTCCGCCAGCCTACAAGGATTTCAGCTGCAGGGGAAACAGCGGAGGATGAGCAGGAGACATCACCACTGCAGGTGGGAGTATTGGGGGCCGGAGGGAGGAGGAGGAGCTCTACCCAGCAAGACTGCCCCAACAGAAGCAGCCAGAAGGACTGCAGAGAACTAGGCATTGATCCTGTCTGTGGGAGAGAGCCAGCCACTCATCACAGAATGGCGAGGCACCCAGATAGGGACTCTCCAGAGAGGAGAGGAGCAAGATAGCCCAGGGCTTATAGAGGCAGTGGAAGGAGGTGAAGGGAGGACCTGAGCAGGGGGTCAGCTCCTGGCCAGACCATAGAGAACTCAGCACCCAGTGTCTCTGATATAAGAGACCTGGGAAGGGAGTTGCTTTTTGTTCTTCTTTTTGTGTTTCTTTTGAGTTTCCCTGTACGAAGGGGTTGAGGGGTAGGAGACTACACTAGAGTAGGGGAGACATGGTGAAGTTCATAGGGCGGCACGTCGAGTCAAGGTCAGGGAAAAGGCTCCTTCTAGGAGAGTACGGGCACCACGAGCAAGACCAGCGAACGCAACCCAGGACAGAATAAGTGAATTGGCCTCGGAAGTCAGTATCCTGAACAGGAGAGAAATCGTGAGGCTCTACCATAGTAGAAGAAGAGGCACATGGTTGCGAGGACAGGACAACTCATCAAGGTGGCATGAGGACAGGGTGTAGGGGTGGCGGAGCCCCGCTAGTGACCATCGTGCCACCTGTGCCATAGAAGATCCCTGGGATAGTCATTCCCCGCACTGGGAAACATTCAAGTCATGGCAGGAAAGATAGGGGAAGGCTTCCCACGGAGGGAACATCAGCAAGGCATTTTTTGGGAGGCTGCAGGGCATACACCCCTCTGTGCGTGAACCACGGTAGCACGTGACTGGTTACTCGAGACCTGGCGGTCACAATAGGCATATTGAGTTTTCACAAACATAGGGCTTTAGCTTTGCTCCCCAAGATTGCCACATAGTGCTAGAATTACATCTTTCTTTTTTTTTTAAAGACCTCCAATCTTCCTGTGTATAAAATGACTCTCAAATCTGTTTACAGATGATCAGAACAATTATAGCTGCACAACAAACAGTCCCACCCATGTCAGTGAATTGTCAATTCACATGATCAGTGATAATACACATGCCAAAAATTTTTACTTTTCATCCATAGGTAATAATATTTGAGAGGTAGGAGAATCCTATTGCAAAGGTCTAAAAGTAGCAATTAATTCTAATTCCTCAAATAAGCCATGACAGAATTTAGAAAAGCTCTGCTGTTTCTAATATCTCCAGTTTGATCCTTGCTTGTGACACTGCAAATCATTATATTGGTTTATACCTCTGAGTGTCAATTCTGTAACTCAAAGAACAAATGGTTTGGTTTGTATTCAAAATTCCATCTTGGCATTGATTATATAATTCTTCTTGACCTCCCACATAGACTACAGCAAAGCCTTATGCTTGAGCATGAAGCCACTAGGCCTTAAAAAATTCTTGGTAATACAAAATGCTGTAGCAGATCATCTCAGAAATCCATGCATCCATGAGCACATATAATCTTCCATTCTCTACATTGCCTTCTTACAGAACACCTAGTCAAATTCAAAGACTTTTTACAGTATTCAATAGTGTAGGGACAGGACACCTAAAAAAAAATCACCTAAAACATTAGGATGAGGACTACTGTCAATAATTCTGCTTTTCTGGCAAAACAAAATTTATTACCATAAGGATTCAGATCATCTAGGCAAGAAATAAAATCTTTCTCAGTTTGGTTTGAGACTGTGGAATAAACTCTCTCAGGAATTAAATGCCAATTAAAGATAAGCCTCACCACCTTCTGCTTCAACTGCAAACTATGGTAGTTTTTGTCTCCCTTCAGTGTAAACATAAAGCAGCAGGTAGCCTTTATCGTTAAAATGCTATCAAAACAAAATATTTTATTTTATATGCAATTCTCCTACTGGAGAAAACGTCAGAGGGGGAAAAAAACCAAATGTGATTGATACTGATAACATTACTTAATCTATGAGTAGGAGATGCTTGATACAATAATTATGAGAATAGATCTGAACTAATTGTATTTATGCTGATTTGAAACTAGTGAAAGGAAGACCAACATCTGGTCCACAGTGGACAACTAAAATATAGGATCATAGTAAAATAGGGCTGGAAGGGATCGCATGAGATTATCTAGTTTAGCCTCCTGTTCAGGGCAGGATTGACCCTGATCATCCCGGTCAAGTGTTTAACCTGCTTTTGAAATGTTCTAGGGATAGAGTTTCCATAACTTCTCTAGGTAGCCCGATCCAATACTTAGCTACCCACATAGACAAAAGGTTCTTCCTAATCTCCAACATACATTTCTTCTGTTGCAGTTTGAGATCACTACTCCTAGTCCTGTCACCTATAGCCAGATAAATGTCTATTTCCATCCTCTTAATTGCCCTTCATGTGTTTGAAGACTTATCAAATCCCCCTCAGTCTTCTCTTGTCCAGACAATGATGTCAAATTAGTCTAATTATTTACTTTTTAAAACTGCTTAAACATAATTGTTACTAAAAGACTTTTAGCTAGTGTACAGCATGAGGTATAATGATTTCTTTATCTTCATCCTTCATAAATGGTATGTAACAATGGACATTTTAAAGTGTGTTATGACACTGGAGTAGAAAATATAGCTACTAGAATGAGTGAACATTGTCAGATCTCCAGGAAATGTATTAAAACTTCTAAAAGTTCATAGATATATCGGACGATTCTGTAGCTGAGAAAACCAAAAAACACTCAAGTGAGGAGATAAAATTGCTGGAAGTTTCATCCCACTAGTTTTTATTGCAGGAGAAAGTTAGAATCTCAGGGTGCCTGTATATGTGTGGGGACACTGCTCCGATGCACTGAAATTCAAGCCTGTTGCAGCAGACTATTAATTCAGTCTTCTGGAGTGTGATAATTATCATGCTCCAGCAGACTCTGCGTCTCCTGTATTCAGCATCCCCATGCTTCAAAATGGCAGTGGGGACACTTTAACTAAAGCTCATCAAATGAAGTTTAGTTAAAGCACTTCCTCTGCCATTTTGAAGCATGGGATGCTAAATACACAAAATACTTGGGGCACTTGAATTAGAGGAGCTCTTAGATTAGCTTTTTAATTAAAGCTGCTCTAATTAAAGCATACTCCCCACCTCCCCCGAGTACATGTAAAAACACCCCCACTTCACAGTGCAAGGCAAAGGAAACTATATCCCCTATCTACAGCAACTTAAAGTTGCATGCAATTTACTGTGTCCCAGGAAATAAAGAGATAGTTCCAATGGCACTGTCCCTTACTATACTTTTGTTAAGGTTTTATTATGTCTAGTTTTAAACTTACAAAGCCATAGAGTTTTCATACATTTCCCTTTGAAAATAACTCATGGCAATAGATTTTTATGATAATCTATGTATCTTTCTTAGTATTATCTCATTACTCCTACTTACCTCTCTCTTTTATTATGCTATCCTGTATTTCCCTGGTGCTTACACACTTCACATGTCTGGAGTCTGCAAAAAGGTGCTGACAGACATGTAGCTTCCCACTGTAACTCATGGCATGTCACAGAAAGTGCCATGAGTTACAGAGACCCACCTGCCCCAACAAATGTTTCTTGTTGGGTCTGGGGAGTAGGGGAATTGAGCTTCACTATGGAGCTGATCCAGGAGGAGCTGCATGTCTGCAGCCTTTCACCTAGCCTCCCTCCCTCCCCCCAGATCTGGTGCTGTCTGCTTGATGGGAGTGGGTCAAAGAGGTGGGATGGAACTCTAGGCTGGGGTTTGTCCAGCCTGACCTGTAGGTGGGGCAGGTGGATTGGATCTCCAACACACCCACGCCCCCCTCGAGTGCATGCTGAGCAAAACGTAGCCTAGAGCTCCATCCTGTCCCTTCTACTCCCTCCCATCATTCAGATAGCAACAGAGTTTGGGGGAGGGAGGGACGCTAGGGGAAAGAGGCTGCAGACATGCATCTCCTCCTGGATCAGATCCATAATGAAGCTCAATTCCCCCACACCATTGACCCAACAGGGAACATCTGTTCAGGCAGAATTTAATGAAGGTGCTACACTTTGGCGTACCTTCATCTGAACACTCATGAGACAAGGGTTAATTTGTCACACATTCAGACACTTTTAAAGCACTCTGCAGCCATGCACTTCTGTCAGGGCATGGTTGTACAGTGCTTGAAATGGGCCAATTGCATGACAGATGTTATTTCTGGCAGTGTACATAATGTCTTCCAGTAACTGTTTTTCCAAAGATAACATATTTCATTCTTAAAGTCTTTTGTCAAGTAAATTCTGCAGCACCTTACACAGTTTTCAAGTTTCTGAACTCATAATTTGTTAATAGTTTTCTTTATTTTCAAGTGTGGTGTTCATTTGAAGCAGTAAAAATTATAGTCCAAATCAGGCAGAATTCCATGGGACTGTTCCTATTGATTTCTGACGAATGGCCTTTGGGTAGCCTTGTCTCAAAAAATGGGAGCCTTATCTCTTTATATAATTATACACACTAGTGATAACATCCAAAATGTATTCATCATTTTTTGCCACCATATCTCATTATTAATGTAGGCCTGCTATCACTCGTAAGCCTTTATGCATTAATGCCAAATTGCAATTTCCTGGTTTTCCTATACCATGACTAACTGCATTTTCTATGCTGTTGATTTTCCTGCTTGAATTTCATCTAGTTATTCTCTGTCAATTTGGCTAACCAGTGATCAAAATTCAGGTCTTTCCAAAATTTATGGGACATTTCCTATTGAGCTCATTTGACCAAAATTTATATCAATGATTTTCAGTTTGTAGGGAAAACAACATACTGATTTTCAACGTTTAAAAAAATACATGAACAATACCTTTGATTTATTTAAATTTGACAAATCAAATATCCAATTACCATGTCAATGATATTTAATAAAATGCCAATAAAAATCTCTCACATAACTGGGAAAAATATGAAAGGAAATTGAGGTTTTGCTGTAAAATTTCATTTTTTAAAAAGTTGTTTTGCAACAAAAAACCCCTCAAAGTCAAACTAGTTGAAAAATATTTTATTACACTTTTTCATTCAGAAAATGATAATTCATCAGAAATGGGGAAAAGGAAGAGGATAAAGATGTCTTATAAATATGTTAGCTTAAGAAAATGAAGACAATTGTTTTGATTTTGTTGAAACATTTGATTCAAACTTTTCTAAATAATACATTATGGTGGTCTGGATCAGAATGACTTGGTTTTAAAATGTAATCTAATTATAAAGACAAAACTAAGAAATAATAAAAAGCTGGTTGAAATATTTCAAAACATTGAAATAAAATGTTCTAATTAAATTAAACATGTTTTAAATATGTAGTTTGAAAGAAAATTGAGATTTAGACTCTTCATCTTTATTTGGAATTGGGGAAAAAAAAAACCTCACCCAGTCTTATCCATTCAAAATGTTTCTACTAGCTATTTATATTTCTCTAGCATTTGCATTCAGATTACCACCTGCATTTCAAACAATATTATCATTCAAGATATTAATATCCTACTCCAAATCATATCCAGTACACAAGGAATAAAAGAACAATTTAGACCAAGTTCAGACATTCTGAGACAGTAGATCAATTGGCTATTTTGGACCTCTTCCTAAAGTCAGTTGGGATGGGGGGGGGAGCTAGTGGAGGGTTAGGTGTCTGTGGGAGAAGAAGGCTAAGTGGGGAACCGGGGTGCATGGGGGGCTGGGGAGGCAGGTGCAGTTGACAGGAGCAATGAGGGACGCAGGCACAATCCATGGGGTAATAAGGGTTGCAGGTAAGGTCTGTAGGCAGTTGCTGGGATCCAGGAAGGTCTTCCAGGATCAGGGCTACTCTGAATGTTGGCACTTAGCCATAGTGTTAAAAAAAAGGAATTAAAAAAAATAATAATTAGGAAAGCAAATACCATGAAATACCAGGAAAATGTCTGTAGCTCACTCAGAACAGAAAACAAATACAGCAGGTCAGTCTTCACTGGTTGCCAGCATTTCTATCATGCACATAATTAATAATTGATCAGTGCACCATACTGCCTGAGATGACTGTGACTGTGTCCAGACAAAAAAAAAAAAGGTTCAATCAGATATAATTAGCTTTTCTTATAGCATAAGAAGTATAGCTCTTAAGGAAATGGACTTAATTATGCCCATTAGATTAAATGGCTGAGATTTACAAAAGAATAAGGCCCTCAGGAAATATTAGCTTAGTTGCCACTGAAGTTCTTTTTAAAACATATTTACCAATTCCTTTGCTCAAAGTAATATAATGTCCATACTGATTTCTCTGCTAAGGTAGAAGCCCTCTAGGGTGAATAAAATAGTTGTGCAAGTCAGCAATTTTTTGAGGGAGAGGCACGTAAAAAATGCCAAAGGCATAGAGGCTGAGTGCCAAAAAGAAGTTTACAAGGACTCTCAAATTTTCTATTGTCAAGAAAGGACTCACAATATAACCTTGTTCCTTCAGTCCTTTGTGACTTGCCAGCTTGGCCAAAACCCAATTAAATCAACCAAAGTCTTTCAGATGACTTCAGTCAGACTTAAATCTGCCTTTGAACTTCTAATATATATTTCTCTTGATTGGAGAGAAGTGGGAAACAAGAAGCAGAAGCAGATGACCTATCCCTGAATAGTCAATAGTATAGTTTAGATTCAAATCCCTACCTTGAAACAGGCAGAAAGCCTAATTTACTGCTGCACTGGCCAGTTGAGCACTGGGTTGAATAGGGTGAACTACGAGATGGTGTACTGCAATGGGAAGTTTCCTACATGCACTAGAGAACTCCAAAGAACTCATGCCTGTGTAATCCCTAACAAAGGCAGGATAGGCTAATAATGTACCTAATATGGGCCAGGTTTTAGAAGATGGGAATGAGGCAATCAAATATGTAAAAAACTAAAATGAAGAAAAGGGAATGGAATTGGGTTCATCATAGCCACAGACTGAATTAGGGCTACCCTTGATTATAACAGCAAACTATAGAACAGAAGTGATCAACTCATGGCATGCAATTCATGACACAGTCAGCTGCTGTGCATGCCACGTGAACCCCAGGTGCTCATTAAAGGTCAGTGTTAGACTAAAGGCCGGGGGACTTGAGCCTCTGGCTTCATGCAGTTGAGAGGCCAAGGAACAGTTAATCCAGCTCTTGACAGTTGCATCTACTCTTGTAGAATGCCCTACCCCTGCCCCACATGTCCTCAGCCAGAGATTTAATTCCCCGCGCCTCCATTCCAGTGCCCCACGCTATACTCTATCAGGTATGCCTCCTGGAGGTGGGGATCAGTCTGACTCTCATGAAGTGGGCAGGAGTTAAATTGTGGCCTTTTTCCTGCCAGAAAGCTGTAGAGCAACTCAGGGGAATTTTTTCCCCTTGCATCTGAAAAATGTGTCTAACAAAGTATATTCTAATTTTAAACCATGGACATAACATATCTCATAAATATAGAAGAAACTTTAACCAACAGGCTACACCACAGATATTGCAACAGTTTTATTCCTTTTGTAAAGCTATAGGCAGATCTAGGATTTACTCAAGGAGGGTGCAGTATACTGCTTCTTGAACCATGGGGGAAATAAGGTTTATTAGATTCATAGATTGTAAAGCTGAAAGGGACCTCAGCAGATCATCGGGCCAGCCCCTGCACTAAGCAGGAAAGACAACTGGGGTCAGGTGATCCCAGGAAGGTGACTGTCCAGTCTTGTCTGGAAGAATTCCAGGGTAGCTGATTGCACCACCTCTGAAGGGAGTTTATTCCACAGTCTGGACACCCTAGTTGTAAAGTAGTTTTTCCTAATGTTGAGCCTGAAATGGTCTTCCAGGAGTCTGTGACCATTACTTCTAGTTTTCCCCAAGGGTACCCTGGTGAACAGTTGTTCACTAAGCCCTTTTTGTACACCTCTGATGTAGCAGTAAGCTGCTACCAAATCACCTCTCAGCCTTCTTTTTTTCAGTCTGTAGAGTCCCAGATCCCTCAGCCTTTCCTCGTATGGCTTGCTGTGCAAGTCTCTGATCATACAGGTGGCCCTTCTCTAGACCTTCTCAAGCTTTACCACATCCTTGTTAATGTGCAGCACCCAGAACTGGACACATTACTACAGCTGCTGTTTCACCAATGCTGAGTAGAGTGGGAGAATCACGTCTTTAGTTTTGCTGGAGATGCATCAATTTATACATGCCAGGGCATTGTTAGCCCTGCTGGCTACAGTGTCACACTTCCGGCTCATGTTCATACTATGGTCTATTACTACCTCCAGGTCCCTTTCATTTGTAATGCTGGTCAGGTTGATGTTGCTAAGGCTGTAGGTGTGAAAGGGATTCTTTGTCCCCAGGTGGAGCACTTTACATTTCTCAATGTTGAACTTCATCAGGATCTGGTCCACTGAACTTGCAAGCCTGTCTAGGTGTGCCTGTATCTGCAACCTAGCTTTAAGAGTGACCATGCTCCCCCAAAACTTGGTGTTGTTTATGAACTTGGCCAGTGAGCTCTTCACCTCCACATCCAAATCATTGATGAAGATGTTGAATAGCACTGGACCAAGCACTGACCCCTGTGGGGCACCACTGGCCACTTCCCACCAAGGTGTCTCAGATCAGTTCTTTAGAACTCTCTGGGTCCTACCCCACAGCCAGCTTCCTATCCACCTGAATATCTCACAGTTAAGTCCACAGTCTTGCAATTTACTCAGAGAACCATCATGGGATATCAGGTCAAAAGCTTTTTGGAATTCAAGGTTTATAATGTAAACCTCCTCTCTCTTATCCAGGTGGTCAGTCACCTGATCCTAAAAGGAGATGAGGTTGGTAAGACAAGACCTACCCATGATTAAGCCATGCTGGCTGTCATTCAGAATCCTACCTTCTGCAAGCCTATTGCACATAGACTCCTTAACAATTTTTTTCTAGGATTTTCCCTAGGATGGAAGTTAGGCTGATTGGCCTATAGTTACCTGGATCCTCCCTCCTGCCCTTCTTGTGGATGGGCACAAGATTGGCCCTCTTCCAGTCCTCAGAGACCTCCCCAGAGCACCACGAGTTTTGGAAGAGATTCACCAAGGGTCCTGCGATTATTTTGGCCAGCTCCTTCAGCACTCTTAGATGAAGTTCATCCAGTCCTCCTGACTTACATATGTCCAAGTTCTTTAATTGATGACACACCAGTTCCACGGCAATAGTAAGACGGTGGTCATTTGAATCCCATTTATTCTGTACCCTAGCTGGCATGATTTTCCCCTTGGCCTGGCAAAGACCAAAGCAAAGTAATCATTCAGGAGTTCAGTTTTCTCCTGAGTGCTGGTGACCAGCTGTCCTGAGTTGTAAAAGCAATGACCCCACACTCCCATTCATTTTCTTCCTGTTCCCTATGTACCTAAAGAAGGACTTCTTGTTGTCCTCGATTCCTGTTGCTAATTTTAGTTCAGTTGCCACCTTATCTTATCTAATCTGATCCCTACAAGTGTGAGCCATTGCTACATAGTCCTCCTTGGGGGCTGCTCCTAACTTCCATTAACTGTTCCACTGACTGCCTCTTTCTTTTTTTTTTTTTTAAGAGGATAATGATTTCCCTGTTTAGCCAAGAGAGCTTCCCAGCCCTTTTGCTACATTTTCTCTGCATGGGGATGGACTTTCTTTGTGTTTTAAGGATTGTGTCCTTTAGGAATGACCACTCTTCATGCATTCCTTTTGATTTCAATCCCTTTTGGGTGAGGCGCGTCTGGAACATTTAAGCTCACAGGGGCAGCAGAGAGTTAGACAGGGAGAAGGCACAGAAAATGTGGGTGGGGACTGATCACCACCACAACCATTTTAATCAGCTGACCCAGGCATGGGTGAAGCCAAAAGATGACTTGATGGGCAAAGGACTGACTGTGTGACAGCTGTGTTGAGTGCCAAGTTCATCTGGGGACAGTGGCATTGTCAGTCAGATTCCTCCTCCCTGTCAGCCCCCTCAGGTGTCCTCCACTGGCTGGGGAGTGGGTACTAGAAGGAGAAAACCTCCCAGCACTGTTTCTGTCTCCAGCTAAGCCTAAAATCCCACATAGCTTCTTTCTGCAGCCCTCCAGCTAGAGCAGGGCAAGAACATCTCTGGGGCTCTCCCCATTTCTACTTCAGTCAGGAGCAGCAATGAAGAGTTTCCTCTTCATAAAGCTACTCCTTGCCCAGTGGGGATCATGGGGAGATGCAACAGGGAATAGATTACAAAGAGGAGGAAGATAGATTGTTATCAGTGGTGACAGATGACAGAACAAAAGAGCAATGATCCCAAGTTGCAGAAAGGGAAGTTTAGGTTGGCTATTAGGAAAAATTCTCTCAATAAAAGGGTAGTGAAGCACTGGAATGGGTTACCTAGAGAGGAGGTGGAATCTGAATCCTTGGAGGTTTTTAAGGCCCACTTTGACAAGTCCTGGCTGGAATGATGTAGTTGGGGATGGTCCTGTTTTGAGCAGGGGGCTGGTCCCTTCCAACCCTAATTTATATGATTCTATGGAGAAACCTGCCCACTCCCAGCTGAGCCTGATAACCTGCACAAATGCTCCCCGCAGCTTGCAGCTGGAGCAGTAGATTTGGGGTCCCCCTCACACCTGAGTCAGTGGAGACAATAGCATCAGCAAGCAGGTTTCCACTTCCTTTGCCTGACCCCTGCCCAGTCCCCTGTGGTCTCCCATCAGTTAGGAGGCTCCATCTTCAGGGCTTGGAATGGTGGTACTGGAAAGGAGGTGTGACTGCACCATTGTACCACCATCTGTCCCCTGGATCCACTCCCAAGTAAGCCCCTTTAAAATTTATACCTTCTTGAGGAAGACTATACGACAGTGGTCCAGACATGTAGGGAGAAGATTAGGAAGGCTAAGGCAGCAATTGAATTCAAGTTAGCAACAAGAGTGAAGGGCAATAAGAAGTCCTTCTTTAGGTATGTAGGGAGAAGAAGGATAACAAATGGAAGTGCAGGGACCCTGCTGAATACCTCAGGACAGCTGGTAATGGACACCTGGGAGAAAAATCAAATTCCTGAATGCCCACTTTGATTTGGTTTTTCACCGGACCAAGGGGAAAAACATGCAAGATAAAACTCACACAGGGCATGGCGGGAATGGTAGCCTTCCCACTGTTGATACTGAGCTGATGCATAAGCAACTAGAAAAGCTAGACATTTATAAATCAACAGGACCTGATGAAATTCACTTGAGAGTGCTGAAGGATCTGGCTGAGGTCATTGTGGGACCTCTGGTGAATCTTTTTCAAAACTCATGTTGCTCAGGGGAGATCCCTGAGGATCGGAAGATGGCTAACATTGTGGCCATCTTCAAGAAGGGGAAGAGGGAAGACCCGGGCAACTATAGGCCAGTCAGCCTAATGTCTATCCCAGGGAAAATTCTAGAAAAAACTTATCAAGGAATCTATGCACCACTCACTTGTACAGGGTAGGATTCTGAATGACAACCAGCATGGCTATGTCATGGGCAGGTCCTGTATTACCCATCTCATCTCCTTTTGTGTCCAGGTATCTTGCCACCTGGACATGGGAGAGGAGGTCGATATTATAGACGCGGACTGTGATAAGCTTCAGTCACTGATTCAATTCGGAAGAGATTTAGCCCAAATCTCTGAATCTGAATCGAATC